>NC_135426.1:17907500-18280000 GCF_051991245.1 Festucalex cinctus
TTTGAGGAGGCATTTTCAATTCAGACATTGATTTGGAGTATGGTGGTACCTTGATTTACAAGTTTCAATTGTTCAGTGACCGTGCTTGTATCTCAAATTAAACTTTCCCCGTTAAAATGAACGCAGATCCCATTTATTCATTCCAGCCTCACCAACTTTCTTTTTGTATTGGATTTTTTAAATATAGAAATTAGCACCGACTCTGCTACAATAATATAAATATAATACTATAATAGAATTTGTTTTACCGGTAACTGTTTTCCCTTTGTAGCTATTTATTAACCTGTTAGCTCCCTTTTTCGCCACAATTTCCTCACTTTCAGTAGCTTACATTTTAAAACCCGCAGCCAGTGTTTATCGACTCATTCTGCTTGCACAGAATCGCAGAAGTACGGCACTAACCCCGGGTTTTCACCGGATGCGGTTGCGGTGCGGTTGCGGTGCGGTCCGGCGACGCAAGCAATTAGATTCCATTCATTCGAATGGTGCAGTTTACACCGCTTGCGGGTGCGTTGCGTGTCGACTGCGTCTCAGCTGCGGCGTGCCGCAGGCCTTCCGCAAGGTTAGACCTATTTTCTATTTTTTCCGGACGCTGCAGCGGTAGGCCTCCGGCAAATGGCAAGCTAGCACAAAACACATCGAGCGGGACAGGAAGACCGACGCAGTTTCAAAATAAATTTCCGGCTACCTTTCAGAATAAAACACTCGCCAGCTCCTATTTCGCAAGCTTTTCAGCAAAACGTGACGTGGGCGTCGCCGGGCCATGTGCTCATTCACGGTTTAGACACCAGCGAACATGGACGAGGAGAGGTTTATATTGGAGGTGGAAAACCACAAAATAATACATGACACATCCTTTTTATAAGGACAACCAAAAAAAGGATGCTGCATGGAATCTCATAGCAGAAGAAGAAGAAAAGGTTAAATCAAAAGAAGTCCACCTCTCTTTCTGCTTCTCTGTTGAGCACAGACTTTCTGTATGTTTGTCGTTGTGAAATGCCACATGATCGCGCGCGCGCGGTCCCACGAGACACGTTGGGAAGTGGGCGGCGACGGAGCTGCCGGACCGCAGCTGTGCGGAGCCGGTGTGGATTGACAAAAAAATTGACCCGTCCGGAGCACGCAGTCAAGACGCACCGCACCGCAACCGCATCCGGTGAAAACCCGGGGTAAGTCAACGATACTTACACCTTAGTCATGTTTAAATGTAACAATCTTATCAGCCACTTAAATCTGTCAGGGCCGAGTTGCAACCCTCATTATTTCAAAAGATGTGCATCAGGTCGAGGACATCTCACTTTACCTGCGGCAGGTTGCTCCTCTTCAGATCGAGTCCAGCTTCCTGCTCCCCCTCTTTCCCTTTTGGAATAATAATCCTGAACATCAGCAGGAAGTGTCCTCCGCACGGCCCAGCTGGACGCTGACGACCAGCCTGAGCGGTCCAGCATAGAGTCGCCTGCGTCCGACTCCTGTTTCCTGCGACCGCCACCGCGGTTCTCGTTAAAGCGGCTGTAGGCGTCATTCCCTGAATTGTTGCCCATTCCTGAGTTGTTCCGAGGCTGCCTACGGTTGTCGTCGTCCTGCTGCTGGTTGTGGAAACCGCGGTTGCCGCCTCCCCAGCCTGCGCCGCGGCCTTGCTCGTAGCCGCCACGGGCTTCCCAGCGGGAGCCGCCGCCGCCGCCGCCAAGGTCCCAATTCCTGCCCTCAACTTCGCTGTGAGTTTTTTCCGTAACCCAGTCGGGATTCTCCGACCAACCTTGGCGTTCCGGTGAAGTTTCTGAAGGGACGCCGTTCTCAAAGCGACCAGCGCCTCCATGACACCGCCGTCCCTCGCCGCCCTGCCCCGCCCTCCAGCCACCCCTTCGCTCATTCCCCCAGGGAGACCGATCTCTGGACGGCGTTCGCTCGGGGCTGTGTCCTCGTCTGTGTGACCTCGTTCGAGATGGAGACCGTGATTTGGATCTGGAGCAACTCCTGGATCGTCTCCTCTGCCTCTCGCGGCTACGCTCCCTCCTGGTGTAGTCCCTCCCCTTGTCTCGATCACGTTCTCGTTCTCTGCTGCGAGCGCGGGAGGAGTGGCTGGAGGGCGGGCTCTTGGCCCGCTCTCGTTCGCGCCTGGAAACTTCTCGGCTGGAGTCCCTCTTAGGTGACCAGGAGGAGGTCGGGGAGTGGAAGCGAGAGCGTCGTTCTCTGCCATTCCTCCTCTCGTGGCTTGGATCTCTCGCCGCTTGGTCTTTGGACCTCTCGTGGGTAACGGGGACAGAAGTTTCTGCAGCGGTGCACTCTAAAATTGTGCTGCTAATAGCCTCACTCATGGGTGAACTGCAGTCCATCGGAACAACATTAGTATCATCTTTGGATAGATCGTCATTTTGGATTACTACTAAAGGCGCTTCTGTTGCAGTTGTTTTAGACTCCTCGGTTGCTTTTGCTTCTTGGTCAGCTACCTTCTCCTCCGTGGGTTCACATGATTCTGTCTGCAAGTCCTGCGACGCTTCCTCGTCGTTTTTTTCCAACCCTTCTTCACCAGTGTCCATTTTACAGTCCTGTTCAATCACATTGTCGCAATCAGGAGACATGAGGTTATCCAGAATCTTCTCTGGTTCAGATGGCGGCGATGTGATGATCTCAACATCTCCAACTGAAATTGAGATGACAGCGGGTTGCTCTTCTTCCGTGCTAGGTTTGTCAGAGCACTCAGACTCTGGGCTCTTTGGAGGGGAGTCCAAAGAACAAGACAGGTGACTGTTGTCCTCATCAGGTTGTGGTTGTTCATTAGAGTCTTTATCTAGTGTGTCGTTAGTGTCGTGCTCCACATTGCTGCTTAAAGATTCTGCAGTTTGTTGCCCATCAAGTGAATCAATATCAATGTTCTCTGCATTCAGACTTCCTTCTGCATCAGAAGGCTGATCCGAGTTGTTCATCTCAAGCTTTGCTTCGCCGTTCTCCTCTTTCTCGTCAGTGTTGTTAACACCATCACTCTCGTCATCCTCACTCGCCGACGGGCTCTCAAGTTCGGATGACTGCTTTTTTCTTGCGTTTTTCCGCTTCCCGCTGGCCTTTCGGTTTGTTACCCGTTTACCCTTCCTTTTGGCCGGCACCTGAGATGCCATGCCAGGCTCGGAGGCGTGGCTGGCAGATGAGTCGGAGTCAGACACACTGGACTGCGGCGGCGATGGAGGGTCGGACACCGAAGAATCCGTCTGGGTTTTGCTGCTACGTCCTGACCGTCTGGACGGCAGAGATTCGGATGTTTTGATGGGCGCTTTGGAGTTTGAAGCTCTTCCGCCTCGCTTTTCACCTCCTTTAGGACAGGTAATGGCGCAGACCACACCCTGGAAAACTGTAATAACACAAATTACGTGAAATAATAAACACATAATATAAAAATAATGGTAAATTCAGACACTAATTAAATTGGTTCCATGACCACACTTAAACTGGTTCATCCTCCTAAAAGTCAAATAGCACTCTCTAATATTATTAAGGATATACACCAAACGGTCAGACATACTCACCAAAATGACGAGGCTCAAATGATGAAGTGGTGGTAACTGGAGATGAACAGAGTCCAAATGTCAATGGACTGTGGTTGCTATTAGCAGGGACGAACCTGCAGGAAAAGGTGTTATCAGTTGTAAATGAGCTCTGATAAGCATTTACACACCCTAAAGAAAGTCTATAATAATAATAATAATAATAATAATAATAATAATATTCAGGGGTGTCAGGCGATTAATTTTTTTAATCGTAAGTAATCGCATGACTTCAACAGTTTACTCACGATTATTCGCAAAATTAAATGTACAATAAAAAATGTACACTCATAAGTTTTCATACTCGTTAAGATAAAAGTGGAAAACAACGTTAAACTAAGAGAAATATGGCTGTATGCTTTAGTCATTGATACAGTAATTTCACAATAATTCATAAAATTGAGTTAAAAAAAAAAAAGTACTGTACTGTAAAAAATGAGTGTGATACTGATTTGTGTTGAGGGCATTTTTTCTGCCACTAGATGGCATAATTGCATTTGTAAGATGTTGGTGACAACTCATTACATTTTTCTTTTCATTTTAAGAGCTATTTAATCTTTAACACGAAGCAACTTATGAAATTCAACACATTTTTTAAAATTGTAAAATACAACTTGACCCCAGTCTCCACAAATATATGCATTATTATTATATTTATTACTGCTCAATTTTGACGTGGATGTGTCTGCAGCAATGCGACTGGAATTACACAAGTACTACAGGCTTTTCAAGTAAGGGGTGGTCATTAACTCATTCACTGTCAGTCATTATAGAAAATTTTTACATTTCCAATACTCACGTGATATTACATTCAATAATTATATATAAACCGAATCTACCAAATAACAGAATAGACTCCCTACTTTTTGTCCCGTCCCGTTCTTTTATAATTGACAGCAGAAAAATGTAGGTTTGCCAAAATACAGCCATTTCTCCCATGGACTCTGAAACTGTGTTTATTTCCTATAAAATGGGGCAATGATGTCATCTACCGGTGGTTGGGCATCAGTAAAGTTGTTTCCAAGTTTGATATTTACAGTGGAGCATGCTCAGATTCGCCCCCATTTAGCACCGCTCTAAAAAATACAATTGACAAGTATACTTGTCAAAGGCAGTGAATGAGTTAATCACGCGTTAAAAAAAATTTGTGGCGTTAAAGGAACTTGAAATTAACTCAAAATTAACACACTAATTTTCACACCTCTAATATTAAAAGGAGAGTCGTAGGTGAAATTCCATTACCTTGATGTTCCATTCGCAGTAATGGGAGCAGCAGGAGAGAACCACGGGCACTTTTGTGCCTGCCGTTTGCACTGTTCTGTTTCATACAATATGTCTTCCGTCACTAACACTGGCTCTGTACTGCAAGAGAATGATCATGTCAGGATTCATTAATATTTCATCAGGGGTGTCAAACTCATTTTTATCACACGGCCCTTTGCAGTTACAGCTTCCCTCGGAGGGCCGTTCTGACGGAGAAACCTAGTAAATGTTTAATCGTCTCATCGCATTATTAAATATACACAACAAATTGATGGATTACTCGTTTGGAAATCAGAAGTCAAGGATAACATTTTGTTAAATTCTTATTCGAGTTTCTGTAAAATAGGTAGGAAAGATTTCTTGCAAAATCTCAACTTTATGTTTTACACATGACAATCAGAAATGTTATCAATTTTCAGAAGGATCATGGAAGTTGACACACATGAATGATGTGGCTGACCGGACCTGGCCCCCAGGCCTTGAGTTTGAAACATGTATTTACATAGCGAAGTCAATAGAATCTTGAGAGAAAACAGGATATTATAGAGTATTTTCTATACTCTTGTATTGTCATTTATTTATTGTCATTTATAATGGAAACATGACTTACATGTCCTGTGTTGATGTTTCTAATGAAAGAAATGGAGCTGATGGCCAAGCACATTGCTCTGTTCCTCTCACCTGAAAACGATATAGCAAGTTTTTTTTGTTTTTTTTTTAAATGGGGGCAAATAACAGCACAGTACAATCAAAAGCCTACCCTTTTCTGACTTATTGATGATGGGGCATCAGCATTGCCTGGTGGAGGAATTGACAGATTACAAATGGATGAAAATCAAGCTGGAATATTATGTATAATGAAGGCAGAATGTACATTTCCGCACAAGCCCTTTTGTTTTCGAATTGGCCATCTTCTCTGCCCTTTGCCATCTGGACCGTTTTCTGAGTTTGCTTCTGGGAGAGGGAAAAACATTCCAAAAGTTCAAATTTTGTCGAAAAACATTTAGATGAATGAGATTTAAAAAAAATTATAAGAATACTCACTTGAGACAGACACTATGACCCGGATTTCTACAGACGCAACTTTCAGTTTCAGTTTCAGCCACACGCCGCCTCACTGGAATCTTTAAACAACACGAACACCAACGTCAAATTACTGCACCAATATTAGCTCAGTATTAGTAACCCATCTTGCAAGATAAAAGGAAGGAAAGAGTCAGAGGAAATGTGGTGTCAACTGAGGATAAACAGACCTGTACACAGCGCAGGCTTCCATCCCATCTGTAAACATTCCTGAATGGTCGTCTGTCCACTGGACAAGAAGGGACAATCTGCAGCTGAGAGGAACATAATCATCTTATGAATATGGTATATAAATAAGAATAGCAAGCTTAAAGCACTCAGAATACTCTACAATACACCCATTTTCCAAACACTAATTCCTCACAAGGGTCGTGGTAAACATTTTCATTACAATTTGCATTAAGTGCAATTTTATGAAGCCAGGATAATATAAGATGGTAGTGGCTGGATTACGGTTGGTTTGTACCCAGAAACATAATTTCTGTTGTGAAAGCTTGCAAGAATTTGGCAAAAGAGACTCACTTTCTCATCCACGGTTACATATGAAATTATAAATATAATTCTGAAAGCTCACGTAACACGACATGGTGGATTAGTTGCTAGATTTGGGTACAATTTTTTGCTGTGTGTTGTGAGCAAAAATGTGACAAAACGAGCTAAATCCGCATCTTTTCTACCCTTGGAAATTTACCACCATTTTGCATCCTTTTGTTGTAACGGAAACGTAACAGTGTTAAACGTCACCTCTGCCCAGGTGAGGAGGCATCCAAGGCAGAACACATGACAGCAGCTGTCCGGCATGGCGATCTCTTCTCCGGCCGGGACGCCCAAGCAGATTGGACATCGCTCAGCCTCCTCGCCGTCACTCCCATCAGGGGGTGACCCCTGGCCACCTACACGAGAACACATGATGACATCAGAACGTATACAAAAATTCATCACACGGCTCTGTCAAGAGACTCACCGCTTTCAGCTCCAGTCATGTCCAGCCCCGGGCTGTCCGAATCACTGCTACAAGAAACAAAAGGGTCAGCTATCAACAACAATTACAAGTCAATATGATTTTTTTATGTAATGTCTACTACTTAATAATCAATAATGCCAAAAGTGACAATCAGTCATGTATTTTCGATGAATTACAAACATGTTTGTGAAAGTAAGCATTTTTCCATTTCTTCCCTTCAATTAGATATGGTGGTTCGAAACATCTTCCATTTAACGGACAATGAAGGCCACTGTGGTCAGATTTGTGCCTCACGACAATCCTGTCTCAGATGTCTACAGACATTTCCTTTGACTTCATACTTTGTCATTTGCGGGGCCTTACTGTATTATAGACAGATATGTGCCTTTCCACATCATGTCCTATCAACTAAATTTACCACAAGTGAGCTCCATTTCAAATTCAGGAATCTCTCTAGGATGATGAATGGAAACATGATGCACCTGAGCTCAATTCTGAGCTTTGCGGCAAAGACTGTATAAATACTAGAAGATGTCTTCTTTTTTTTTCTTTTTTTTTGCAAAAAAACAAACAAAAAAAACAATTCACATTGACAAAAGTCTGTTTATGCTAGATTTTGCAAAGTTCTCCACACAACACCCCATAATGACAAATTGCCAACTGCAATGGATCCATATCAGGCAAATATATTTGAACTGGTCAAAAATGTGTGAATGTGTCAGATCATCTCCTTCAATTATATAAAATAATGTGATATAAAATAATACGATTAGAATTAATGTGCGTGTAATGAGTGTAATATATTTAATAATAATAATAATAATAATAGGTAAAATTCATGTATTTAATGATACAGTCAAGTTGAAAAAGTCAATTACACACAAACATATTGTAGTTTATAATAGTACAGTGATGGCAAGAAGTGACAGGACAACCTCGAATTATCACACTTAAAATAAACTTATATTAATGAGGCTTTTATGGCAACAATGAACACAGTTGTTAAACTAATTAGTTTTCGTTTATTCCGCTACCTTCACAACACGAAGAGCAAACATTACAATTAATTTTAACAAATAAAACATGCCTGATTCATGCCTATTTGGGGCTCCGGTTTTTTTCGTACCAATGTCGAAATTAGCATGCTTGTTTGTTATTGGTTAGTAAGTGAGCTAATGCTATCAGAAACCAAAAATAGATACTAAATAGCTTCGTGCTATTAGCACAGTTAGCAACTCCAGGCTAAATCGCGGCTATTATTAGCGACTCTCAATGCAGCGAAGGTTGTAGGTTGGCTAGGTGGCTAGTAGCGATCTTAGCTTAAGTTTGCCTCCTCGAGCTAACTAGCTGCTTTGGGATAACAACACAACACCTGCTTACGTCGTTATAACAAGCTAACACTTGAGGCTAGTTAGCAAAAGAAGCCAAGCCAGTGTCTTACTCACCTCTAAAGTGCCCCCGTGCCGTGTTTTTACGCGTCGAACCGCTTCCTTGGTGTAATCTTTTTACCCCCAAGTAAATGCTAACGGATCGGTAAACTACTCGTTGAATTGCGGTACTTGTTTGAGGCTAAAAACCAAGCAGAGATTACATATATTCTCGGCCACATGTCTCGCGGTGCGGTCCGTAGTTTTCACGATTAGCTCCCCCGAATGGAGACAGCGCGCATTGCACAGAAAGGACCTAATTTCATGCATAAACTAAAGAATACCTGACTTGTGTAAATTATAGTCATCCCGAGACAAACTAAAAACTTAAAATAGCTCTTGATGCCCACCCAGCAAATTGCTTTCAATGGACAATCATCTTTTGGATTTTGTTTATTTCTTCCGAGTCATTTTTTTTTAGTCATGGACATAGTTTAATTGTAGCCTATAGCTAAGTTCTTGAATCAAATTATAATTTGATTCCACCATTTTTTTTGGTTAGAAACCAATCCTGTATTAAACGAGGGACAGAACTATAAAGCTTTTTTTTTTTTTTAATAGTTAAAATATTTTTCTGACAACTCCTTAAGACATTAACACTTAAGTACAATTTATAGCCTTTAATTTAACATGCATGTTTGTGTAATGTGGAAGCCAGTGGAAACGCACGCTAGCACTGGGAGAAGATAACATTCCACAAAAGAACCAAGATTCAAACTCCGGCTCTCAAAATTGGAGGCAGACATGCTAACCACTCACCATGCTGCCTATATTAATAATTAAAAACAAATACGTTAGCTGAATCTGAAACTGTGCCAAATGTATTTTAGGAGCTGCAAGAATTGGAGCATGAAGTCATTAATTCAATTATCAAAAAGAAGCCAACCAGACAATGGAAAATCAAGTTCTGTACATTAGAATTTAATATTCCATCCATAACCTAAGTAAAAGTATCAAAGGTCCATGTTTCTTTTAAGTTATTAAACAGGTGCTGATTTTTTTTTTTCAAATTGAAAAACTCATCTTCCGTGTAGCAACGATGCACATTCTTTCAAGTGAATGTGGGATCATTAGCGCAATAGTGTTTACATTCTAAAAAAAAAAACGTACGAATAAGAAATCAGAAAATGCTAAATGTTCAGTGTTTTTATTTAAAAACTATAAACAGTCACCAAAGTAAATAAAGCCAATCTCTAACAGACTGTTAGGTCTATGTTTAGTCACACATCCTACAGACACGGCAGAAATGAGGATGGTTGGGTGGCCCCCGGTCAGATGCTAATAGGACAGGCAGTCATAAATGGTACACAACACACGGTAGAGAGGACAGTCTTGAGGACGTGAGCCGGAATGTGGCATGGTATTAAGAATGAAAAAATAGTACAATAAAACTCCACACTATATTAAGATAGAAAAAAGTAGTGAAGAAAATATTATACCTGCACGTAAAGCAAAGAACACAGGAGAAAACCTGTATAAAAACTCCATGTATTTAAACCAATTTACAAATACAAAAAAACTTTTGGTACGCGCACTGTGCCCGTACAATGACAAAACACTTACAGTGGATAGATATATGTCACTTGTTTTTGTGTGTGTGTGCACATTGAGGGGAAGGTGTGAGGAACAGAAAGGGAAAATACCTTCAATATTTTTTTTTCTTCTACAAAATGACGATATATTATTCCATACTCTTTCAGCCAGCAAAATGAGTTCTACAAGGTATTATAATACAAAATGTCACAGTTCCACAAAAAACTGTTTTTTTTTCCTCTCCCTAGGCTTTACAGCATCAGTACCTTTGCAGAAGTATTTACAGGGTTTAAAGTACATTCATCCACTGCTGAGTATAGAATCACATTAGATACAAGTGACCAGGGATCATTTAAAAAAAAAAAAAGCAAACAAACAAAAAACATACTACTTTATTCAATCCTACCAAAGTAATGCTTCTATTAACCCCACAGAGCAAGTTCTCCAGTGGCTGCATCATGATGAAAGAGGATCTTCTTTATATATATTCACAACATATTTACAAGATTTATTTCATTAATTGTAATGGTATTCATTTCAATAATAAATAAGTGAAAATATATCGACTCAAGTAAGAAAACCAAGCTACCAAGTTCGAAAGAAAAACAACAACAACAAAAAATCTGCGCCAGTTGCCAGCCGAGTCCTCCTCCATCCCAACCTTGTGGGACGCCTTCCAAAGCGGACCCCCTCTCACATGGGGACCCCAAAAACCCAATGGTCTTCATTCAGTCGGAACTTGTCAGTTTCATGGGGCGAAAAAGAAAAAAAAACTTTGACAAAATGTGCTCGTGTTTGGTGCTCATTTTTGGGGGGCTTTCGTCGGTGGAGTCCCTCAGGGAAGCGGTCGGAAATAGCTCCCCTGTGATGGGCAGCTGGTGGAGGACCCCGTGGCAGTTTTTGAGTGTGTTTTGAGGGCACGTGGCGGGGTTTCAAACACAGGTTGAAGGGGTTGAGGACCGATCCGGCGGCAGAAGGAGGTTCTTCAGTCCTGCGCTCTGCTTCTTTCCAGACCCGCTTACGGCTCACCGGCGGCTTGCTCCTCTCGCCTCAGTGGACGCGCGAGGATGACTGGAGGGGGTTTCTCGAGGTTGTCCTTTTGGCGTTAGGCCTGGAGCGAACGTGTCAGTTCATAAAGGCATTTGGCGAGCGTGGTGGACACCTCCATGTTACTTAGTGCGAGCACGGACAAGTGCGGCTCGTGCTTCTTTACCAGCCTGAAAACAGAAATGCATCAGTCTTTGGATCCCAGCTGCAATGGTACCTTGACTTAGCCCAATTTCTTCCATACCCATATAACCACAGAATTTGAGTATATCTTTGGCACCACATTGTGACTTCTTGGTGCCAAGTACCTGTGTTGAAGGAGCTTCATGTAGTGCCTTGCTGCCATTTTGTGCTATCTACTTACGGCCGCCCAAAGACCAGGAGAGCAATGATTTTCAAAAACTTTGCCCGCCTGCGATGGTTCCTATTCCGGGTAAAAATCACGCGTTTGTCAGACCTTTATCTCCGGAACGGAACGCCGTGGAGCGACGGGACATACACCGTTGAAAAGCTCTCGGTCAGAGCATTCGGGCTATGTGGGTCCCAAGTGGCTCCGGGGCTGCTATCGGACCCGGGGGTTCGCCTGAAGTTTCCCCCCCGCCTGTAGGAGACTGTACAGCTCCCGCTACATTCTGACACGAAACTGACAGTAATTTCGTAATCGTAGAGTGTAATAATTGAAATTGGATTGAATTTTGATTAATTGCACAGCCCTAGTTTTTGTGCTCAGGTCATCTGTTGTCACCTTTCTGCATTCAATCCCACAGACACACATGGCTTGTAAGTTGAGGGCACTCAGAAGTCAAGGTACCATTTTTATTCAGTCTTCAAACATGGATCCAAGCAGCATTATCAAGTAGACTCGATACTCACATGCGACCACAGTCCGAGTGCTTGGCGATGTTCTTTAACGTTAAGGCAGCAGTTAGTCTTATGTGTTTGGTCACTGGTCCCTCCTTCTCATCCTAGGAAGAGGAAATAGGCATAGGAACACTAATAGTTTGACATGTTTTCAGTTATTTTGCAGGGTATGTGCAGTTTTATGGAAAACTAATTTAAGACATTCAAGATCCCTCAGTCACATATTTTTGATATAGTAAAAAGTATGCTAAGAAGTAGTAGACTAATAGTACAAAAAAGTATTTACAGTGATTGTGGCTTGCAGGTAGCATGTATGTACGGTTTAATGTCAATTGCATCTCATCTGTATAATGTTGAATTTACTATTGTTATTTACAAAGACTGGGACTCTGACAAAGGAATTTGAAAAGCCTTATTAAGTAAGGCAGGGGTCTGTAACCTGCGGCTCTGGAGCCACATGTGGCTCTTTCGGCACTCTCCTGCCTGGGGATCTAAAGTTTTTTTGTTTGTTTGTTTGTTTTTTTTAAGACAAAATCTGTAAATTAATTATTTAGATTTAAAAATGAATAATTAAATATTCAAATACCAGACAATTTCTAAGTTTTAAGTAAAAAAGAGAGACAAAAAGGCGGATAAAAAAAGAAAAAACGTTCAAAAAAAATTACCTAAAAATATCAAAGTGGCCCTAAAATGTCCCAAATGGAAGAGGAAAAGCAGAAAAAATATCACGTCAATTAAATTGCCAAAAATGGCAGAGAATTTAATAGAAAAGGCAGAAAAGTTCATGTTTAAAATGTAACCATAAAATGTCCAAAAACAAAAGAAGAAATCCTGAAAATGACCATAAAGAAGAAATCCTGAAAACTACCATAAAATGTCCGTAAAATTGCCAGAAAATTGATAGCAAAAAAAAATTTAAAAAAATAAGCCATATGTCTGAAAAAGGAAGGGAGGCAGAAAATTACCATAAGTCCATAAAATTGCAAAATAATGTCAGACATTTGACAGAAAGGCAGAAAAGTCTAAAAATGTATGAAAAACGAAGTATGAAAAATTACAAAAACAAATTCATAAACGAAAGGTACAAGAAAATGACATATTGGATGCTGGTCTCATATTTTTCTGCGATGGTACAGCTTGAAGCAGCTCTTGGGCCCAGTAAGTTACACTAACTTCCAATAACACCAACACACTGTTCATCACAAAGTTCAGATGTGTGGCTCCATATTTTTTGTTGTAAAATGGCTCTTCTCAGTAAAAGTTGCTGACCCCTGAAGTCAGGGATGAGGGTCACGCTGATCCCACTCACCGTGAAGTCCCTGAAGACCAGGTTTCGAGAACCTCTGCGGAGGGCCATGAGAGCTGCGCTCGGATGATTGACGATTGCTTTCGGTGGCCGCGCTGTCGGAGTACTGCCTGCCGCTGGCGGCGTCCTTGAAAAGCACACATTTCAAATTTCAAATCTGTCATTCAAATGACATAATGTAAGCGTTATACATACTGGGAAGAAGTTTGGTTGGCGCTTTGAGCCTGCTGTTCCTCCAGTTTGAGTCCAGCCAGCAAAGCCTCCCGAGAACAGTGCTTATCCTGGAAATAAGGGGAAGGGAAAAAAATGTTTTAATGTTAAAACTATCATACTATTACAGTGCATCGTCCCCAGGTTTGTTTAAGAGACTCAATTTTGTGCTGCTAAAACTGATCGTACCTGTAGATGCGTGATGAAAGACAGTCTCTGTCGCGGGAAAGGATCACATCCTTCCCACTGACATTGGCCTCCATAAACATCCTTTCCACCATGTTGGGTTGCGGCGTGGTAAAACACTTGGGATGGCGTCTCAAACCACCTAGAGGAGAAAAACACGAACAATTAGAAGGCATTTTGAAGCAGGACAATCAAAAGTCTATTCCTCATATTACCGTTTACAGGATTGCCAAAGACATTTGAAGTTCTGTCCCGCTTTCCGACTTTGCTCGGGCGGTGCTGTGGGGGCTTGTTGCGTTGAGGGGAGTTGAGGACTGTTGCTGTCTGATGTTGCAGGCGGGGTCATGGGGGGCGGGGACGGGGTAACAGTGGGCTATAGAAGAGATGCAGCCAACATAACATTAGGGAAGTCCATGTAAAAAAAATGCTACATTAGCACAAAAATGAGGGCTATTCAGCAGTTTAGAGAAAGTGAAAAGTTCACCCGTGAGGGTTCGAGTGCATTTTAGGTACATCCGGAAACAACCATATATTTGCGGTCTCCTGAAAAATGACATTTTTTTTTCTAATTTGATGCCTCATTTTTGATATAATTAATCCTGAATTTAAGTTTAAATTTATATCAATTTGAAATTGTCCCACTGAAAAATGTTTTTAGACAATAAAATATAGTCTGCTGCTATGCACAAATTGAATTTAAGAAATAAATAGCACAACAAAAAGGAAACCAATTAGTTGTTACGGAGGGAAATGTATTAAGTAAAAAATATAGTTTACACAAGCATTCTATGGAATTTTCCGTAGGCTATTTGACCGTTACATATGAAACACATTTGAGTAGTCTTGTTTATGAAATGCGCTATATCAATAAAATTGCCTTGCCTACATTCAACCGCCTTACTGTATTGTCATATTTTGTTTAATAAAACTATTGTCCCTGGGATTAAAAACGGAGGTTGAAAAAAAAAAAAAAAAAAAAAAGCTCATCAAAATTAAATTTTTTTCCTCAAATACAATTGGTTAGTTTGTTTAGTTAAGTTATTTTGAGTCTTGACGTTTGCTATTCTACATGGTCTTTAAGTAGTGCTGTCACTCTCTAATATTTTTAGAATCGATACATCTATTGATTATTCAATCAATTAATCGACCAATTATTATTATTTTTTTTAAGATTTGAGATTGAATTAATCGACCAATCTGATTCATTTTATCCATCCATCCATTTTCTTGACCGCTTATTCCTCACAAGGGTCGCGGGGGGTGCTGGAGCCTCTCTCAGCTGGCTCGTACTTCGTATTCGTATAGTGATGAAAAAATGGGGATTGATGTACAGTTACTGATTCAGTCATTGTTTTCCAAAGTAAAAACAGAAGTTTGCAAATGTCTTATGTTGATTAAACACAGATGATAATCAGTCTTCTTTTATGAAGCACTACATAAATCAGTGAACAATTACTGTTGATATACTGAAATCAGAGGATTTGGACAATTTTACATTAAAAATTGGCTCCAAACTCGATTATTAAATTAGTTTATTAATTTGATAGTCGATTGCTTGTCGATTAATGGATTTGACAGCTCTATATTCAAGTGTCTTGTACGCTGAGATGTAACCTAAGCTCTCTCTGGAGGCATAAGTTGTTCTCTCAGCTGTTTTGCTGTAGGAGGTTTGTATCGGTGAGAGCCAAATGGTCTGAACTGGCCTCACCTTCTTAACCTCCACATCACATCGACTGCCTGTGTACTTGAGCTGTCTTGCAACCTCAAATGATTTTATAATCACGCTGAATGCGTAATTTGCCTGTCGGCAAGTGCTTTTAGAAAGACTGCCAAACACACAGAAATACTCAAACTGTGTGAGACAGGAATGTGACACCAAATAACACCAGAAGACCAAACTGACATGACATTTCCTTCCCACCGACTCACCGTTGAGCCAGCTGCCTGCGTGGGCGAGCAGTTCCTCTGCTGACTGGCGTTCTCGATTGCTACTTTGGCTACTGTGCTTGGGTCGGTTCCGGCGGGCACGGCCACCATCGTGGAACTGCTGCCCGCGTTGTTGGGGTCACTGATGGTGATTATCCGCACTCCCACCTTGTTGGGGATTCCCGAGGATGCCGCCGCCGTGCGGTCCTCGCTCTCTGCGGGCCTCTTGACGCCCCGGGCTTCCGAGGCGACGCCGTTTGCGGGGGAGGCCGACGCCATCTGGGAGGTGACGGGGATGGAATTGGGGAGCAGTTGCTGCCTTAGCACGGGCGCGGCGTGGCCAGGCCCTAAAGGTCCATTTGTTAATTCCGAGGGCGGTCTGGTGCCGACCGCCTGAGGTCCATTGGCCAGGCGTTCCGCCTGCTGGGCTTTGGCAGTGTCCTGCTGGAGGGGAGGACTGGGAGCGGAGGGACTTGAGCTGTGGCTCTTCTCAGTGGAGCCCACCTCCCCATTCCCAAAGTACTGCTTGGAAGCAATATGATTTGGAATGTTTTTGCTGACGACGCCACCGTCGCCCCGATCAACGTCGCACACCCCGTTGACCAGTGTCCTTTTAGGGTCGGGGTCCCCCTCCAGGGCCTGCTTCCCATTCGCGGGAGGGCTCTCCACTGCCGGACCATTTGGTGTCCCCTGGCTGTTCCCTGAGTGGTATGGAGGTAGATTCGACTCCATGCACTTGCGACCGTTTAGCAGCTTGGCGCCTACTCCGACGTCGCCATTACTGGTTTTCCCGTTGGCGGAGTCTCCGTCTGACATCGAGGAGTTCTCCATCACCTCGATTTTCCGCTCATGGATGTGCAACCCGGTGGCGTCCTTGGCCTCCTCCTCCTTTTGACAAATGATCTTGTCGCCTCTGAGAGGAGCCGGCGGAACCGCGGGAGCCTGTTGGGGCGCGGTTACCGCCGACAACGGAGGTGACGGGACGCTCGGGGCCCCGGCGCCGTGGCTGACCGCGGCCACAGCTGCGGTGGAGGTGTTGAAGCCAGTGTTGGGGACCACAGTAAAGGTAACTTGCCCAGTCGCCATGGGCGCCTGGATGATTGCGGCGGAGCTACTCGTGGAGATGAGTTGGCCGGGCAGGAGCTGGACCTGGCCGGGGACCAGCTGAACGTTCAGTTGCTGAGGCTGCGGAGGGGCCACCTGGGGGCTGTAGGCCGTTTGGTAGACGACCTGCGAACTCGTGCTGTTGGGAGGGGGCACCTGTGGCGCGGGAAGGATGAGCTTCCCGCCTGGCGTGGAAGGCCCTCGCTTTGGAAGCAGAAGCTGTTTGATCAAGCTGGACTCGGAGGAGGTAGGTTGAGAGGGAGGAGCTTGTTGATGTCGTTTGATGGACAGTGCGTGGCTGACGGTTTGATTGGGCTGGATTTGGGGAGTCGGGTGAGAAGCGGCAGGCGGGCACGGACTGGGAGGGGCTCCGGGCGGCGCAGCTATTTGAATAGACTGGGCACCAGATATGGCGGCAGGGTTGGCAAGAACAATTTGGTGTATGGCGGGGGTGTACGCTTGGTTTTGTTGAGGACTGACTATTACCACGCTCTGTGCCTGAGGCTGCTGGTTGGCTATGGTGGCTGCTGGGCCAGTGGACTGGTTTGGCGGTGGTTTGGGGGCAATATTCTGAAATGCCACGCGTGACCCCGTGGACGTGGCCACTTGGATGGAAGAGGTGAGTGCGGATGAAGCCACAACGCATTGCGGGTCGACATGGGGCGAGGCCCCCTGCAGTGCCGACAGAGGTGGCGATGGAGTGAGGGACGGGTGCTGGGAAATTGCGGGGCAGACACCTTGCACCCTAGCGGTGAGGATGTGGCCCTGGGGCACCTGCTGAAAAAGCGTGACTGGGGTTCCGGTGGGGATCATGGGGGGGTGCTGCTGAACCGCAGATGGGACAGTGGCGGTTTGGGGGCTGTGGTTCTGGGAGGCCGGCGCAGATGTTGGAATCTGGACCACTGGACCAGGCCGGACTTGCTGCTGCTGCACTACTGCCTGAGTATTTGAAGGTAGTTGCAGAGGCACGTGCGGGGCCACCGGGTGTTGGGGAATAGCTGGCTGGCTTGCATTTGGGGTCTCTTTCACATTGGTGGCACCAGATGGAGTTGCGCCATCTACGCTCGAACCTGGTGGCCGGCCTAATTGAGGTGGATTACCAGGAGACAGAGTTGCACCTAACCACACAAAACACAAACAGAGCTGGTTTGTCAGGTTTGCTTATTTTCCTTCATACTATTTAGTCATCAATTTACAACAACAACAAATCTATGCATAAAGTTGAGTTGAGAATTCCTCCCACACCGTCGTCAATTGAGTCATTTATTTCATAAATCCCGCTATTCTGCGTAAGCCATAAATGCTCAAATAAAATTCCAGCACATGCTACGAGGTCCACGTCACCCTCTCGTGTATTTGCTGATGCATTTCATCGGCTAAGAGACCAAGAATTGGTCAAAACAAAACAGCACTGGAGCACTCCCGGCTCTAACGGTAGAAACGCGTCCGCGCGCTCCTGGCCTTAATGGGTTAATTATGATTAAGAAATTAATTGCCTGACTTCCCTATTTTTTTTTTTTTTTTTGCTTTTTTATTTCTTAAAAAAAATAAATGAAAAAAAATCTGACTTCATTTAACAGAATCTTTCAAAGTTATGAATGTCAAAGTGGCCCTTTTGTTTTGAATCACCGTGCTAAGCGGCCGGAAATATGAAATATATTTTTTTGCATTACACTTTCTGGTCTACCTGGAGGTGGAGCTTGGGAGTCCGCAGGGGCTTCTGTTCGAACTGCAGGAGAGGGAGTCGCACCTGGCACCTGCTGTTGTTGAGGCTGCTGGTAGTACAGCTGGATGGGCAGCGGTATTGACCTCCGCCTTATCCCCACCAGGAGGATGTGAACTGGGCCATTGGCTTTGGTCTCATCCTGCCGCCGCATCGTATGATTTGGAAACACAGTCCTGCAATGGGCGACGTAAAAGGGCTCCAATGTTAAATAGTCCTGGGAGGAGCTTCATTTCAAATATGCATTTGCTCTCCATTGTAAAGTTTAATTAGATAGTGAATAATTCAGTTTTACTTCCAATAGTTTTACGCTATTGCTTGTTTTTAACCTTAAGTAAGAGTGTGTGGAAGATTTGGATTTTTCTTTCTCACTTTATGGCACAACCACTTATTTGGACACGATACAAACAGTAAATAAAAGACCGACCGTAGACATTTGAGGAAGCCAGTGGAGTTCAAGATGTTACTTCGTCCCATTTTGCTGCACGTGGAAAGGTACTCGGAATACATATCCGACCGGGAGACAGAGCCCTCAGTGTTTGTCTCAAAGTGTGCGTTTAGCCTATTGGAGAAAAAAAAAACAGAGTATTGTTTACATTTGCAATGCATATACATGCTACAAGCATGTGCAAACATATCAATTCTATTTATTATAAGCAGTGCAATAATTCTAAAGATGACTCACCATTGCAATGTAAATTTTTCTCCATCCAGTTCAACTATGCCAGGTGGTGGCTGTGTGGACTGAACGGGAGCCCGTGATGCTGAAGAGCACAAAAACAAAAAGGCAAAAATGTTTATGCTTATGTACAACCAATTTAATGATGAAAGAGTTTGCTATAAACAGTGTTGCCGGTAACGCGTTACTTAGTAACGCGTTACTCAAAAAAGTTGCTTTCTAAAGTAACTAATAGTCTAACGCGTTACTTTATTCTACAAAGTAGTCTGATTAAAGTTACTGTCCAGAGAATCAATGCGTTACTCCACATTTTCATGAAGAAGGCAAACTATCTCACTGTTGTAACAGTCACAAACAACTACTGCTAACTATGAAGATGAGGCAGAAGTCATTGATCACCACACTGAATTCAGCCATGGTCTGGTCATGAATGGTTTGCACATTCAAAACAAAAGTGATGATACTTTTACTACTAGTTTTATTAACCAACAGGCACACAACACAACAAAAAAATTGTGCATTATGGACCATAAAAGTGGTAAAAAAAATAATTTATTTCCATCCTCAACTGGTCCGTGAAGCATTATGGGATGAGGTCGTCTCCGCCCTCTCGCCAGGGGGAGTGACGTCAGACAAGTTACGTTTTCAGTAGGGGTGGAACAAAAAAACGATTCGACCGAACCATCGTTCGTCAAGGGGAGCTAAACGACCGTATCGGTTGCGAGTGAGGCTTTATGGTTTTCATAACAATAGCAAGAGTTCTGCGCCGTGCTCTACTTGTTTTGTTTACATTTCAGTAGCATCACCATTCAAGCGACTTCCGTGTTTCCGTGCTCGCGACACGGCGCGCGCGCGCGCAACGAGTGACAACATACAAATGGAGACAGTTAGCAGAAGCCGGTGCCGTACATCTCGGTATTTCCCATGGCTATCGAGTCCTCTCGGTGCACTCGGCGTTGGTACTGCGCGCGAGCCAAAAAGAATAACTCCCGTGACGATCCAATGCATGGATTCAAACGACACAGGTATGTCCCACAGCCAACACACCAGCTAAGCTAAAAGCACACTGCAAGTATCTCATTTCTCAGTTTGTGGCTCCCTGTCAATGTCTACAACTAGCATGAGCAGCAGATAGGAGAACTGAGACGTGCCCGCGATTACGACAGCCCAAAAAACAAAATATAAACAGTAGTGATTCTGTGGTCATCATCGTGTCTCAGATTAAAAAAACAAAAAAAGATGTCATACATTAACCAAAAATGAAAGTGATGACAAAAGAAAAAACAATTGTTAAATACAAAAATTGTTGATTAAAAAGGGAAATGAACTTTTGGAAATATTTTTGCATATATTAAGTTGTTAAAATGTGTGATAGATTTATTGTTCCATAAGGTGGCTTCATATTTCTTTTGGCTGGACGGTAGGTTTATTTCATGTCTTAAATTTATGTTTCTGAAATACTTCACAATGTGCAAATATTCTGTTTAATTGTGTTGGTGTCTGTCTAAAGGTTAAATATTTATATTTAACATGAAATTATCAACCTTTTGTTTTCCTGATCCTTATTTTGAAGAGAAAAAACAAACAAACCAAAAAACAATTATAACTGTCAATAACTACTAATAAATATTTAAACTGATACATGTGTACACACTGGAATAGCGGAACAAACAAACAGAGGAATTTAGGGGATTTTCATTTTCAACCTGGATAGATTTTTATTTTTTGTTTTATAAAAAGTATTTACGTTACAAGAAGTCAAGAGAGACTGCCTATTTTGTTTTTCATAAAAAAAACCTTTATTTTCATGTTAAAAATGCACTTTCAATAAAGTATTTGGAACTCCGTTTCTACTGCATTATTTTTATGTTGAGATGGTGTTATCGGCAGCTGCTGAAAGTAACTAAAAAAGTAACTTTTAATCTAACTTAGTTACTTTTAAAATCAAGTAATCAGTAACGCAATTTAGTTACTTTTAAAACCAAGTAATCAGTAAAGTAACTAAGTTACTTTTTCAAGGTAACTGTGGCAACACTGGCTATAAATAAAAAGTCAGTATGCTGATTCAATTAAACCGCCAAAAATAGCCATCCCTAGACTGTCCACTAGATGTCAGATAAACTAATAACTTCATTAGTTTGTGTTAGAACTAAGATTAGTAGGACTCAGTCACTGGAAGCAATTTTTACATTTAAACACTTGCAAAGTGATTAGTTTAAATCTTATTATGTGACTGCTGCCCGCAAAGCAGTAGCGAAGCTATTTTTATTAGTTTCCAGAAAACTTGGCAAAAAAAATTCAGAATGTAATTTATAAAAGTAAAATGGTCTACTGCCTGGTAAACTGGAAGGAATTCGGCCTGTATGACTTTGAAATCAGATTATTAAAAATCTCATCAAGCTTCAACATAAAAAGTTGTGCCTTTTTAATTATTGTGCACCAAAATTCCTCTTGCATGCTGACATCTGGACTTTAATGAGCAACCGTTAAATAAACAGGCTATATTTTATGTTTGTTCAATCTTTAGTGTCACACTTTATGGGTGAAGGACACTCACTAGTGGCTGGCGCTCCCTGCGCGGCCGCAGGTACCTGCTCGACCAGCTGCGGTCGAACTTCTGTAGCCTGTTCGGCATTGGCCTGATGCTCGATCAGCCGCACTGCTGTCAGGGCATCTGGTCCAAACGTATGAAGGTCGAGAGAAACTAACCTCACGAGCAGATCTGACCAGGGAGGGAGAGGAAAATTGACACGTTTTAGTACAACAAAGTCAATCTGGCGGATCAAGCACGACTAATTCCTCCAAGTAAGAAGTCAATCCAAAATACTTCGAGGGTAGTAGTTTTCCCAGTTGGGATGGAAATTAGTCCAACAAAACTTGCATACAAAATAACCACAAGTCTGCTAAGATTTGAAACCTCCTGTTTGATAAAGTGAAATGATCAATAACAGAGCAATGGTTGTAATGAATACGATTAAGTCAACTGAAAAACAAGGAAAAAAGGAACACAGCAATTCCCAGTTATTTGTGGGGTATAGGGGCCCAGTCCTGCCACGAATAGTGGAAAAATATAAGTAATAAATTCCACACTTCACAAAAAAAAAGGAGGAAAAAAAAACATTTAGAATTGCCTACCGGTATATTAATAGTTTAAACTGTAAATCAGGGTAAATCATGAGTATTTCAGGGACTTGTTCTAATAATAGCTCACTAGGGATGAGACATTGTGATTTCCTGGAAATGTCGTCAAAGGGGCCATTTGAAAATATAAACACCTGCAGACATTTATGCAACCATTATCTGTCTCCTATCTTATTAAATCAATGCTGAAAGTGTTTTTCAGCAAAAAGCAGAAGATTTAAAAAAAAAAAAAAAAAGCAAATACAGTAAGTGTATCTGTGAATAGTTTGTTGCCTACCTATGCTACGGTCCACAGAGGCAATCTTGCTGCAGGGAACCTCTCCAAGCTGAGCCAACAAGTAGAGCACCTCCAACGAGGCCATGAGGAGCATGAGGTCAGGCAGGGTGAGGAGCATCATTACCTCCCTGTACGAGTCCTGGTCCACATACTCACAGATGAGCACGCCGTTGTCCTCTGCTTTGCTCAGGTTGCCCAGGATCTCCATGGCTACATGACAAAAAAAAAACATTCCACGGAAGATGCTTCCATCGCTGTAGCTACAACAGATTTACATTAACTAGTGAAAGAGAAGCCCCACCTCTCATTTTGAGGAACCTGTCTCTGGACATTAAGCATTTGGTGATTGTGTGAAAGATCAGATGGGTCATCCGAAAGTCAACCGGATCTAGTTGGAGCTGGAAGGCAAAAACAAAACACACACACACACACAAAAAAAAAGATCTCAGAAACAAAATAAGAACACATGGCTAAATGCCACAGCTCAAAACGACAAATGTTTTCCATAAAACAACCATTTCATTAGCATTCATTGGCACTATATGTTGTTCAGAACAAATAAGCAGCACGCTTTAATGTGTCTTATGGATGCAAAAATTGCCACTCTAGTTACTGGCGACAAAGCTCTAAATGATTGCATCGGGGGCTCTTTGCATACATTTTCTTGAAATAGCACTTTGATGAGGAGTTATTTCCCTGCATAGCAGTAAATTAACATACATAAATCATTCACTAAGGCTCCGGAAAGTGTCGAAATAATAGTTTTGGACTGCTTGGTTTCAAGATGTGAGGGTTTCCGATTGGCTGCATGTGAGAATGTGACGGCACCCATCAGTTGAGCACCATTTGTTCTTTAAAACGTGCAGATGACATGGATTTAATTTTTGTGTTCTCTCATGATAGCATTATTTATTCAGGAATTGCTTGGGTTTTAGGGCATAATACTCTGATTCCCATTTCCTACCAGAACATTGTGGCTGTTCAGCTAATTATGACAGCGATTTTGCCAACGCTGCATATTTCCAAAGCAACACAGGCTTGTTTTCTTCATTACTGCGCAAGTATTATCACACATCTCCTACTTGAAGTGATAATATCATTTCACTAGAAGTTTGTGAACCGACTGCAAATGAACTTCCCTTTATTGCTGGGAAGCAGCAGCCAAATTGCAACGACCCAACAACAGACTCACCTCGGCTGCCACGTTGCCCAACGTGTCGAGCCCGAGTTGTCGGAGTGAGATGAGGTTACAGTGGGCACAGAGCAAAAGGAAGCGCAGGCACGTTCGGTTGGCCGCCAGCAGCTTAACGTTGGCCTCCTCGAAGGAGAGGTTTCGTAGGATGACGGCAACCTGCAGCACCCGCTGGGCCTCCATGTCGCTGATGCCCAGATTCCGCGGCGGGTGGAAGAGGCTTTGCCAACGTTCCGCTACTGATGTACCATCTGAAGAAAGATCCAGGAAAAACATCAATGGCAAGAAAGAACAGGTGTTGAAGCAATAAAAATTAAATGAATGCACATAAAGTCAGGTTGACAGTCCAGGGAGTCAGGATTCTGGCAGCTTGTATGACGTTACAGCAGGGGGTAAAAAAAATGATACAGTATCATGTGGACTGGATATTTTGAGCAGAAACTAGGGATGCGATATGGTGCAATAATAAAATACTTTGCAAGACTGACTGCTTTTGTGAACTAGCTCCTCCCTGGTCAACTACACAAGCAGCATTAAAAAAAAAAAAAAACCTCTCTCAACCTTGACAGACTTTGAACTGCTGCAGGCCACGAAGCTGATTGCACTATTTTGAAAAACCAAATGGATGCAACATCAATAAATCAGAGGATAAAGTAAATGACAATCTACGTCACACTGGAAAAAAACAACAACTTATTATTAGCATAATGCTTTAGAGAAGGAGTGATCATTACGTTGATCACAATCCAGTACTGGTCGATCGCGGCGTGACATTAAAAAAAAATATCAGCCTATCATTCATCCTATCACTTGATTTTTAGAACTGAGTTTGACATTCGGGTGACCAATCAAGCGCAAACAACGGCGCTAAGTGCAGCAGAACTTACGATGTCAGCCTATCATCAATCCCGTTAGTTGATTGACATACAGGGCAAACAGTCAGATGACAACTGAATTTTGACCTTTAGGTCATCGCTCATGCGCAAACAACGGCGCTAAGCGCTAAGCTAGTCAGCGAATTACCTCTGAATTTAAGCCCAAAAAAAAAAAAAAAAAGACCTGAACTATAAACAATAAAATCACACAGCACTAGTAGATTTTTATTTATTTATTTATTTATTTTTAACTGCAGTCCCCCTTATTTGTTCTTTTGTACGACCACAATGTGGAAGGCAGTTTTCCGTAATTCCAAGGTAAGGCTCTGACCAGAATGAGGCAGCAGGTGGCAAAGAATTCCCTTAATTGTGAAGCAACTTGCAAATGAAAGATGGGATCTGTCATTTTAGCACAATATAAGTAATTAACAACAGCGTTATGTAGCACCACAAATCAGAACGTATGTAAGAAGCAGAAAATGACGAGCATCACATTTTTTATTCTGCTGTGGAGGATGCAAAATAAGAAGTAATATCAAATTGATTTTTTTTTTTGTCTTTATGTAATCAACTTAAAAATTAAAAATCATCACGAACATCTTTACCAGCTATTTGTTCATTTGCCCTGAAGCCAGTCTCACTAGTCCATCAGTTCTTCACAAAAAAAAAAAAAAAAAAAAGGATCGGTAAACAGTCACACGTGCTGGGCACAGCATCTGTCAGATGGTTCAATAATGTGGCTCAGTCTGAACAGGGCCAGATCGGATTTACTAAAAACTGCCTGGACAGTCACCCCTAAAAATCGGATTTGAGGAGGAATCCGACTGGAGTCAGATATGCCTGCAATCACAGTCTGCTTTACCTTGTACAGTGCTGCTCTTGTCCCAGATCAGCTCCCTGACTTCAGCATCCTGCACCACCTCCTTCCAAAACTGAGACAGAGTACAAAAAAACATGTTAGCCAAGCATCAAAATGTATAATGAAGCTATTTCTAACAAAATGACTCATGCTTTGAGACATGAGCTTTGTAATATCATGTGGACTTGTGTTGTGATGTTATTATTCCTTTTCCCTCATTTTCAGTCAGTAATTATAAAAAACATTACCCTGATAAAATCCCGGGACGTTTTCGCCTTCCAGTCGGTACCAAACACCCCAGAGTAGCTGCCTAGCGCTACAAAAGAAAAAAAAAGAAAGCATGTGGTTATTAATTGTTTCTATACATCCAAAAGTTGGAATGGCGGGAGAGATGACGGTGCAAACGTACAGTCGTCAAAGACACCAGTGTGGGCCAATAGCAAAGTGACCAATTTGGGGTCCTTGTCCAGCTGCATGGCATGCTTGCTCTCGTTGGAGAGCAGAGTGCAAACGTTGACAGCGAAGTCCACTTCATTAGGCAGGCCCGATAGGAGAGACAGCACCAGTTTGTTGTAGTCGCACGGCGGAATAAAATCAGTAAACAGCCCGTAGCTTTGGCGGAGATAATCTGGGGACGAGGGTAAAAAAGAAAAAGATGTTTCATATTCCTCTGATGAGGATGCAATTTGGCACCAGAAATAAACAGTTTGAGCCCAAGATTTCCAACATGCAAGAGCACCTTACTGACACAAGCCTTGAAATGCAAATTTCAAACCAAAACGAATGGAGTGTAGCACAGATGGATTGGCTTTTGTTTGTGGCTATAAAGCTGGAGGAAGAAAAAAGGCACTGTGTCACCTCAACGTGTAACTTCCGCTTCAGCCAGCTATTCAAGCACTGATTTATTTTCCTTATCCAAGTTTAATGCTCCCCTTCAACAACAACAAAAAATAAAGTTTTAACCTTGTTCACAGGTCAGTGCGTTTGTAAGCCAAGGCGGCAGCAGCAAACAAAGTACAGCTGAGTCTTTTTTTATTCTTTATGCTTTTAGCTGCAGAGGACATCTAAAGGAACTGATCTCGTCAGCTGGTGGCTTTGAGCATTTACATATTATCAACAGAGGGCAAGATTTTATCAGTGTTATTATTTAGCAGCCTCAGCTTCAAAGAAAGTCTTTTTTTGATTTACATTAAAAGCAAACGTGTCAGTCAGGGATGTTAATCGCAAACGAAAAACATTTTTAGATGATTGAGAGGGGCTGAATAGAGGGAAGGCTTTAGCTGTTAATGTAAATCATCAGAGCTCCTTTTACAGCTACAACTGCTCTATTCAATTCCTGCGAGTTGCTGTT
Source organism: Festucalex cinctus (assembly GCF_051991245.1). Lineage (NCBI taxonomy): Eukaryota > Metazoa > Chordata > Actinopteri > Syngnathiformes > Syngnathidae > Festucalex > Festucalex cinctus. Next base: position 17,934,044 of record NC_135426.1, read on the forward strand.
CGACCCTGAACACCTGCATCGGACTGGAACAAAAGAGGGACTGTACAACATGGCTTCATGCAAAGGGCTAGCAAAGTTCTTGCAGGGCTATGACTAAAACAGATTTCCTTTTGCATGATTTTCTTTTACATTTAGGGTTTAACGTAATGCCGGGAAAAAAACTAACTCCCCAGTCCCCATATTTATGTGTCATTTGGATACACTTTCTGATCATCAAGCAAAAACACGACCATTACACCCCTCACACCTCCTTTCAAGCATCCATTAACAGTCACCTGTGAGGAAAATACTCATCATTGAGCAAAATCCTCAGTGTTAAAAAAATATATACAGCTAATATCACCCGCTCAACAGAAATGCACAGCCAATACTGCATTTAGGGAAACCTCCAAAACCTGCAGGACTTCGGCCCTCGAGGTCCGCCCCTCGTCTTCAATGAATTTGATAAATTCATTTTTCATGTAGAATTAAAACCTTTAAAAACAAATTTTTCTTCTTGCTGTCGACTGAAGATGACATCACCTGTGCTGAGGAAGTAGGTAACAACCAATCATGGCACAGTTTGCTGACCAAACCCAGAAAACAAGTGAGCCATGATTGGTCGTTATCTACTTCCTCAGCGCAGGTGATGTCATCTTCAGTCAACAACAAGTGGAAAAATTAGTTTTTAAAAGTATTAATTGTAGACAAAAAATAATGTAGGTGATGAACTTTTTACTGCTGAAAATGGGTCAATGAGTCAATTTCCCCTTTAAATTCCTTTTGTGTGTGTGTGTGTGTGTGTGTGTGTGTTTTTTATATATATATATAAAATGAAGGGCTGTTTCCTAGCAATAAACACAGTGCTAATACCACCAACATTCAAAATAAAAAAGTAAGACTTCCAACAATAAGTTCATCTTAAATGAAACCATCAACTGGCTGTCATAAAATCTATCAGGAGTCAAAATGTCAGAACAGAACAAATGGGTTACTTTTGGGGATACTGTGTGGAGAAAATTTGTTCTTCATATAATATTAAAAAACTAATAAAAAAAAAAAAAGCCATGAGCATAGGCTAATGACCTAAAATATGGAAGGCACCAATCTGAACTGAAGCAAGCCAAAAATCAACAAGCACTTCCCCTCGTCCTTTCATCATTAATGTCTGTCAGTCCCCTCAGAGCTGCTCAGCGGGAGCCAAAGTACCGGATTGTGTGTGTCTGTGTGAAACATTGCAGTTTTAGCCTCAGCCAACAAAGTGTAACGTTTAGTTAGAAATATGTGTTCTCTCAGATGTGCTTTTACCCTGAGGATGCATGTTTTTCGCTCTTCTAAAAAAAATAAAACAAAATAAAATAAAAAGATTTATCAATGTTAATGCAGAAGCGACTTCCACCAAACACTCGCTCACTTAACGCGTGCCTCTCAGGCGCTGGTCCAACACAGCAAAAGCAGTGAGGTGAAATGTGGAGTAAACAGCATGCTGCAATAAAGGTGATAAGCAACATTCAATATGTTGCCTCATGAGCTGCACAGAGGACAACAAAGTGTACCTGGGAGACATTATTCAACTTGAAATTGACAATAAAAGCACTCTTGCAAAAAAAAGTTGAGACAGGTTTCATCAAATTGCATTGGTAGTGAGATTACCCAAAAAAAGTAATCTCTATCGAGAATGTTGGGTAAAACAAGTGGATATGGAATAGGATGCCATGTTTTGTTGTGAAAATGCTACACTCCAGTGCACAATACATTTCACAGCGCTCCAATGCAGTGATGCGACACTGTAATCATATCAGCATGAGGATTAAACGTTTTTTTTTTTTTTTAGAAGGATGTTCAGACAAAAACGATTTTTTAATCCATCTACCTTATAAAACATCGCAAGCCCAGTGACGGACGCTAAGCTCGACTGAGCTTGCTAAGCATAAGGTGAAAACCCTCTTAAGAGCGAGTGCGTTGGTCCTACCTGATACAACATGTTGCTGGTAGTTGTAAGAAGTGGGAATCGCGCCGACAGGAAGAAAGGTCTTGGTGTTCCCTGGCTGCGCTTCGTCATCATCCTCGCCGAAGTGGTGGACTCGCTCATACTTTTCCAAGTATCTGCGCAGAAAAGAAAGTGGTAAGCCAAGTGTGCCCTGCTGTCTTTCCAAGCCTGAGTGTCACACGTCGCGACTGGAAGAAAAGTCATAGTAGACCAGCGGTGAGCAGGTTTTGGATCTTTCCCTTCTCCAAGACAGCTGATATATCGGGATTAATCGGTATCGAATCGAATCGTGACCTATGAATGAATATATATATATATGATACCTTTCCCACTGATTAATTTTTTAGAAATATCAATGATTTATAAATCTATGTAGCGCAAATACGTTCAAAGCTGCAATCACGAGCGCTTTGTTGAAGATGTACATTTACTGATTTACTGTAAATGTAATTTTGTTTACACCCAGAGGAGGAACATATACTGTATTTGACCATTTAAAATGGAGTGCATAAGTGTTTGTACAGTACTTGAGTGTGCTAAAATGTAGGGATGTAACGATATCCAAACGTCACGATACGATATCACAATATGAAGGTCACGATACGATGATTATCACGATATTGTGGTGGGGTTGGCGATATTTAAAAAAGGTCACAATATTGTTTTAAAAAAAACAAAACAAAAAAAAAACAAGCACAATATTGTGCTTTTGTACATAACAGCAATGCATATAAACCACCTAACAATCTCTAATAACAATATCGAGGCACTTACTTGCAAATGCAAGCACACATTGAGCGCTTCACGAGCAAATTAGGTTCCCCTTCATCTGACAATTAGCATAGATTTTAAACATAGAAGGCCAAAACATCCCCAGTTAAAATTAAATTGCACTAATAAAATAGCCACTAGAGGGTGCTAGAACTGCACAATTTGAAATCAACCTGACTTTTTTAACAGATGTGTTCCTTTTGAATATTGTGAACATGGCGACGATATTGTGGCAGTTTTAATATCACGATATTGTGCTTATCGTTACATCCCTACTAAAATTAGTTAAAATCCTCTTTAGTTTAAATCCAAGACAGCGTGTGATGAGCCTGAACGATTTTGGAAAAATCATCTAAAATGTTGCAACCCCCAACCCCCCCTCTCAATTATTGTGATTACGATTTAATGTGCAATTTTTATTTCAAAGTCCTCTTCCATTCCCATGTATTTTTAACAAATACAAACAAATTCATCTGGATTACAATAATCAATATCAGAGGTAATTTACAAAAATGTTCTGGTCTTACAGGTTAGGCTTAAGACAGTTTTAGAGTTGATAACTTACTCAACACTTTGACTTGCAGCCTTTTAAGTGTTTATGAGGGAATTAAAAAAAAATTTGTGGACAAGTGTGGTGTAAACATAAGTCAACAGATCACAAATCAGATTACAATAATGCAAACAAATTTGGGCTTTACCGCTTCAATTTTTCATGTTTTATTCAACAATGTGTAAATGTGTACTGTACTTCTTAAGCATTGAACTGATCTAGACATTATATAAATAAATAAATAATATCTACATATGTACAAAAATAAAGCATTTTCTTCCCTGCCAAATTACAGCCTTTGCGATTTGAAAACTGCATTCTACCACATTGCAATGCCCATTTGAATTTGATTAACTGTTCCGCGCTAGTATTTGAGCAACACTCCTTCCAATCCGAACATCCTTTACAAACTTCAGGCAAGTAATGCAACCTCCAAACATTTGCAAGGAACTTGGCAAACATGAGCAATTAAGTCATTCCTTTGCTGTGATAACGCAACATGTCTTCCGTCATACCAACATGCACACACACACACACACACACACAACAAAATACCTCTGCGGTGAAAGTGTGGTGAACCCTGCCTGTGTGGCCGTGAGTCACCGACCGGGCCAGCCAGTGGCTGTTACTGAATGAAGCCCCCGCTTGTTCATCATGGCCGAGGTAATCCCCCGTCCGCTGGCTGCCGGGTGACACGCTCGACTATAAATACACCGTGTTCGCCGCTCGTGGGGAGGAAAGAGCGAGCGAACAAGGCGAGCGGGAGAGATAGGGCCCTGCTCCTGAATGCAGCGTCATCAACTGCTGTCTGGCCAAAAGCAGATAATGACTATAGATGGGTGGGAGCCATTTTTAAGAGAGGGGATCCATACCCTTTTCTACTAGATACATGTATTCATGATGAGAATAAACCATTGGTCCAGACTCCAAGTTACACTTGTTTTCCAAGTGTTTTATGTGGAGAAAGAGCAGCAACCAGATGTAAAAATGGGTCGATCAGAGGAGGGGCCATGAATCAGAGAATCTGTTCTAAATGTCCAATAAAATGTACATTACAGGCTTTCCAAGTAAGGGGTGGTCATTAATCCTGCTTTATAGCAATATAAAGTTAATATTTTGTCTATAATTAATTTGATGCTTTCATTATTTTTCACATACAATTAGTATCTTTAAAAACACATTTTGCAACTTGCTGTCGACTGAAAATGACATCACAAGGGCTCAGGTAACCAATCACAGCTCACCTGTTTTCTAGGTTTGGTCATGTGACAGTCACAAGCTGAGCTGTGATTGGTTACCTGAGCCCTTGTGATATCATTTTCAGTTGACAGCAAATTGCAAAATGTGTTTTTAAAAGGTACTAATTGGACAGAAAAAAATAATGAAAATATCTACGGAAATTTATTATAGGCAAAATATTCATGTTTGACTGCCAAAAAATGGCTAAATAAGTAAAGTATCCTTTTAATAATTTTCCAGTATTGGATTAGGCATTGTGTACAAAGACTAAAAGTACAAATAACTTTGACATCTTATTCCCTGAATTTTAGTTTAAACCACTCTGTGATTGGTCCGAACCACCAGTGGTTCAGGAATGGCAGTTATCTGCGTTAGCGGCACAAGATGGTATTCTCCGGAGTTTGTGAACTCACAAATACCGCGAGAATTCATCTTGTGAGAGCAAGGTTAGCCCGATACAGTATTTGATGCAAAAATATTCATAAAAAGTGCTATAAAATCAACATAAATTGGCTTTTTTTTTTTCAGGGAAGAGTTGAAATTAACCATTTCTCAGATCAGCTGGTCAGTTTTTCACAAGTCTCGTGTTCCTTTAAAGGAACTTAACTGAAAATTAAACGCACTAATAATTTTGACACCACTAGTTTTTAAAGGAACAGTAATGTGAAAAAGCAACTTTTTGGAACTTTTAGCCATGTTAAAATTCTAATTCCTTACCAAAAAAAAAGTGTTTTCCTCTATTCGCCCCTCTATGAGAATGTTTAGGGCATTCTGCTCTCCAAACACCAGCCCCTCCCAACCTGAGAAAACGAGCCGGTGCTCATGTTATGATGTCATTAGGTGCGGACCCACCCCCACAATGCGTATGCGGACTAAACACGCCCACTTTCTCTGAGCCCTCCAAACTCGTAGGATAGTGATAATTATTTGTATTGCATTCAATAGAGAACATGGTTGTAGTGAAATAAAAGGAACCTTTATAGAGTGTGGGACAAGGGTCAGTTAAAGAAAGGATTTTAATTTTCCTTTCTTGTATAAACATAGCAGAATCAGGCTCCCATTTTCCATTAATTTAAGTGAACAATGCATGACTATCAGCAAAGCTGGTAAATAAAACTAAAATTAGGATTTTTACCCCATTGTGAGTGGACCATAGCGGTGAAATGTAAGCAGATCCTCCATTTAGACTTTTATCAAAAATTTTAAACCGACCAATAGCACAGGCATAACCTTATATTTGGCATATTTCTCATATAAATAAAGCACGAATGAATGAATGAATATCACCAAAGTGTTGCAATTTAAAGAAATGGATTTCTGGTATCCAACAGCAAAGAAAGAGCTGCACTTTACTTCCAATTCTCACCAAAAATGTCACGGATGCTTGCTCAGCGCGTTCATAGAAATTTTCTGGGGTACGCGGCGGTATGCAAAAACTACACAACCATAAATAACCTTTCATGCTAAAACTATATGCACAAAGTGTTAAATTTGATTGCATTGCCTTGGCGAAGGTGCCAGTCTACTGATTTTAATGCTTCTAGGGTGAAGGGTCAAAAACAGGAAACACGAGCTTCACACCATGCTCTAGATCAAAGAGGCTAACAGGAAGCCTGGCTGAGAGAAGATCATATCACCTAGATTCAGTTAGAGTGGCGAACACCTAGACTTTTAAACGATTTTCTGGTCTCGTCTCGAGTGGCGAGGGAAAAAAACACCATCCCTCCCACCACAGGTAGCATGTGACGTCAGCATCATGAGAAAACTGCAGCTAGCTAATAAACAATACAGCTGCTTTGTTGCTATGTGGATGAACATGAATGGAAGAATAGGTTAATTTCACTTTATAAACTGAATAGAATTACTGGTTTCTCATGGGTGTGGTAATGATGTAAAAGTCACCTGCTCGTTTTCCCTGTCTTTAAAAAAAAAAAAAAAAAAAAAAAAAAAAAAAAAAAGAAGTGAAGTGAAAGGTGGGCAGCAACAAGCAAAAATAAAACATTTTGTTCAAATGACCAAAACTAAGTCTTGACCATCTTATTGCCCCTGGTGTGTTTGAGTCCACTGCCCCCTGCTGGACGTGGATGAAGACATGCAAAAACTCTGGAGAGTCTGATTGGTCAATAATCCCAGGATGACTTTCATGCACCAAACTGGAATAACACTTTAGATTGTAGATGATTGACAGCACAGAGTAAAACTGTAAAGACACTTTTGGCACAGCCAGAATGTAGCTGGCAAAACATTACTCTAAGGACTAAAATACTGATTTGGTGCTCTAAATGCAGCCCCCGCGGCATCCACTGATAATGTATGACAGGCGCATACACATAGAAAGGTCAGCGCACAAGACGGCGCAATAATACCACTAAAATCTTTTACAGCTGCAAACATCTGCATGTGAGTGAGCCGATCTAAAAAAGGCTTTCACAATGATGTGAGTTCCTCTGCAGTACTGAGAACATAGAGATTGTTGACAACAGGGGGAAAAAGTATTTTTTCTTCCTTTTGAGCCCAAAGCTGGTGCATGTTGTCAGACATAAAAGCAAGTGCTGACAATTGCGTTTTCTAAAAATGATCCTTTTCCTTCCATACAGTCAGACTTTAACAAGGCTGATTCACAACAGAGTGGAGCTGACCTTCTCCTTGACAGCATAACTGTTGGACCACAGCAGTCTTCTGCCATCGAATTTATTGCTATTGTTTATTAAAAGCCCCTGAACAAAAGTCCCCGCCGATGATTTGTGCATTTAGCCATAGCAACAAAAAGTGGTAACCCGAGCTTCACTTCAAGGCAGCTCTGTCAATCTTGGCCCAGCGAGGAGACAAGAGGGAGAGATGAGGCTGTCAGTGGTGGATGACACCGCCTGTGGGCAGGTCAAAAATACAAACACAAAGTCTTAAAAGCCCTCAGGTTGTCCATGATCGATAGATCTCAAGCCATACTCGTGAACGAGGGCTTAACTTTATCCATAGATGGTCGTCAAAGCTCCTGTGTGGTTGAGCCTCATGATGTTTGGGGGGTCGCCAATGATACAGTAGCAGCCAGTTTGTGGCGATGTTTCGTACATCGCAGGCAAGTGTATGGTTAAAAAAATGTTTTTCCCACTGCGATTCTTTTGGCAGTGGTTATTTTTGCCACACTAATTGAACATTAGTATGTTTTTCGACGTTTATACCATTGAATTTGGCACCAGGGATATCATTCTCGGATAGAATTAGTAGATTTAGCGCAGTAGACATCACGCTAGTAGACTGTTTCCGTCCGTCTAGCATGACTAGCTCGCCGAGTTTGACGCTCCTCGCTAGACTCATGAATATTAATTAAGTGTGGTGACGTATATTGTGCGGTTCCCCATTGAAAATGGAAAGTACGTAATGACACTGAAGTACATCTAACAAGCACGATCGAATGACCATGTAACCTGTTGCAATTAACATGCTGACAATCAGAAAAGGTCACGAAAGGTGTCCGTCCGGTGGGGGAAAGCTCGTAAATTGCTTTTGTCAAGTCAATAGAACACGGAACAACAAATTAGCCTCTTTTTTTTCAACAGAAGGACGGCTACGTCGGCTTAAGAGAGTCAAATGGTTGACACTCAGCTTCTTTACACCTGAGTAAGCTGGTTTGCTAAGCAATACGCAGCCATGACTGCTTCTCCCACTTAATAGTAAAATAATTCGCTAAGAAACCATCTGTGAGCCAAAAGTGTGAAACTCTTCTTTGCTACGCGCACACAAGGTGGCTTAGAATGGCCACGATCATGACAGTTCACCAAGTCATTTGGGATGAAAATTTATCATAAAAACTTGCTCCGTTGCTATTTGGGAACACTTTTCGGTAGTCACCACAAGCAAACACACCTGCTGAGTGGCTGTTTTCAGGTCAACTGTCGCATGTGCGCTTATCAAAAGGATACGTTCATTCGTAGGCAGGCTTGCTGTTTGTTTGTGCAACACTGGCAGATTTGTATATGCCTCACGGTCCTAGATGGGGCTGTGTAATTAATAAAAATTCAATTACAAGTTTGATTATCACACACCTCAATTACAAAATCATAAACAAAGCTAATTAATTATTAATATTAATTTTGAGTTGCTTAAATTTATATATGTGCACCTTTTTATTTAATTTAATAAATCTTGTTTGGTCCAAAAGGAACTTGAATAATTATAGTGTTTCAAAGAAATTTGTCATTTTCTTGTTTTGTACCAAAAAAACAAATGGTTGTCCTGAAATCGTGATTTCAATTATTACCAAATTAATTGTGATTAATATTCTCTTCATAACCAAGCAACCCTAGTCGCAGATTACCCCAAGGTATGCCATGTTCAAATTGTTATGGCACTGTGTGGATGACGGTTGCAAAAGCCTCGATTGACCAATTTTTTTTGTTTTTGTTTTTTTGTTTTTTTTTTTATCCGTGGTGGGTTGTGTCAGGAAGTGCCAAACAAATTATGGGAACAACTAGCTGTAGCTACCCCCAAGGGGACAATAGTCGCAAAGACAACAACAACAACAACAACAACAACAGATTATTTGACTAATCGATGGAATAAACGATAGATTCCATTTTAAAGATTTGATAGTGACCGACAGCATTACATACAAAAATCTTACAACAGCTGGGATCATTTAACAATTAGCACTCTTATTAGCCAAGTCTTTGGCTGTTTTTTGTCACATCTCAGGGAGTTACAGAAAGAGAATAAAAATTGCTTTTTTCAGCCAACTGTTAAGATCGACACCACAGAACAAAACGCAACAAGGTACAAGGTGAAACTGTGAAAAGGAAAACAGTGTAAGGTGAAGCCATGGAGGTTCACTATAAACTCATTGTGGTTGAAACAACAGCAGAGCAGGTCTGTTCAAACTGTTTACTGGCCTACAAAAACAATCAATGTTGCAGAAAATGTCTAAATAATGATTTCTCTCATTTTTGGCAGAGTAGAGCTGAAAGCAATTATCATATTTTTCCATTTTATAAATAGTAGTTTAAAATGTCACATTTTCCTCACATGCTCCATTCGACATGTGAGGCTACTACATAGCAAAATACTTCATCTTAGCCTTACTTACTAAGGAAACCTTTAATCATGGGCTCCATCAGTATGAACAATGAGCTACCAATAGATTGTGCAAGAGGTTCCTAGATGTCAGTGCCTCCTGGACCCGCGGCCCTCCCGCTGGGGAAGCGGCAGCGAGGGCAAACTGAGGTTAACCCGCGTCACCTGACTTGTCCACAAGTTTACAATTGGGAGAGACCGTGGCGACGCAGACGAGCTCATTTCCCCAGCATGTTTTATTCATTTTCAAATGAAGGTGTGTTCCCATGTCTGGATGATTATGGGGAGGTTTCACTGAAAAATCAGGGCATGAGGGTGGGGATCTCAGCACGATATCACATTTTAAAATCATGTGAAAAGAATTACAGAAGACAAAACTGAGGACATGTGAAACATTTTGGCAGAAATATGTCCATATCAGTGTAGCCAAATGAAAACTATCAAACTATTAGTTTATAGAGGGGTGAGCTACTCCGCAGCTGCTGCAGCAGTCACAGGGGAGAGAACTTGAGGAAACAGATTGGTCCAAATAAACCAACCATATAGGAGGAGTTAGTATTTGCAATGTTATACAGTCATACCTTAAACGCTGAATCATTAAAAAAACATGGCTTGTGGTCATTGCACTACAGCTGTGATCAGGTTTATTAGGGCTTTAAAACGTGCAGCTCTGGTGGGAAACGTTTTATTTGATGGTCAGTTTTTTCCTAGTTCTTTAATTTTGATAATGAATCTGAAACGATAGAAAAAGCCAACGTTTTGAACCGCATTGCGAGTTCAGCCGCTTCGAAACGGACGCCGCACCTTCACTGGCTTCGATGTTAACGTAGCGCTTCAACGACTTGAAAACGAGCTGTAGAAATGTCTCTGGCACGCGTCTCCGCTTATTACCGCTGACATTCAGATATCAAATGGACACTGAACTCGTGCGCTGCTTATTGCTCTGCGGCGAGTGAGAGGCTGCGGCGCATTGTGCGATTGACCATTCAAAACTTTGGCAACAAGCATCACTGTAACAAAAATGTCACGGGTCTATTTTTGACTGAATCTTTTTAAAAGGAGGAATAAAGAAAAGCATACAAGGATCAGCATGGGCGTACTAACCAAGTAACATTAAGAATTCCAGATTCTTTTTTCTTGAAGTAGTTGGGGCAAAATTAAATACACAACATCATTGCGTGGAGTGGACAATCCGACAGAAGGAAGTTGAGGTCTGTTCCATTCATCACTAATTTGCTGATATGACCCGAAAACAAGAGTTCAATGCATTAATTTTCTATAGTGATTATCCTCACTGGGGTCACAGCTATAAAGGAACCTAGCCAAGCTGACTATAGGTGGGCCATGGGACACACCCTGGACTAGTCAACCAGCCAATCACAGGACACACACACAAAATTTGAGTCTTGAATGAACCTGCCATGCATTGTGGAATGTGAGAGGAAGCCAGACTACCGGAGAAAACCCAAACAAGCGTGGTAAAAGCATGCAAACGTCTCACAAGAGGAGTTCAAGAGGACCTGTCCTGAGCAGACATTTTAACCGGAGACCTTGACTGTAAGGTCCACATCAGCCGATGTGCTAACCACTACATGTGTTGAAGTTCACAACTTTGTGCATATAAAATTTTGAGTAATGTGTCTTTTAGCTGGAAGTTGAACAAATCATTTTCAAAAATGGAAGCAATGATTCAAATGTCCAGCATCTCAACTGCACGGATCTTTCATTTCATCCCTATCAATTTACAGTTGTAAATGAACCCAACATAGATAATTGTAGAACGTAGGAGGGAGCCGGAGCACCCAAATAGAAAGGCCGGAGCCAAGATTTGAACAAAGAAAGAAACCATATCATAAAACACATTCAAAAAGATCAAATGATGATCTAATTCTCAAAACGAGGAACTCCCTGAAGCTAACTTGATCAACTTGTAAAGAATTCTAAAAGTCTTGAAAGATTCCAGTGTGGCTAAATGTCAATGCAGTCAGGAGCTACACGTGGTCGTTCAACTGATTCACCCAGTTTAACACCTAATGTTGGCAAATATCAACAAAGTATTCATGTCTTTCAGCTAGAAACTTCCTGTATGCCCGTCTACAACCTCCGACCTGGATGAAGGCCAAGAGGAAACCTTCACCCTGCGGCGATCACATTAAAAAGGTAAAAAAAATATATAATTTCCCCCTTCATCCAATAAGCGAACATACACGGTCAGCAAAAACGGGTGGCGAGCATCGCCGTGTTCACTCAGAGCCGCTCACTGCCTGTGACATCCACTACGCCGAACTTCCTTTGATAAAATCAACAAATTAGTTCCAATGGCTGTTGTGACATGAGAATGATATATTCTGCATGCAGCCTCCCTCAGCTGTCACCCTGTGTTTGCTGCTCCCTATTTCACCATCACCGAGTATTTAAGGAGGGACATCATTTGAAAAATGAGTTTGTTACCGTGTTACAGCTAAGGTCGGTTATTCTTTTAAATCAGTCTTAAAAAGAGAGCCGTAATTCTGCGCGGACCAGTTCTGCACATGCAAAACTGGAATTCTGCATATTTGCCGAGCCTACGAGTTAGACAGCTTCCCACCATCACTGCATGCATGCACTGTAAAGGCTGGCAAAAAGCACAACAGACCGTCTTGTCATCCGCCATTCTGCCAACTTGTATGCTCTAGTCTCTCGTTCAAAATACTGTCAATCACACAAAACAGAAAGACTTTTACTAGAGGTTTGTCTCGCTAATAAAAGCTGATGGGTATCCATCTGTGAGCTTAAAAGGAACTGAGAGCATCAGCCGCAAGAGGAGGGAAAATAGCTGTTACACTTGGCCACCTTGCAGCGTTAACTAGGTAAAAATACAAAGACAGTTGCCTCTGAAGCAATTAGAGTTGCATAAGTGGCTGCATGGGTCTCCCTGCTTGCAAAGGTGCATTTTCCTGCAGATGCTGGACGCCTATGATGGGAACTAACGTTGTATATAATGCAAGCACATTGCTTAAGTTGCTGGGAGCCAGTCTCCCATCACTAGCAGCTGACAAGTGGTATGAATCTCTGCAGCATGACAACAAAACAGACAAAAAAAAGTGAAGGGCTCATTACAAATGTGATCCAAAAACACGCATGCCATATTGTTTTCCAAAAGGGCACATTATGTCACTGCACAATAAAGCCACTGGTAACAAGCGAGGGGGAGAAAAACGCCTGTTGATTGCATCCTAACACTTGTAAACACTTCCCACATGCTGCCTGGGAGGCACAGAGCCGCATAACCGTGCTACTCACCTAAGGTAGTACTGTTTTAAAGCGAATGCAGCGTTGGAGCAACTCCTTGGAAAATTAAACTCTTCCCCAAGTTCATTCCATTGGTTTTTGTCAGACACCTGCAAACAAAGGAAAGATGTTAGAGGAAAAACACAAAACATAATAAAAGCACACCTGTGAGAGAGGGAAAAGAGCGGCAATGATGGAACCATCTGGTTTTCTATCTACAGGTCCCTCCGTAAGGAGTGCTGAAAAATCAATAACTTTGTTTAAAAATAATACACATGGTTAATATCCGCGTAAATGACGACGTGAATGAACACACCGCGCGGTAGAATGTCGCATATGTGTTCGTGTCCCGCTGTTATTTACATTTGACACATAAGTGTGTGTGTACAAGTGTTGGAAGACTTAAACGTTTCAGTTGAAGCTAGTTAGCAATATGGCTAACAGGCTAAGTTGACTTTTCCCACGCTAGCCTAACACGCAAACGACGCCAAACTCACAACAAACTGTGCCCACTGACAGGAGGAATGTGTTAGTTGGTGGTAAGGCGTTTATTCAGGGTTCGGTGTGGTGCCGTTTACAGTATTCACTATGCGGGCCTACGAGGCCTGCATTTTGCGAGCAGCCATGAAGCCGAGGAAAATGGCGAGGAAAGAGGGGGGAAACGAAGTCTTTTCCCGGCCAGCCGAGCGCCGAGCGGCGGCCCGGCGGCACGGTTCGCCTTCCGTGGGGTTTTCCGAGTGGCGATAATCGATGTTAAACGTGCCCGCTAATTTTGAGTGGCTCCCGAGTGCGCTCTGGCTCGCAGCGCTCGGCACTCAATGGAAAGCGCACAACAACACAAGGCAGCACATTGCAATAGAGATAGATGGCAAACTAGCACAAGGCCAACACCGACCCACTAAAGGCTTGTCTGCGGGGGGATCCACTCGTCCCACTTGCCCACACGGGAGTCGCAAAGTGGTCCACACGCCGCACAGAGCGGGGTGGAAAAAAATCCACTTTTGGTTCCCACTCACCTTAGCAAATCCACCTAAAGAGACGACTCTGAAATAGAGAGCGTTCAGGTCCAGCTCTTTCCCACCCACGATAGGAATCTTCTTGAACGGCGATCTAGGGAGATAACGTCACAAATGAGCACAAATGTCTCTCAATAACAGTTCGGCGCAAGTCAGAGTGCCGTTCGACGTGAATCGAAAGTTGCATTTGGTGTGAATAAAGGCGCCCGAATCTCACCCTCTGCTTTGGTGAAATTGCCGCAGCTCGTCCAGGAAAGCCTGTCCCTTCCTTCGCTGATCTGGAAGATTTTTCCCCGTCGAATTTGCCATTGTTTTTGCATGCAAAAACGGTTAAAGCCCACTTCGGTTGCTTCCTAAGACACCAACGATCCCATACTCCGCCGGCGCTCAGTCATTCGTGAGGCTGAGTGTTTAAAAAGTTAAAGAAATAGCTGGTAGCAAGAAGAGCGGCAGCTCGCTAATAAAGACTGATGCACACAGCGAGCGAGCCCGATTCAAACCCGGACTAAGTTCCAAACGAACAGTCCCAAATACGAGCGACCTACCGGCGGATTAGGCACGCCATGGCGGGACGTGTTCGATTAATGCTTTTTGGTCGCGGTTGTACTCGTTTGGAGTGGTTTGACAGTGTGTTACGGACGCGGCTCCGAGGCTATCGCACACACTGTAGAGCGGCAGAGGGATCCTGTTCTCAGACAAAAAGATGAGAAGGCCGCGGTGGCTGGCCTGCCGTGCGTGCAGCGCCCTCTGTGGCCGAGCCCCGCACTGCACCCCTCCGTCTGTCGAGGGCAGAGCGGCTGCTGGAACAATAGACTGTTTTCTTTTTTAGGGACCGTCTGACAAATTATCTGAAAAACGGGTCAGGAGGTACTTGTAAATGTCCCGTGGGGGGTAGGGTATAACACTATTAACCTTATTAGTTGTTATTACAAACGCCATAAAAAAGGTAGGACCACCCCCTCTCCCCCAAACATCCTAATTAAGTTCAGAACGAAAACTACTAATAAACTATGCCAAATAAATAAATAAAAAACTTGTAAACATCCAATGGGGAATAGGATTAACAAGAACAGAGGCTGCATGATCTATAAAAAAAAAAAAATGTCAACTGTTATACATCCTAATTTGGGATAACCCTGAAAACTAAAGCTAAACTGTGTCCAAAAGGTATGTCTCATTATTGTAAATATATAACACTAACTGGGATCTTCCCAGTCAGCTGTTCGAATCATAATTGTAAATATTACGCAGGACATAGAGTATGTAACACTAATTAACATAGGATATTATTATTGCATAGTTTTGTAAAATTGCATATTTTCTACTCTGGAAAGTAGACTCATACATCCTAATTTAGGATACAACAGGAAAAAAAACAAAACAAACTGGAACAAGTTAAAATTGAGGGTCATCATCATCATCATCATCATCACCCCTATAAACACCTGAATCTTCATGCATAGATGTGGTTGAACAATCTTTGATTGCATCCTTGTAGTAACTGCAAAAAAAATACAAATCAAATAAAAAATAATAAGTTCAACCAATATTAAATCTGTCTTGTTTAGGAAATTTCTTTTTACCAGGTAGCATTTAATTTATTTCTGTCACATACATACCCCCTCACTTGTTATTGATATTGGCTATGAGCTCAAAATAAGATTTCTATGTGTATAGATATTATAAAGTCATTTTAAGATATCAGTGTTTTTTAGGAGAGGTATTTGTTTTAAGAAACCTCGCCAAGTCAATTTTGTAGTTATTAAATTGTAATATATTCCCTAATTCCAATTACTTTTTTTCTTGTTTCCTCAAACCCTGTTTTTGCAGTGTAGGTCTTCGGGTATCCATGGAGTGAATTACTTGTTGTTATTACTTGTTAACGTATTACAAGTGTCTTAATTGTCCCTTCGTGGCCCACTTAAAAACTTGCATCTCACGGGGGAGTGGTTTGAACCCACCCCTACTCCCTTCCGAGTGTAACTGCCAAACGACGTATGTTCTTGACGGGGTTACATTCAACCATTACGCGTACCCCCTTTACTCAATGAAAAAAAAACCTGTCACAAAATGGCGGAGATGTAAGTTAACAGACCCCATTTTGAGGAATTGACAAGCACACGATGGAAAAGGTTATGTTTGGGCTGCGTGGCACCCTCGTCCGCTCGTGTTTTTGACTTTGCAAAGCGCACCGGATTACATCTCGGCCGCCGCCCGGTTGGACTCCCCACGCCCGTCAACCGAATTCGGAGCTCATGAATTCGTCGCTTGCTACTTAGCAAGGTAGCTTAGCGTGTTATTGCTAACTTTACGAGATGCTGTAAAGACTTTGGGTTAATCCTATTAGCTGCTACCAGGTGTTATCTACGAGTGTATTAATGTTACTAGCGGAGCAATTGTAAATAACATTGCGAAACAGCGTTGAAACATAATTTAGTTGAACCGACTAGACGCTCTTCGGTCGTTTTCCACCACAGACTCCCAACTTTTTTTTTTCTCTCTCTCGCTAATATGGTTACATTTTAATACTCAACTAGTTGATTAAACAACCCCCAGCGTAAGGTTATGACGTTGAAATAAGATTGAAGTGTAGCGTTAATATGAGGTAGTAACGCTAATGATATAGCTTTCAAGCTAACGTGCTAGTTAGCGAATGTTTTCTTTTTTACATGCTTCCAAGAACAACGCTATTGGATCATCTGTTAATGCAGACATGTTGGAATTAATATAATAACAACAGGACGGGCCGTTTGGGCTAGTTATTAACAAATAATGAACTAACGTTAGCTAGTCTGCTCACTTTATTTTAGCGTTAGTACGGCGCCTTGCTGGTTAATTTGTGCAAGAAAGAACAGTTAATAAAACACCTGCAACGCGAATCTGAGGTCCTACCTGAGATTGACAAGATAATTAAATATACAAAATTTTCGTCATTTAGTCGTTGACATGTCTGTCAGGGTATGACGTAGTAGGCCTAGTTCATAACGGACATTTGTACAGAACTGTACACGTAATTTAGTGTATTCTTTATGCTTAGTCAAATAAATAATCATTGTTCCATCACTAAACAAAGAGAAAAAAATATTAAATGAACTGTGATGTGTTGTCTAATGTAATATCTTACCCTTGAAAATGTGTTTGTATATTGGTTCTCGCGTTACAGTAATTTAATGTGTACTTACTTTTAGTTCATAATACTCTATTCATTTGAGAATATTTCAAGTTTTGTATTGGCTCTCACCATGTGACCTGTGAGTAATGAATGAATGAAAGTTTTTTTTATATATATGCCTAAAATGTCATAAACAGTATGTGTTTAATTTTTGCGTATGCATTCAAATAAACAATTTTGAATATTTTTGCACATTTCTTGACTCATTTGTCAACGCACTACACGTTTGCCATGTGCCATAATTGGCAACAAGTTCTGCCATGTAATGGAAGAATATTTGATTCTGTAATCACTCAACGTTACTGGAATAGATTTTATGAAAACAGTTTGCAAATAATACAGAAGTCAGTCTGTGTCGTCAAGCTAGGCTGTTACGAAGCAAGTACCACATACCATAAAGTTATACATTATAAGAAAGGGGAGATTCCAATCCCAACACGTGACAATCGTGTAAAACGTACACAGCACAGCTTTAGTGAATGTGCAAGCCATCGCACACGAGAAGTCCTCATGTGATGTGATAGCTTCGCCCCTAGTGGCATATGGCGCACAGGGAGCAAAGTGTGGGCCAAGCACCAAGACAAAAGAACCCAGTGTGACGCTAACTGCGTGTAACGTCCTTACACCTCCCTCGGGAGTCCTCAACTCAAGCTATGGTTCAGTTTACTAGGAAACGACAGAAGAGGAGTCATATAGTGGATTCTGGCTCCACCTTGTGGCAGACTGGGAAAATGCATACTGCAACACGCTTATCAATCGTTTATGTACAGGACACTGTATGCTTTTTGTTTTAAACTCCCCACAGGAAGCACAAAAAGTATGATTGATCATAACATGTTGCAGATTCAACATATATTATTTCTGCCCACCTTCCCCCAGATTCGCGCAATTAAAGTTATGCAGCATTTCATAATTTAGAGCAGTGGTTCTCAACCTTTTGTTTTCCAGTGACGTAACCCCTGTGATATATATATTTTTTTATATAGCCAAGTACCCCTAAAAAAAGCGCAAAGCATTGCTGATTGAAGAAAAAATAAAATAAATACATAAATAAAATAAAACCGAGTGCTGTGCCATCATTGTCTAATATATTATTAAACTTTGGAACTCTATTTGTATTTATTTGATCTCTTGAGCTATTTGGAAATGAAAAATACCTAACTAAAAAAATAATAATAAATAAATAATTTAATTATAAATAAAGATTTGTGCACATACAGATTATTATCAACATAAAGTGTCATCTTTTGGGATCATAGTATAGCTCTGTTCTCAAATAGAAAAAAATAACTAAATTTTAAATAAAGTTTTCAAGTGATTGACAGGTGGCATACAAGTTGGGCCAAACCATTCTGGTATGGGGGAAATGCTGGGTTTTTAGGACACTGAAATTCAATTGCCTAATGAATATAAAACTACTTTGATTAACTTATATATATGTATTATTATTATTATTATTATTATTTTTAAAGAATCATTTACACATACTTTTTAAATATATTTTAAAATCTCATGTAGCCCCTGGAGTGCCTTCACGTACCCCCAGGGGTACAAGTTACACCCATTTGAGAACCCCTGATTTACAACAAATAATGCTGTCTGTTTTTCACCACTAGATGGCGCCTCAATTCAACGTTTGGTGCCAGCTCTGCCTTATACACATTTCAAGCATCAATATGCTCAGAGATAAACAATAATGCAAAATTTATTCTATATTTTATCTAACCATTTACATAGTATGGTCACTTAAGTGACGAATTTCGTGTGGTTTCAACCGACTTAATTTACTTGAGTTACAGTTTTATGTACGTAGAAAAATAAATAATGAGAATCGTGTATTTGTGTTCGTTACTGTGAACGCATTTATTTATTTATTTATTTATTTATTTATTTATTTATTTATTTATTTATTTATTTATTTATTTATTTATTTTTAAATATAATCCCCATGACACGAGGCTGTTGCAAATTCAACATCACGTGCATGTATTACAATATTGAGAAAGTGCTCTATAAGTTGACTTGTTTCACAACAGTGAAATATCAAGTTACAAGGAGCTTTAAACGGGTAGCTGCGGGACTGGACTGCTTCATAAAGTATTTATTACGCTGAATGGGAAGGGTGCGGCTCACTCAATACTCCTCCATCTTTCTCACGGGACCAGAAAAGTGGAGTATTCACTTTCCTTATTGTTTGTTATAAAATGGGCCATCATTGAGGACAATACCCCCCGGAAAGCCTTTCTACTTTTGTTGGCTGTATTTATTCTCTTCCATTTAGCTTTTAAGTACCATTAATTTTCCCGTAACTGTCAATGTCTCTTTTGATGTAATGGAAACACATTTTTCTGGTTTGTGTATCCTCATAAGTTGTGGTGAGAGTTGGGGTACCAATCACAAAGTGCACATATTCACAAACAACCATTCATGTGGGGAAAAGAAGAGAGTAATCACAGGAAAATTATTATTTTTAAAATCTTTATATTATGTATTAATATGTAAAATAATAGCGTATGATGGTAATATATTAGAGGTCGTCCCGTTGTATGTAAGTCTAATCATCTTTCGCCCAATTAAAAGAAGGCAGGTGACCAGACTCCGCCCCCCTCCAGAGGCTGCCGCGCTGATTGGGTGGTTTGAACAGCACGCGTATGCACAACAGCGGTACTAGTTGACGTCCAAAAATGACTGGATTGCCAGCGTCCAAGTTTTCCACAAGGGAAAAAAGCCACCCGATTTGATGCAAATAGACAGATTTTCCCAAAAGACTCTTGTTACTGCAGTGCAACTGGTAAGTAGAAAACGTTGTTTGTACGTGAAATGTGTTGAAAGTTGTCGTAAAGTTCGCTGACTGAAAACAGGATTTCGTCCCTGAAAATGCCTCGTGGAGGGGAAAGGCCACACTCTCCATGTGTTTTATATCTACTATGCATTATATTTCACTGTCTTCATGTAATAGAAAACAAAAACAAAAAACAACACAACAACAACAACTCTGTTTTAATAAGGTACTTTAAAATATTTAACTTTTGCATTGGTATAGGAACTTAATTTACAGATTTACAGCGCCGATCCTGCTTGTGTTGTTGAACTACAGTGTGTTTAGACACACTTTCACACACGTTTTTATCATTGATTGGCAGGTGGGAATAAATAGTTAAGAGGATCAGTGTTAGTCCATCTAACGTGGGAGGCTGCACTTGCTGGTAAGATCATGTGAATGTTTGGGATGGGGGAGGCTAAAAGTATTAGTAAAAGATACTAATGCTGCTGAATTTGAATGACGTACTTGTCATGGACTATTTGGTCATATTGATGATCGTGTATAGTTGGAAATACACTCACCAGGCTACGCCCTTTACACGCTCACATTTCATTATTAAGTTAATTTGATACAGTATAATCGTAATCATATCATGTATGTATGTTTGAAATGGTTTCCTGAGAGGAAAATGGTTATGGAAACAGTCAAAAGATTGGTGCACTGCATACATTTACATCTTACAAATAGCATGCATATTTATACCACCCATAATAATTTCCTCCAGTTATTCAAAGCGTTGTGAATTCTTACCTCTTTCGCTGTTAATAAATCAGTTCAATGGCAAATTCAAGTAGTTAATGTGCATCTTTTGACATCTGAAGCACTGTTATTTGTGGTATTTATGCCCAGGTAGACCTGTTAAACAAGCTGATAGTACAAGAAGGCACTGGTCTTGGATTGAAATCCTGTTCTGGAAACACTAGCGTAGCCAGACTCTTTGTTTTGCAACAAGTGTCATCATTAGAACTGTACATTAGCCACTGCATCATTAATAATACAATTTCACCGAAGCAGCCTTCATCATTCAGAGTGTCTCTATTGTCACCATCTGCTTGAACTTTGGCACTGGGCCTTGGATTTTGGGCCAGCCAAGATCTTGAGAGACACCCAGACTACCACAGATGAGACAAAAGCAAGCTTAATGAGTTAAACTACACGTGGCACATATGGGCTGTGATGCTGCGTGCGTGTGCGGACACAATGGAGATGAAAATGAAATCGCAGATTACCCCTCATTCATTATGTGCGTGTTGAGGGTTGTTATTTTCTCTGTGTGGTTCCAATTTTTTTTTTTTTTAAAGCTAAACAAGAAGAGCTGTCTAAATGCAACTAGGGAAGTTTATATGGGGTTGGTCAGGCTGTTGGACTGAGCTGTTTTAGCGGTTATCTAAGAGTCATGTGCATCCATTTGTATAAAACAAGCGATATCGTCATCACTGATTTGTTGCTTGGCTTTAGTCACCCGAAATTAAAATGAGCTTTTCCGTGGTAGTGTCCTCATGTATGCACCAAAACTCTTGAATTTTGCTCAGATAAATTATGACTTTGATATATTTTTCATTCAGTCCCTTTGAAGTCTGGGTTGATTTGTAATATGTCAAATTTAATATAGCAGATCAATTACTCTAATAATTTTATATTCCCAGTTTCAACTAATTTCCATATTCCTATGACTTCCTCTTCCTCTTATTTATTTATTTATTTATTTTATTTTTTTTGTCATCGTCCTAGTTTATCATGCCTAGTGGTCTTCTCAATAACAAAATTATATGATGTCCATTGTTGGCGCCTTCTTAAAATGACAACAACAAAAAAATGACTAAGGCAATTATGTTAAGAGGGTGAAGATATGCAGTGTGTATATATATATATATTTTTTTACTTTGGGTTAGCCTAAATAGTTTTTTTTTTTAAGTAATTAAATAATGAACAATCTATCGAATCTTTGTTAAATACATGTTTTTATTCATTTTTAAATGTCTCTTGTACATAATTTTAAGTTAATTCAAAAAATGTTTACTATACCAATACCAATCGCTTCGTCATGTTCTTCTTCAGTTGACAAAGTATCAATAGCGCCACTGCTGGTTGCAGCCAAACATTGCACACCGTTTTGTCTCAAGCGCTTTGAGGGATGATTAGTAAAAATAATCAAATTTTCACACTTTGAAACAACTAACCAATGTTTATGCCCAATCAGAACATTATGTTGAATTGGTGTGCCTGCTTGATAGCTTTAAAAAGTTTTGTAATAGGTGCCCCCCCCTCCTCCCTCCAGTAGAAAGAAAATTGATTATCAGTGTTTTGCAATGATGTGATTTCACAATCGCAAACTATTTTAAGGTTGGGATTTATCTTGGCTGAAAATGTCATTTGACTGCAGTGATTAAGGTCAAAGATCTTGTAGTTGTTCCAGTCTCACGCTTCTTCCCACCAGGGTTATTATGTGACAAACAACAAAGGTGGAGAATTAGACTCAGCATGGTCACCCTTTGCCCTTTCCTGGCTCTTTGCCTGGCCTGACGTTCACAGTAGAGGGGCCATAGAGCTAGGGTTTTGCAAGTCGTAGAATATACAGTATAGCATGGCATGTCACTTGATACTTGCTTCTTGGTTACATGTGTGTATATTTTTGGGCTACAAACTGTTTTATTGGAGTCCAATAATGAGCTCTACGTAGTACATGTATACATTATACCATGAGTGACAAATTATTCCCACTGTACTCGTATTTCTGTTATTGTAGCAAGCTCATGATCATCCATCAGAACTGTTTTAGATTGTGTTGTGAGGTCGGCTAGTTCCAATTGATTTGCAGAGAGTCTGCGCTGCAACTGAAGCGGTGATGTAATTGCCATTAGTTGGCCTTTTGTGTGTTTGGGAAGAAGGTCATCAGTAACTGCTCAGACGAGGCGACATGCCAGATAGGCCTGCTCGCAGTTTCAAGGATGCCGCGCTTATTTGTGCTAACTAGGGGTGTGAATTGCCTAGTACCTGACGATTCGATTCGTATCACGATTCACAGGTCACGATTCGATTCGATACCGATTAATCCCGATACGAATGGTCACGATTCGATACCGATTAATCCCGATACGAATTTATAAGTCGATTGTTGCGATTTTTTTTCCATTCAAATTTAGAAAATACTATCAGTAAATTTGTACATGTACACTGTAAGATTTGTATGAATATATTTATCTAAAACTTGAGGCTTATAACCGTGAGCCACTGTACACAAACAGTTTGCAATCTGTTTCACATTTGAACAGCATTAAAATAAAAATATTAAGGCTTAATGTGCCGTTCATATAACATTCTTCCATGCTCAAGGTGTGAATCCTAAAAAAAAAAAAAAAAAAAAAAAAAAAAAAAAAAAAAAAAATCGATTCTGCCGATTATTGAATCGATTCGAGAATCGCGCGATGTAGTATCGCGATATATCGCCGAATCGATTTTTTTTTTTAACACCCCTAGTGCTAACTGTTAACTGACTGGAGAAAAGCAGAGCAACTGTGAAGACGTTATGAGGGTGGCTTGTCTGGTCTGTTTCCAAACCGGAGTCACAAAAAATACATTGGTGGTACTGTACCTCGACTTAGTTGTTGCCTGACTTAGGATTTTTTTCAAAATACGAGCAATCAATTGGCCAATATATTGGGCAGTTCCCAAAAGAATTGTGTTTCCCTTAGAGGTCACATTTGACCTAAAAGGGATACTTGACTCATTGAGACATTTTCAGCAGTAAAAAGTTAATATTTTGTCCAGAATGAATTTGATAACTTCAATATTTTTCCCGTACAATTAACAGCTTTTAAAAATTCATTTTTCAACTTGCTGTCGACTGCGGATGACGTCGCCTGTGCTTAGATAGTAGCAAGTCACAATACGCTGACTTTACGAAAGTGACGCCACCTCCTTTAACCGACCTGGAATCAGTTGAAGTAGTACTTTAGTAGGCCTTATGAAAGAAACAGGACAACGGATGCTGAGCCTGAGTCAGCACCGACGAGCTTAAAAATCCTGTAGTGGACCCGATGGCGTGTTGTGAGCCGTGGATTAGCATCAACAAATCAAAATGGGATTGGCAGGTGGCTCCCACTCTTTCAAGCCTTTAAGATGAGCTTTACCTCCACTGTTTCACCTCCCAAGGAAACAGCCGCCAGACAAGGACAAGAGAGTGGAAGCCAGCAAATGTGTAATCCTTCTTGAAGCGTGAGATAGTCTTGTACCTTGGAAACGGGTTATGCATGACTGTGAATTTCTTTCACAGCACTTGTACATATTTACTTTTTCATCCGGGCCCCATCTGTATTGAGAGAGGGGAAGCTCAGTTGTAAATGAAACACTTCTCTGACAGGATAATTAAGTCCAGACACAAAGGGCTCAGCAGGAAGGACTTTAATAGAGGGGGAGTTGGTATTCTCGAGGGGAAAGTCGAGCCAGGCAGAACCCCTTTGGACCGCAGGGGATGGGGAAGTGCGCAGAAGGTTCATTTGGTCGTGATTCTGGCCACCAGCCACCTCACGCAGCAGGCACTGGGGACCTTTTCAAATGTTACCCATCCTCATCGTTTAATAAAGTTATAAAGATGGAACCTTTTTTAACTTAACGCATAACCTTAATTGGGTTGCATTTAGGTGCAAAATATGATGCAGACGCACAGCTGGAAGGTCGTAGTGTGCTCGCAGCGGAATGGGTCATGCAACCTGCCTTTTTAGATTTGTTTAAAAATGACTCATAATTATATAAGGTTGTGGAGAAATGATGTTAATGTTCAAAGCGCTCATCTTTAATATTTTCTTTGTGTACCGTCCACAAAGCTAAATGATGGAATATGACATTTCCCGAGAGTGTCCAAAGCATACCAAAAAAAAAATGCTTGAAGTGTTCTTAAAACAGCACGTGGGCCAACTCTGAGTTATTTGTTACTCATGTTTGGAGTCCCCCCGGCATTCCCGGTGCAGAGTGGTGTAAAATCAAAAGGACACTCGTCCGGAACGTTCTACTTTTAACTCCTTACATAATGTGTTCTGGTTTTGTATTCATTTAGTCGCACGGGCGCATCGCGGCGGCGTGTGCTCGCCACGTGCTGGATGTGTGTTGTGATGACGGAGCGTCGTGGAGGTGGATGCGTTCTGCTGTCTGGAATAGCGTTGATCCTCTTAACTGATTAGTGGCTGGGACTAGAGAGGGGAGGCGACCTGCGTGGGAGGCATACGGACAGATGTCAAACCACCCACACACACACACACACTAGGGATAGACCGATTATCTGCCGGGCCGATTATCGGTGCCGATATTTGGCAGTTTCACAAATATCGGTATCGGCCTTTTGACCAATCTGACGGCCAATAAAGCGGGTATTTTGAACACATTATGATAATTTTTCACCTTCTGCAAAAATCTTTTGAAACTTTTTATGAATCCTGTTGAAAACCCCAAATTTGCTACGTTTACATTCATTTTTTGCACAGTGAAATACAGGAACTTTTCATTCATGGATCTATTTCAATTTCCACTTTATAAATAATGATGCTGACACTGGGAATTCCCTACAAAAAGTAAAAAAAAAAAAAAAAATGTTGAAACTCCCTGCATTTTTTTAAAATATATTTTTTAAACAAAGCTGTCAATATTGTTTAAAATTAAAAGAAAAAGTACTTTTTAATTTTTACACTAATATTTTCTCTTCTACAGCAAATAAATATCGGCTTGAAATATCGGTTATCGTTCTCCTTGACTACTAATAATCGGTATCAGTATCGACCTTGAAAAAGCCATATCGGTCTATCACTAACACACACACACACACGTTCACAACATCCTTGTTTATTTCAGGCTCCAAGGAGTCGCTAATGAGCTCCTTTTTCTTTTAACAGACCCCAAGTCTACTTTAAACCTATAAAATCAATCCACAGTTCAATATGTTGGGAAATAAAGTTTAGGGGCTGTCACTCAAAATGCAGACTGGCTAACAGTTAGCTAGTTAATGTCTCATTGCCATGGCAACCTAAATTTCCTAATTTATCTATCATAGTCATGGACCAGTCTGGACCCTCATGATGTATAGCCAATATTAGTTGAACTGGGACCCTTAAACTCCCCATGGGTCTCATCCACCAGTCAAGTCCTGACCCTTTAAGGACGTCATATCTCTAGTTTGGTTCTCTGAAATTGAGCCAGAAGTGAAAAGAATAACCAATCGAAACAAAAGGGTTGAACTTTGTCACCCTGTTCTCAACTTGTATCACAGAATATGAATGTTATTGCATAAAAGCCACTTTACAGTAAGACCCAAACCCCCTTTTTTTTTCTTCTCCTCCCCACTAATCCCATCTGGAAAGTGCATCTGACTGTTTAAAACGGGGCCGAATTCTTTCAGCCAGGACTCAAATATCAGTTTTTCTCAAGGGATTAAACCTGAAACAAAGCCGTCATTTCCATCGTAACAAGAAGTGCAGGTTGGTCAACCGAAATCCGATCTTTTGTATCCCGGGTTTCTGTGCGTCATTTATTCCGTTAATCCCTGGATTCAGAACAGCTCAATCCACACTCAAAATGCAGCGAGGAATGAATAACTAGTTTGTTCATAAACAGGATATGGAGATTGAATAAGCATTCTTGTTAAGCTGGGGAAAAAAATGTTTGCTTATAGAAGCAGGGAAGTGTTGGATGATCTGGTTAACTGATGAGTGAAGAGGGCAACCATTGTTGGACTTCTTTTTTTCTCCCCCCTCTCCTGGCAACGAACATAGAATTTGCGTGGAAACATTGAGTTGAGCCCTGCCCTTTCCACATTGCCACTCACAAGTTCACTATGACCACAACACAAGTTTTGTCTTCGCCGCCCTTCTCGGTGACTTGTGAATGTGTGTGGGTGAAGCATGAAGCAAATCGTGCTCACCCAGCTATGTTGACTGCACGCAGCTGGAGCGGTGAGCAACATTTGCCATGTTGTTTTGAGAGCCTCACCAAATTTCTGCATGTTGATGAGAAGTGGATTGTTCCTTCACTGTGAAATTCTGAATGTCACTCTTTGGCCTGGTGACATTTCTGGACAATAACTGGATAGTGTTGAACTTCTTGCAGTGTACTGTATCTGCTCAGTCTCTTGTATGAACTTTATTGACCCTATGACATTATTTATTCCATGGCCCCTCACAAATTGAGTTAATCCAAGAGTGGTGTCACATTAGACATATTTTTGAAACGTTTAAAAGGGCACATCCCAGTTGCCTGGGTATCAAGTCTCTTCCAGAATTTTATTAAAATATCTCAAAATGTGTTTTCAGGGGCTGCTTCTGTCTCCTATAAATGAGGTACTCTACATTGGTTGTGGATATGGCTGGTTACCATGACAACCAGTGGTGTGTCTAGGGGGTGGCAACGAGGCTTCACTTGCCTGATCTTACTAATTTGGGGTGTTGGGTGTTTTCTCTTATGTTGTAATTTGGCTATTTTTTTATTTTTTATTTTTTTAATTCTTAGAAACCATCCTGAGACAGGATTCAAAATGTTTCCACCCCAGGTAATTTTTTTTTTTAATTCCAAAATGTCACGTCAAATGCGTTTTTTGTTTTGTTTTGTTGATTTATATAAATGCTAACAAAACATTATACTGTATATTTTTTGTAAGTGAGTGCAAATATTTAATTTGGAACTTGAGCTGACACAGTAAATTCTGTAGAGTAAATTTCCCTCTAAATAGTCTATTTAAACTAATAGATTTGCCATCCAGAAATTCTCAGTAAATTTTGCAAGGAGAGATTTTGACTAAATTTTCCTAGTTTATTTAAAATAAAATAAAATTAAAAAAATAAATAAAAGTTGCACAAGGGTTGAGGAACGAACTCACGACCTTCAGCTTTGGAGACTTCCACTCTACCACATGAGCTATGCCACTCCTACTGTTTGATTATATCCAAAAACAGACTTAAAAACAAAGATTCCAGCTAATACGAGCGATATGCTAACACACTGGTTCTCACACCGCCTGTTTCCCCGTTTCATTCCATCCTATGACAGCCTGCTTGGTGAGTTCCTGGGTTGAGATGGGAAGTGGTAGATGTGTGTTGATGGGGGGGGGGGGGGCGACAATGGAAGCTTTGTGAGGGTCCCACCGTGACAGGATTGTTGGAGGTTGAAGGGGTAGTCCTGGTTTAGCCAAGCGTAGGCACTTCATTAGTCAGGCCCCTCCTTTTGCACCTCCTCCTGCTCCTATCCTTCCAACCCCCCCTCCCTGTCATCCCTTCCCTCTCCCTCGCCGCTCACTCGTGTGTCGCCACTCTGGCCGGACAGCGCGGCGCAAACGCTTCATAGCAGAGAGAGGGAAATGTGCTTATCACACTGAGTAGAGTCGTACAGCGCGGTTCCGTCACATGGTCCTTGACAGTTTTTTCGCTCAGGTGAGTTAGCTTGTGTTGTCATCTTCTCTGTATTGTGCTGATTGCTTCTCTGGGCTGCTGTCGGATGATGTGAGACAGGTGTGGAATGAGCAAGAGAGCTTTTGGAGATATTTCTGCATGACAATATTGCCAGTAGCGTTGTTACTTATGACTTTTTAAAAAATGAAGTCGTCTATCAATTATTCCATCGATTAATTGACTAATAGCCCTGCCCCCAACATTTTTTAAAAAAATTTTTTTTTTTTAAGTCCACTAAAGTTGAACGTCAGTTCAATTTAGTGGATAACTGGATATAAATACTCATTGTTCCTTATCTTGTGCACATATTACACAAACACCAACAAAATTAGCCTATGCTAAACGATTAACGATCGCGGGTTAGCATTAGCCGTGAATAAACTCGACTCACTCACTTATTGTACTTTTCCTGAAAATCACTTCACAGTCCAACATAATGGAAAAATCCAATTTTGATCACAATGCACTTAAATAGTGTTTCATCTTCATCATATGTTTACTAAGCCTGACGTATTCGCTAGTCTCATTCAAAGATATTGAGTTGTCAAAGCCTACAGTGGCTATTGATGCAGCATACTACTGCACGTTATGCTCCAAGATCCCGTGCCGTCACCCTTTGACTTGGGCTTTGCACATTTGGTGGCGTAAAACTGGAGTATAATAGTCTTTACTTTTAAATTAGGAAAACAGCTTTGACGTATGCATTTTTTGCGTCGACCAATTTTTGTGGTCAACCCAACCGACTTGGTTGACTTTCATTCCCAGCCTTAATTTCCAGTAAAGGACCATATGTTTGATTGTACTGTAGGTTATATGGGGTGACATTTGTAGAGGGGGGAGATGCTGCTGTGTGTGGTGGAGGATGGGGGACTGTTGCCTCAGCTGTGTTGACCAAATTATCAATGTTATTAGGATCTTCATGCTGTGATTGCTTTCCTCCCCCATTCCCATCCAGAATCCCCCCTTTGACAAACACACACACACTTGGAGTGACAGTTGAGTTGAGGGTAATCCTTCACATCCTGTGTGGGAAAGGGCAAAAGAGGAGCACTCAGGCTAACTTGCGTCACTTCCTCCTCGTGAGAGTCACTCTTTAGTCAGTAAAAACCAAAACAAAGTGTTGACTATGGACCACGAGCAAGGTTTTCTTTTCATATCAATCGACAATAATTGATCAGTGATCGAGGCTTTAAATGTAGTCTGTGAAGGCAGCGTTACTTGCCGGTCATCAAATTGAACTGAGTGAACTTAGTTGACCCAATTTGTAGTATTGCAAAGTGTGAGGGTTACCTGTTTGACATCTATTAAATACGATATAAAAAGGAGGGAAGACATTCAATTCAGGGCTCGTGAGGAGAGGAACTGACTGATACAATTCACTCCTGCACTCTCTGAAGAATCCTCTCCTCACCCTCTCTATTTATTTGGTTTTCCATGCCCTTTCCGCGCCCCTAGCTACATGGGTGTTCCAACCCTAAAAATGCAAATGCAAGGCATAGTTGGAAGTTGGAACACCGTATACTTGTTTGTCTATGTGTTGTGCATGTGAGTGGAAGATTGCTGAGTACGTGTGGTCAAGTTTACAATCATTTCTTAACAGAAAACATGTGACCTCAGCAGACTGGCTCGAACCATTCTGCTGCATTAGATGTTGCGGTTCTTTAGCTTTTGAGTCATCTTCAAATAACCAGGCTATGTGAATGTAAGTGGGAAAAGAGCAAAGCATTCTTCATTGCAAGCAGAAGCAATTCTTCTTTGCATGCAAAGCAGTTCTTCATTGCAGCAAATGTATGATAAGCTAACGGAAATGGTTAGGCTATGTGAATGCAAGTGCAAAGCAAAGCATTCTTCATTGCAAGCATAAGCAGTTCTTCATTGCAGCAAATGTATAACTTATTATTTACAATTATTCGTACACAAAGTAACAAACCAATAATTGTCATACTCATTAATTCACCTAAAACCTAATAAAAATCGCATTACCCTTCACCTTAACCAAATACTTCCGAGTCTCGCCAGAGTCATGAATTTTATTTAATTGCACAGCCCTATTACAAAGTACTTTTTCAATGAAATTAGTCTGTTTCGAGGGGGCAGTCCTGTATCATCCAAATTATCCCTCTACTGCTGCCCAGCGGCAGAGTGTCTGTTACCGTCCTTGACGAATGTTTACTTATTTATTTTAGATTGAATTCCAGTTTGTTTGAAAGTGATTCCATTTTTTTTTTCTTCATATTTCCACAGAATGAAGAAGTGAATCATCTGTGATTGCAGTCATGGCTGTCCAGACTGGCATCCAGGTAAGTTCATGAATGAATTTCATGCTGTTTGATAGGTCAGATGGATGTTTTTGTTTCATTTTTATTGTTTTTATTTTATTTTTTATTTTTATTTTTATTTTTATTTTTATTTTTTACATTTTTATTTATTTATTTATTTATTTATTTTTATTTTTAAGCATTTCTGCCCCTTTTGAGCACCATCCAGCTAGGCCAATATTTTTATTACGTCATCAGCACACTATGTGCATCTCCCTGGCTGTTATTTTGATTACATAGACATCTGTCTCTCACCCAGCAACTGAAGCAAGCCCACCTGTGTCACAGCACGCAGTCTTGTCCTCGTTATGCGTGCCTGGCGTTCCGCTCTCGG
This sequence comes from Festucalex cinctus, assembly GCF_051991245.1. Classification (NCBI taxonomy): domain Eukaryota; kingdom Metazoa; phylum Chordata; class Actinopteri; order Syngnathiformes; family Syngnathidae; genus Festucalex; species Festucalex cinctus. The sequence goes on from NC_135426.1 coordinate 17,965,000, forward strand.
GACCCTGAGGAGTGTCTTTTGCACATTTTTTTTGGGAGGGGTGGCTGGAATGTAATCCCAAGTTTTGTCCTTCCCCTCCCAGCAACCAGTGTCAACCATGTGAAAGTCCAAAACAACAAAAGTGTCAAGTTACATTTTGTGTTGGCGCAGATTAAACCCCCAATGACATTGTGAGACATTATGACTGGGTTTAGCCAAAACACGAATAATATCTCTGTAAAAATGATATGATTGCCTTTTTGATGTCGCATCATCAACAAAAACAAAGGAACCCTAAACCAGATTTATTGATTAGCTGTTATCCAAGAGACCCTCGGGCGATATTGATCCATAATCGACTGTCATGACTCTGCAGCTGATGTTTTGGTTGCGTCACGCACGTTGAACAGCAGCGTCCAATAAACCGCTCCCGCGTGCTCGGGAAAGGACTCACTCATGGGAGCGCAAGTAGCATATGTGCATGTCTCTGAACGTGTCATTAAAAGTGAGCATCTGCGAGTTGAAGTTTCATTCGTCACGTGCGTCCGTCCGCTGACCGTGTTATGTAATAGACGGGATGAAACAATAGCTTCAAGCGCTAGACAATACATTGATGAGTCTTAATGAGAGTTTTAAATGGAAAACTCATGTAGAAGGTCTCCAGGAAATTTATGACGTAATGCGTTAAGAATGTACTTGAGAAATACAAAACATTTGCTTAAAAAGGAAAAAAAAAAAGATTTGTATAATGTCTTTTGTGAGTTGCTTTTTCTGTAAGCAAACTTAGAAATCATTTAAAATCATATTTTGGGTGGAAAATAATTTTATTTCATGGTCTAATCAGCCAACGTACAAGTACAACCTTCCAGGAGGCTTGAGGGTTCAATTTAACTCATTAGCTCCCAATAATGTGTAAATATGTTTTTTTTTTAATGTTGTAAGTGTCCCAAAGACGTATTTATACGTTTTTTTTTGTTTTTTGTTTTTTATGCTAGAGCATACAGAAGGCTTTGACGCAGCCTCTCAACTGCAAAGAACGATTGCATAAATGGTAGTTATTACACAAACGGCCAGCAGGTGGCAGCAGAGCAAAGGAGATCAACCAGGGCCATCTAGAAAAAAAGCTAAGTTACTTAGAATTTTAAATAGATTTGTGAAAACTGATGAAACTTAGCTCTCTTCTAATGCTAATTGCTGCAAAACTGAAACAGATAGAAACATACTTTTTTTTTTTCCCTGATGAAAGAAGAGATTTTAATCTTTCTTTTGGTAGGTTCCATGCTTTTATAACAATAGAACACAATATTCTGTGGGCCTTGCATAATCAGTCAAAATCCAGTAAAACAGTCGGGAGCGAACGGGATTGCTTCTGTGAAAATGGCTGGGAGTGAATGAGTTAAGAGCATTAGCTAAACTCGATGAGGGTAAAATCTAATGTACAGGCACATGCTGATTTAATTGTCCACTTTAAGTTTGTATTTAGTCGTTGGATTATCAGCAGACATTCCTCTGGGCCCAATGGGAAAAAAGGAGGATTAAGAAAATGGTTAATTGGCTAATCTGAGAACACTAATCTGCTTGCAATAGCGATTTGTGCTGAAGAAATACATTTGTTTGTTGTCTTACTATTTACATTGTTCTTATTATTTTATGTAAAGTATGCTACACAAGACTTCCTCCATTTCTGCTTAGCCGGACGACAAGAAACACATATGTCACAGCGAACTTGTAGCACGCCACCCCACTCCATTGACTTTTGTTATGTAATGCGTGTTTGTCCAGCTGGGTCGATTCAACTTTTACGAGGTCACGTTTTCACTTTAGAACATCAGGTGTGTGAGAGCGTGTTCGCATGCGTCTGTGTTTGTGCGTCTTTATCTGCATGTGCTGCACCTTGGCGGAAAGGTCATTCCGGAGGCGTTCACTCCAGCTGTGAGGTGAACTCTCTGGTCACATGTTGCCTCCAGGGACTGGTTTTTACCTCATAAAATTAGGCAATGAATTCATGAGATTAAATTAGTCAAAGTTGCCTGCAGTGGACTGCACTCTTCTAATTGTATAAATAACTTTGAATTGACTTCATTTTGAAACTTTTGACAGTGCATGGGAAAACTTTGCAGTGAAGTTTAGAAAACGTCCTTGAGGTTGACAATAGTATTAGTATTAACTATTTATATAGCATAATATTTTAAGTTAAATTATGAGAAGTGTACGAGTGTCGTTGGAAATCCTAGGTTCAGTTATATCATTTGTATTAGTTTGTAATTTATTATTTGCTATTTAATCACTGTATTTTAACATGCAAAAAAAAGCCGATTTTGAGCATTTTCACTCATTTTTCAAGGCAAACAGAATATTGTGCACTACGACTACATAAAAATGGTGATACCATATGAAAGATTGGATTCCATTTTTTCATTTCAAAGTACATTTGTACCTTATTCCGTTCTTTAGTAATCAGCAACATTAGAAAATAGGTAATTTGAATGACATAAGTGAAAATAGAAAGAGAAAACAAGCTTTTTGGAAAAAAATACATTTTCTACACAACAGTGACTTTGACACTAAATTTTTTTTTGTTTAGTGACGCTCTGTGAATTAGATTTAATGTGACAAAGGCTTTGATCATTCACGTCATCCTTGAAAACGTGTTTCATTGTAATTTCACACACCTTGAAGCCATTGAAAAGAGACACAATGCTGCCATCTGCTGGCCATTGTTAGTGGGTGTTTTTGATTTCACAAGCCCATTGACCAGACAGCGCTCCACAAGACGTTGCACTACCCATTGATTGTGTAAAAAAAAAAAAAAAGTCGACGTCAATTAACGTTTATGGCAGCATTCATTAGGATTTTAGCATACGTCATTAAACGTTTTTGGCAGTCAAACAGTTACTTCTGTTAGTGTATTTATCACTTTATTGATATTTTTTGTATGTTTAATTTTATGAATTGATTCTATTCAGATTTTATAACTTAAATTTTTCCTGTTTATAAAATGTGTCCTAATTTCAGGCCAATTTTATTTTTTTTTTAAATATCTTCAATCCCACATGGATTGCTATTGTACATACACCCGTTCAATACATGGGCATAATAAGGCGAGGCTGAGGAATGAGAGAAAGTATCCCGCCTGATGGACATTTCTTCATCATAGAGTCTGCAATCATAATTCAGTCTCTGTTCCTCTGCCCACAAGGTTTCCTGTTTGTGGGCAGAACCAACTTGAATGTTTCAAGGCTTGGACAAAACTCTGCTTTGTTTTCAAGACGATCACTCACCACAGTGGAAGGAATGGCCGAATGTTGCCGTGTGACGTGTAATGGACATCGAGATTATAGCCTGGCTGGCGGAGAGGCGGGGTCGTCTTGCAATAAGTTGCGTAACATCTGTCCAGATGAGTCATCTTAATGGACATCTGCTAGTGATTTTTTCCATCGCCCTCCTGCTGCCGGAGCTTGTAAACAATGAAGGAATGTATTGAAGGCAGAGATTTTGTCTTCATAGAGCCGCAGCATGCAAGGCTTGCGACTGAGATGGATATGAGAGGACGCGAGCGCGAGGAGCCGGGATCAGTGGCTTGCCGCAGGCGCCACGAGCACATCGCTTGACGCCCATTTAGGCAGTCAAGTGCAAAGCGCGCCGCTCTTTCTTGAGTTTCCTCTTGGAGGCTCCAGCAGCTGTGAGGTTGACTTTTGCAATGAGCTTGTTTAGGGCGGAAGATAAGTCGACACCTGCCGACACAGGTGAAATAACGCAAAAAAAAAAAAAAATCTTTCCTTTCTGCCTCTATCCTTTTATTAAAACTTAGAATTGTGACAAAATGAAATAGAATGTAAAGAATTGAACAGTTTGCTGTTAAATCATTAAACAAATTTCAAATTTTGCTCAAGATTCCACAATACAGGGAGTCTTCGAGTTAAGGCGCACTCAACCTAAGGCGTTTCAACTGTACAACGGTTACACCTGGTCCACCATTTTGGCTCCTTGTCCACCATATAGTCTGCAGTGTTTACCCCTCGTCCGTTAATAAGCGCTTAGCTAATGCTAACGCTTGTACACTTGTGGGAGAATCTTTGACTTTTTGCCTTCTTTTTTTCCTCATCATAGCCCCAAATAAGAAAGCTACATCTTATATCAATGTTGGTCCAGCCAAAAGAAAATCAATTATCATGGAAATGAAGCTAGACATCATAAAAAGATCACAGAAAGGAGAGACACCGATGAACATCCGCAAAGACTTGGGCTACAGTCGGACATTTTTGTTTTTTATTTATTTATTTTAATTTTAATGTATTTTAGATTTTTTTATGCAAATTATTTTGATGTAAATATTGACTTTAACTCATTCATTCCCAGCCATTTTGACTGAAGCAACCCCCTTCGCTCCTGACTGTTTTACTGGGTTTTGACTGATTTTGCAAGGCCAACAGAATATTGTGTTCTATCGCTATAAAAACATGGAACCTACCAAAAGAAAGATTGGAGTCTTCTTTCATCAAGAAAAAAGTATATTTGTATCTGTTATCGTTCTGCAGCAATTAGCATTAGTATAGCTAAGTTTCATCATCATTATTCTCATTCCTGGTGAAAAAACTGGTGAAAAGAGCTTGTTGCAACATGTTCCTGGCTGATCTTTTATACTCTGCTGCCACCTGCTGACCATTTTTTTGTAATAACTACCATTGCTTTAAGTGACCTCTTCATGTCAGAAGGTGTATCAAAGCCTCCTGTATAAAAAACAAAAAACATATTTATACATTTTGGGGTTTGAATGAGTTAATGGGGAAATTCGGGTTACATCGCTACTAACTGTTGATAATTAGATGTGACAAGAGGCCATGCACCAGTGTCAGGTGTTAAGTGGAGGTGAACGAGTCTGCCGCTCGTCGCGCGACTTCTCCACATGAAACGGGGTCAACAAAAATCTCACCCACTGCAGGGGAAATGGAGCAGTTCAAATCACAACACTGTCGAGTCACTGCTGGGTTGTGGGAGAAAGGAAAACCACTAAATACAGGGTTTTCCCTTTTGTGGATTTGTCTTCTTTCGTGATAAAACTGTCTTTGTAAATACGGTTGTTCAGTAGTACTCTGATTGATACCAAAAGGCAACTTGATCTGTGGTTTCAGACTCTATACAATAAAACCCTTCAACGCCCACTAGTATTTGGCAAATGTTCAGTGGGAAATGGAACAATTGACTTTCAGTATGACATATGACTAGCATTAGCCATAGTAATAGCAGTTGTTTGATTGACCTTGAGGGCAACACAACACCTTATTGTTGTAAGACAAGGCAAGTTTATTTGTATAGCACCATTCATACACAAGGCAAATCTATAGTACATTTCAGAGGCAAAGCAGTAATGTTTAAAAACAAAAGATGAGAATCAGGATAAAATTCTAACATTGAAGCAGGATAAATGTGGGGAGGCTAAATCAGGAAAATAAAACGTACAGAAGGCAAGCTATTGTTTGAATGTGACTAAAAAGATTTACTAAAGCATTTTTTTTTTGTACATTCACTGCATTCTCCTCTAACTGACTCTCCCCTCGTCACCAGGTATGGCTTGGCGAGAAGTTCGACGCCCCCTTGCTGAGCCCGCGGAGTCCCCGCAGCCCATTGGCGCAGCGGCACGGCCCCGGTCTCGCCAACGTCTTCCAGTACGACCAGTGGCTGGCGGTGCGGCATGAAGCCACCCTGGTGCCCATGCAGGAGGATCTCGCCATCTGGCTCACGGGCTTGCTGGGTACGTTCATAAACAACTGTTGGCATGGAAACAAATCCCAAAACAAATTAAATGGCTGATTATTTAAAAAGAAAAAATATATATGAAGTAGTAGTGTTACTTTTTTGTCAATGAAAACTAAACAGAAACTAACTAATGCTGGCTAACTTGCTAGCTCATAGCATGTAGCCATAGCCACTAATTGTGTGTTGTTCAACATAATCTGCTGCCAAAAAAAACATACAGGGGAAAAATTATTGTCCTGACTAAAACGTTGATAGTTTTTGTTGACTAAAACTAGACGAATAAAGTTGTTTTCTACAATAAAGACTAAAATGCTAGATTTATAGTTGACTAAATAAAAACGGGATGAGGTTAACTGTGGTAAAACTAACAAGCGTGACTGAAATTGGACTAAAACTGACACGAAATGTAAAGATGGTGGATGAAATGAACACTGAAATCCTGATGCCCAATCGTGACATGCATCAGTTTCTGCCATGTAATTGTATTTGGATGCTGCTATTTCTGTGTAGCCCTCAGCTATCGTCAGAAGCAGCGGCGCAACAAAAACTCCTCATTCCGCCTCTTTGCCTCATTATTCGGGCATCTTTTGTCCCTTTTCAGTTTTTAATGGAGAAGGGAGGAAACAGAAACTGGCCTTAGTAGTGTTGTTTTTAGTATCACCCATTCAAGATTTCCCACGAGGAATGCTACGTGGTTAGCAAGAGTTCTCGGCAACGTGACTGGAATGGCGTATACTACGGTTTCTTTTTTAACTTGCCTGGGAGCCTAAAAAGTCTGATGCAGGAAGGTTAAGTTTCAAGTCACTTTTGTTGTGTTGGTTAAAAAAAAAAAAAAGTGGAGCAATGTCACTTTATGCTGTGCCTATTGTGGACTTTGTCCCCCATGAGAATTCCTTGGCTTTTGTGGTGGTTGTTTAGAGGAGTGATTTACAATGAAAGTCCATAGGAGGGCCCCAACTCTTTCAGTCACCTGTTTTTTTTTTCTTTTTCTTTTTTTGTTACCAATGAAATGTGGCACATACAGATCACGTGATGTGAAAAGAACGTTTTTTGTTTTTGTTTTTGCAGAAGAGGAGGTGAGGGCCGAGTTCTTCATGGAGGAGCTTAACAACGGCGTCAAGCTCTGCCAGCTTATCGGCGTCCTGCAGACTAAGATCGCCCAGAGTTGCCCCTCTGCACTCGCCAAGGTGCGTCTGTGGTGAAAATAGCATTGAACAAAAACAGCTCCTACAACCATGAACCGCAAACGTGTGACCTGAACCAAACTGTCACTCGTTTAAAAAAAATATATATAGTCATAGTTCTAATTCTATTGTTTTAGCTTTCATAAGCTGAAGTCAATTTTTTCTCTATCCAATAGCTTTTTCCCACAAGGAAGGTTGCCTGTAAGCGTGACGCGTCACCGGGTTCCTTCTTCGCCCGCGACAATACTGCCAACTTCCTGTCCTGGTGTCGGCAAATCGGCGTGGAAGAGACGTACCTCTTTGAGTCCGAGGGGCTTGGTAGGTAGCAGTTGAGATCTCAGAACTTTTAGCTTGTCTCTTAAACTCTTTCTTATACAGCAAACGGTTTAAGAAATGAACTTTGGCGTTGATATATAGTGGATTTTTTAATTTATTTTTTGTCCTATCTCATATAATTCATTTACTAACTAGGGGTTGTTTTTCGAATAGAACTCGTCTTAAATCTGACATTTTTCTGAGGAAAAAAAAAAGCTTATTTTGCTAAATGAGGCCTAATGCAACAAGCTCCAGTCAAGGTGATTAGTGGAACATGTTCTTTAATCCTCATGCCTTAATGATGTAATAGGATGTATCAAACAAGGCAATCAATGCAGAGTACTTTTTTTAAATTGCAGATGACTACATTACTAGTGATAGGTCTCCTAAAACAAATCACACTAGCAAAGCGAGGCTGCGAGCTGTTTTATTAATATCCATAATACTTCAGCTCTCCGCTCCAAATCTGTGTTCCCTTCTGCATGATTCACCCCAGCATCCCCCTTCGGGGAATCATTAACTTCCAAGTCACGTTTTCAAGCGTTGCACCTCTGTCGTCCCGCTCTGTCCGCCGGATGTTGTCTCAACAAGAGCCGAGAGGACAGCTGCTGCCTCGCGTTATTCACTTGCAAAGTTCGGATCTTCACTTTGGTGTCTTTATGTGTGCCGTCCAGTGCTGCACAAGGAGCCCAGGCAGGTCTGCCTCTGTCTGCTGCAAATTGGACGCATCGTCTCAAAGTACGTTTTTTTTTTTTTCCCGAGATGGGATTTTTGTGAGAAGACTCCATAGTAATGGTGTGCTTGCAAACTTTCGTCAGGTATGGCGTGGAGCCTCCTGTGTTGGTAAAACTGGAGAAGGAGATTGAGCTGGAGGAGACCCTGCTGCTGACCGAGGAGCCTCCTCCAGCCGTGCAGACCTTCAGTGTGTGCTGCCAGCATGGTGGCCTCTACCAGTCAGGGGTGAGCGAGTCCACAGTCATGTGAGGGATAATTCGCTCCAAAAACGTGCATATTAGGTTCATTTGAGACCCTAAACGTTTTTTTGTTTTAAGTGTCCCAAAGACGTATTTATACGTTTTTTTGTTTTTGTTTTTAATTTTTTTATTTATTTATTTTTTTATTTTTTTTATGCTAGAGCTTACAGAAGGCTTTGCTGCAGCCTCTCAACTGCAAAGAACGGTTGCAGAAATAGTAGTTATTACACGGCCAGCAAGTGGCATCAGAGCAAAGGAGATCAACCAGTGACATGTTGAAAAAAGCTCAATTACTCACAATTCTAAAAAGATTTGTGAATAATGTTGAAACTTAGTTATATTCTAATGATAATTGCTGCAAAAAGGAAACAGATAGAAATACACTTTTTTTTTTTTCCTGATGAAAGAAGAGACTTTAATCTCTCTTTTGATAGGTTCCATGTTTTTGTAGCAATAGAACACAATTATTCTGTGGGCTTTGCAAAATCAGACAAAATCCAGCAAAACAGCCGGGAGCGAACGGGATTTGCTTCTGTGAAAATGACTGGGAGCGAATGAGTTAAATATATAATTGCGATTAATCGTGAGTTAAATATAGAAGAAAACTGTATTCTTTCCTCATTGTCTGTTCTGCACGTGCTCACTAAGTCTAAATATAAAATCCACATGTCCTCACCTCTATGATGTCAAGCCGCTACGTCACTTTGGCGGCACGCGTGCACCCCACTTGCGCCAAGACTGGCTGGCTGGCTGGCCGGCCGGCCGGCTTTAACGCTTGACTGGCGCGCCGCGGGGTTGCATGACGCAACGTCGCTGACCATGTGACGCTCCCGCGGGCGCGTTATGACTCGCTACGGCACGTGCCGTTTGAAGAAATGCACAGGAATTGACTTTGTTTTTTATTGAGGATGGGTTGAGTTTCCCTTCTTGTTTTATGGCAAATGCTGCCAGCGACTTTAACTCATTCACTCTCAGCCATTTTCGTGAAGCAACCCTCTTTGCTTCCGGCTGTTTTGTTGGATTTTGACCGATTTTGCAAGGCCCCCAGAATATTCTGCTCTATTGCTATAAAAACATGGAACACACCATAAGAAAGAATCGAGTCTCTGTTTTCATCAGGAAAAAGGTATATCTGTATCTGTTTCCGTTTTGCAGCAATTAGCATTAGAATATAGCTAGGGTTCGTCCATATTAACATTTCTGGTAAAAACACTGACAAAAAGAGCTTGCTGCAACATGGCCCTGGCTGATGTCTTATTCTCTGCTGCCACCTGTTTTCCACAATAACTACCATTGCTTTAAGCCACCTCTTCATGTCAGAAGCTGCATCAAAGCTCTTGCATTTAAAAACATATAAAACGTGTAAACACGTTTTTGGGAGGGAAGGACAGTGTTGAAAAACGTTTTTACACGTTTTTGGGATTGAATGAGTTAAGAATAACGGAACTCATTGAAGTGGAATCAATTCAACATAAGCAGCTCCAGATGTGCAGTGGAGACAATATCTTGATATCCATATACATTATCAGGCCATTCTGATTTTAATTGTAGTAAATTCCACAAACTCAACCCTCCTCACAGTGCCCTATTGTCCCTTTTCAGGAGCACGGCGTGGACGACCCGCCTTGCAACTGCTCCAACAGGGTGTCCATTGAGTACCTGTCAGAGGGTCGCTACCGGCTTGGGGACAAGACCATCTTTATTCGGGTGAGAGCCCGCTCGCTACACACACACACAAACACATACACACAAGTGCTGGTAATCGGCTATTCCGCATGGGTAATCCAAACTCTCAAAGGAGCAGTGTGTATTGAGAAGGATCCCGTTGTTCCGTAAGGAATCTGATATTCCCTGAGTGAATAATTACCTGAAACCAGAAAGCCTGTTTTCTCCATGGTGTCGGCTTGTTGTTTCGGCTTGGTTTCAACAACTCTTCACACAACCCCAAAATATAACAGTGAGTTTACTGTAGTATAAACTGTCATGCAACAAAATGTGCTAAAAACAAACAAATTGAAGCATACTGCACTTGGCTCCCTACCCAATCTTGATGTTTTGTTGTGTGCATACCAGTCACAACATGGTAACATGGTAAAGCAGGCAACCGTAATTAATACCTAAACAATTTAAATTGGTCTTAGCCTCCGCTTATTGGATCACGAGGTTTGGTAGCCTTTTAGACTTTTAGCCTCTATCACGTGTGGTTAGCTTGAAAAGAATTTAAGTCCACAAAAAGAGGCAGAGGTTTTATTTTTAAAATGTGTATTTAACTCATTTGCTCCCAATAATGTGTAAATACGTATTTTTTTTATGTTTTAAGTGTCCCAAAGACGTATTTATACGTTTTTTTTATGCTAAAGCATACAGAAGGCTTTGATGCAGCCTCTCAACTGCAAAGAACGGTTGCAGAAATGGTAGTTATTACACAAACGGCCAGCAGGTGGCAGCAGAGCAAAGGAGATCAACCAGGGCCATCTAGAAAAAAAGCTAAATTACTTGCAATTTTAAATAGATTTGTGAAAACTGATGAAACTTAGCTCTCTTCTAATGCTAATTGCTGCAAAACGGAAACGGATAGAAACTTAAGTTTTTTTCTGATGAAAGAAGAGACTTTAATCTTTCTTTTGATAGGTTCCATGCTTTTATAACAATAGAACACAATATTCTGTGGGCCTTGCAAAATCAGTCAAAATCCAGTAAAACGAAGCGAAGGGGGTTGCTTCAGTGAAAATGGCTAGGAGTGAATGAGTTAATAATTTTTTTTTTTTTTTTTTTTTTTTATTATTATTTTTTTTTAAATAAACGATTATGCTGAATAAGGAGAAGGAGAGAAAGGAGAATTGTAATTGAATTTCAACTAATTACACAGCCTTACCGATAAGTCTCATAATTAGGGTCCGACATAAGGCGTTTTGAAATTTCAGATGTGAAGTTTTGTGTCCTGTCCTTATCCGATATGTCTCGGAGTGCATCTTCCCTATAAATACTGTGTTTACACATTAGCACCAGTTTAAAGAACTGGAAGCCGTTGTGGGATCAGGTAAAGCTTGTTATCCTCCGACGGATGACCGCTTTAGTCCATTACATCATGAGCATGTCTCAAAGGCTTGTCTTCACCATGCGATAATTATCACGATATCTTGGTGAGGTTGGCAATACAAAAAAAGGTCACAATATTGTAAAAAGAAAAGAAAAAAAATTGTGCTTTTGTACATTACAGCAATGCTTACAAACACCTCAAATCTCTGACTTAATATTGAGGCACTTACTTGCTCACATATTGACTCGCTTCACAAGCATATTACATATTCCCCTTTATCTGACCATTAGCATGGATTTTAAACATAGAAGGGCCAAAACATGCCTTATGAAAATTAAACTGCACTAAAGAAACTAGCCACCAGAGGGTGTACCTGCACAAATAGAAATCAACTTTTTTTTTTTTTTTTTTTTTTCACAGATGTGCTGCTTTTAATATCGTGACATGACGACGATATATTGTGGCAGTTTTAATATCACGATATTGCTGTTATCGTTACATCCCTAAGCGTGATTGTGTTGCATTGTCCTCAGATGCTTCACGGCAAACATGTGATGGTGCGCGTGGGGGGCGGCTGGGACACGTTGCGCGGCTTCCTCACCAAGTACGACCCGCTGCGCGTGCTTCAGTTTACCACTCTGGAGCAGAAGATCCTGGCCTTCCAGAAGGGCCCGCCCGGCTTAGGAGGTCACCACGGAAACGCGGCTCCGCCTCCCGAGATGGACCCCCTGGCGGCTGTTGACGACCTCATCTCCTCGTCTTCGTCGTCGTCGTCCTCCAGTTCTGTTTGCAAGATGTCGCCGCCCGCCGCGGGTCAGACTTGTCGCTCCTACGCGGCCTCGCCCGCCTGCACGCCCACGCTGGCCAGGAAAGGGGCTGGCGTGCCACCAAAGAAGAACCTCCAGCTAACGCCGCCCGCCCCCAGGAAGCCCACCCAGTTGCCCCTGCCTGTCGCCACCAAAGCCTCATGCTCCTCGTCCTCCTCCTCTTCTTCGACTACTTCTCTGCCCAGCACACCTGTGGGCGGCCCCAAGCAGGCCCCCAATCCGGCGCAGGTCCCGCGCAGAGCCGTCACGCCCCAATCAGACCTGCCCGCCGCGTCCAAACTGAGGCTCCGACCGCCCACTCGGATCCCCGCCTCTCAGCCGAGGAGTCCGGTCTGCCCCGAGCCGTCTTCCAAATGCCCCAAACCGTCCAGCCCCACCGCCCCGAAAGAGGCCCGGCCCCCGACGGGCACCAGCCAGCGCTCCCGTCTCGCGCAGCGCCGCCCCGGCTCCCCCGCCTCGCGCCTCCGTCTAGAGACGGCGAGGAGGGTGCGGGCAGCGGCGCGGGCCGGGGCCACGCCCATCCCGCAACCTCGTCAAGCCTCCCCAGCTATGCCAAAACCCGTCACCCCGCTGCCCGCTAAAGCCAAGGCCACGACCAAGGATCCCAGCCCCCTCCAACGAGGCACCGCTGCCCCTTGGCGCCACCCTGGGGGCAACGCTGGCCCCTCTCTCAACACTAAAGTCAACCAGAAAGAAACGACCACATCACAAAATGCAGGACAGAAAACGTCCTCGACTAACGCCGTCAAACCCGAGTTGACTCGCGTCGTGGCCCCCCAGAAGACCACCCCGGATGTCAAAGCGAAGACGGAGCCCGCCAGCAGGAAGATCCCACAGTACAGAGGCAAGCGTGAAGACCCTTACTTTGAAATGACTTGCCGGAGAAGGCAGAAGACATGATGGGCGGGGCCTCGCCAGCAGGCTAACTAATCAGCACTTGTTTTTGCTCCTTTTAAACTAACCTTACTGAATCATGTCTACTGCAAATTCATTTTCATAGCAGGGGTGCTCAAACCTTTTCGACCCTCAGGCCGTAGTTTGGACACCCCTGTTTTATAAAACATTCTTCATCCAAAAGGGTTGACGGTTTGTATGTTTTTTGTCTTTGTGGTGAAATAATTCCTTAACAGTTACTTATAATGTTTACATTTGTACACATGCAGCAGTCACGACTTTGTCCAAAGTGAGCTTCCAAAATAGGTGTCGTTTTTTTTTTTTTTTTTTTTTTTTTTAAGCAGTCAGCGACACAACTAGAACTCGAATGATTTTGTTTTTCCAGCGAGTGATTGATAACGATACCATGGCGCCATCAAGATCAAGTCCTCTGTCATGTGCCTTCATCACAAATCAGAGTGAACTGCATTAGAATGTATGAGATGACGAGTGGGTGAAGGGGATTTTTTTTTTTTTTTTATGAAATTTGCACAGTGTGTACAAACACTTTTTAAAGGAGGAAAACGTTACAAACTACTGATGAAACACGATTTTTTTTTTTCTTTTACGAGGCCATGTCATTTTCAGTGAACATTCAAAGCAGTATACTTTGTTTAAAAGTGATTTCTGTTTGTGTTGAAGTTCTAGTTTTCTATGTGGTGTTTGTGTATGTTCATAGAGTATTTGCAAACTATTAAAAGGCTTTCTTCCCCTGTGTTTGGCACTTTACGGAAACCTGTTTGTCACACTTTGAATGATTGTGTTTCTTGACCCAGATACTTTTTCATGTGGTTTTTGATTAAACTGATGAAAATCCATCTTGACTATATGTTTATTTCAAATCATTGTGGTTGATTTAGGGCTTTACATCAAAAGGGGAATACAATTGTATCCATTTTAACGTGTTTCCATCACGTTCAGTTTCTTTAAACTCCCTATATCAACAAATCATATTTCTCTCTTCAATTATAATTCATAGTTTTGATGAGATTCAAAGGAACATTCACATTGTTGATTATGCCAAATGGCATAATTATATTTCCAAACTGGAGTGCGCCTGTTATTTGGGCGTCTCTATGCAAATTTTTAAATGAAAATTCAGCCACCGTTTTACGGCCTTTCAATTGGTTTTAATGTACTACTCTGCCATCTTGTGGAAATAATGGAACACTGCAGAGGATTGCATGATAGTTCTAACAGGCGTTGTTAAATTTAGAGCACGACCAATCAGGAGAGCGCAGGTCCCGGAAGTTGAAAAGCGAACGAATGTAAATGAACACAGGTGTGAGCCAATGTGCCGTGCACTCACACTAACTATTATATTTATTAAATAAACTAAAAGTTTAAGTTTTTTTCCCAGTAACCTATGAAAGTATGAGATTTCTCAGAAGAGCGCTTCTCTCTCTCTCCCTGTAAGTATATAATTAAGCAATATAGTTGTCCTAAAATGTACTATATTGTATTTGTTAAAATGTTGGAATCGCTCACTAACCTTGGGGGTTTTAAACGGACTTTGAGCAACTTTGGATTCGAAGGTAAGCATATTAAGCCATTAGACAATACAGGGCGCTAACGTAACACAGTTACAGTACGATAAATACCACTAGGGGGAGGCCGCGTACCACGAACGTTACCAATACCACTTCGAGAATGGCTGATTTCAATCAATCGTAATCCGAACAAGAACACATACATCAAAACATGTTAAATTACAAATTATATTATTTAATTTTTATACAATGTGAGGCCAGGATGTTGATCTTATGTATTAAATAAAACATAAACAGAACAAGTCCATTAGTTGTTTCAGTGCCTCAAAAATCTGAGTCAAACTCTTGGAAAAATGATGGCATAGCAGTGTATAAACAAACAATATATAAGTACTCTGTTTTTGATCAGGACCATTACAACATGACAAAAGAGAGAAATATTAATCCAGTACTGTTAAAACCAGGAGTGTGACTCAGTCTCTTTGGCAGTGTTTCTCAACGAGCCAGGAGCTCAGGCTTTTTTTTTTTTTTTTCTTCTTAAATAGCTGTCTGGTGCATTTTTAAGTATTTGTGTAAATTAAAATTTAAGACTCAGATTTAAAACCATGCAAGACTACTGATAGAAAATATGCTAATTTGTGTTTTAGTGCAAACAGAAAAGTGCAGTGACCAAAGCATAAAAAGCTACATTGTCAATAATATTAAGGTTCCCCGAATTGCTCATTCATTTCCAGATTGTTCGTTCTTCTGCGCCCTGGCCACGAGTTTGCTGTTTTGCAGCAAACTTCCCAAGCTTCAAAGACTCTTCATCTGGACTTTGAAATTGTCCTCGGTCGATTTTACATGGAACAACCCACCCGTGGCTTCGTGACGTGGCACTTGAACGCAACCCAGTGGTAAGTCCCGCTTCAACCGGCGATGAGTCTGGCGAACGTGTCCGTCCGCTGGGCCCTACAGCAGCAGCGGCGTGTGCTCCCCGGCCGGCTCCATCCGCCTGGTGAGCTGCCGCGCTCGGGCCAGGAGTCGGTTGGGCAGCGGCGGGAAGTGGTGGCTCGGGTCCAGCACGTTGGTCTTGCGCCGTTCGCGCTCATGCAGCCACATGAGGTACGGGCTGGGCGGGAAGAAGGGCCGCGTGCGCTCCCGGTACAGCTGCAGGACGATGCCCGCGACGCCCAGCACCACCCATAATGTAATCATGATGAAGTCTGGGCAAAGATAGGTTTGGAGTTTTTATTAGTTAGTTTGGATTGAATTTGTAAAATTCAGCTAATTTAGAGTGGGTTTGTCAGGGTTTTTTTTTTTTAATTAACTAATTCACTCCAGCCATTTTCACTAAAGCAACCCCTTCGCTCCCAGCTGATTTTACAAGAGCCACAGAATATTGTGTTCTATTGCTATAAAAACAAACATGGAATCTACCAAAAGAAAGATTTAGTCTCTTCTTTCATCAGGAAAAAACAAACATTTGTATCTGTTTCCGTTTTGCCTCAATTAGCATTAGAATATAGCTTTCATCATTATTCACAAACCTGTTGAAAACACTGCGGGAAAAGTTTGTTGCAACATGGCTGAGCTCTTATACTCTGCTGCCACCTGCTGGCTGTTTTTTGTAATAACTTCCATTGCTCTACGTGACCTCTGTCAGCTGTATCAAAGACTTCTGCATTCTCTAGCATAGAAAAATTAGAGCTGTCAAACGATATTTTTTTAATCAGATTAATCACATCTTAGAATTTTGATTAATCACGATTAATCACTTAATTAAAAAGGCTTTTTTTATCAATATTCTTTGCCCGCCAAATTTAAATAGCATTTATGTGTTAATTTATTGTGATGAGGACGTCTTCAAAAATTTGTATCCACTGCACACGCTCATCCTTGTCTTTTTCTAATCAGTTAATTACTTGCATAATTTAAAATAAAATAAAAAAAAAAAGACCCCTATAGTTTAAAATGAACAAATATTCTGAATGTCATGCACAAATATTTATTAAATGCTTTATGTAGTTTCTCATTATTGTGAGCGCTTAAAAAATTTAATAAAAATAAAGTTAAATATATAAAAAAAAATAAAAAATAAATAAAAAATATATCTATATCTAAAAATAGTGTGATTAATCTGTGTTAATGCATGATTAATTTTTACAGTCATTTCATAATTCGTAAATTTCTACAGTGTTCCCTCGCTATAACGCAGTTCACTTTTCGCGGATTTTTTTAGTGCAATTTTGCATTCAATTTTTTTTTTTTTTTTTTTTTTTTACAGCAATATACCTATTTTACAAAATGTATGAAGATTTGAACATTGAGAATTTTTAAACAAGAGAGAAATGTGAGAAAATGTAAATGCCTTGATAAGAAAAGTGTGGTGGGGGGTTTTAGAGCCTAGAAACATTTATAATAAATGTAAAGCATAAATATAACTACCATGAAGTAACTTGTGAAATTATGTACATTTTTAAAATTGTAAAATACAACTTGACCACGCACATAAAAATAAAAAAAAAAATAAAAAAAATGTGTTAAAGGCACTTTAAATGAACTCAAAATTAGCCCTAGTTTTTATGAGATTGAGTTTGACATTTATGAGCTCACCGATGGTTTGGAACGGCACGTCGGTGAAGGCGGCGCTGAAGTTGTTGTTGAGGAAGCGCTTGAGGATGTTGAGGGTGATGTAGGACAGGCTGGTGTAGATGTAGGCGTTCACCGCCAGGATGACGGCGTACGCGCCGATGACGCCGCACGCCGTGATGTTACCCTGGTGAGACAAGGCGGCCACTTATGGCAATCGAAACGCTCGAATCGCACAAGCGACGACATCGCCGCCGGGTTACCTCTCGGGGCCAGCGCATGAAGAAGAGCGGGACGATGATCATGATGCTGCAAAACGTCACCCAGAAAACGGCATTGGAGCGTCTGAATACATCAAGGTCACCTGGAGGACGACCAAATATTTGGTTCAAAGGAAAACGATGATATTGTCCCACTGGACAATACAGGAAGTTAAAGAGGTAGTCAACATTAAACATTTTTTGATATGTTATATGTGACCTGACTAGTCTAAACATGACATTCTGATTAATATTACATTTGTGGAATGAGTTTTTATGTATCTCAGCGGCGGCCATTTTGCCACTTGCTGTCGACTGAAGATGACATCAATAGTCAGGTTTCCATCCAATTGTTTCAAAAAATTTTAAGCAAATTTACTGAAAATGCACAAACAAATGCTTCTTTAATTAATTCCAAAATGATTTCTGCTTCATCGTCCCCCCCATGCATATCTTATTTACCGTCCGCCATTGCTTTGTGATGACAACTGTACGTGTATCCGGTTTTGTCGGTGTTTATTCGCAAAACCTGTTTCAATAGCCAAAATTTGCATTTTCGTTTTTTCGATATGCTACAAAATCCACCACCTACAAGCCTAAAAACGTTTTTTTTTGCGAATTTTGGGCCTTTTTCGAATTTCTAGCATTTCCATTCCGTTTTATTTTCGCATTTCTTGAAAATTCTAATAAAAATGGGTGGATGGAAACCTGACTCGTGTTGCTCAGGGCTCAGGCAACAACCAATTACAGCTCACCTGTTTTCTGAAGCTGAGCTGTGATTGGTTGTTACCGGAGACCTTGCCAACTGTGATGTCATCTTCAGTCGACAGCAAGTGGCAAATTGGCCGCCCCTGAGATGGATAAAAACGGCTGGACTTTTATGCTTAACTCATATTCAACCAATGCAATATTAAGAATACATTTAGACCAGTAATAGTAATGCTAAGTTAGCATGCTACGCTAATTCTAAGTTAGCATGCTAAGCTAATGCTAAGTTAGCATGTTAAGTTAGCATGCTAAGCTAATGCTTAGCTAATGCTATTGCTAAGCTAATGTTAATTTAGCATGCTAATGCTAATGCTAAGATAATTCTAAAATAATGCTAAGCTAATGTTAAGCTAATGCTATTGTTAATTAAGCTAATGTTAATTTAGCATGCTAATTTAACATGCTAAGCTAATGCTAATGCAAAAATAATTCTAATGCTGATGCTAAGCTAATACTACGTTAATGCTAAGCTAATTTAAGGTATTTTACATCAATGTTTTGGTCTTCTAGGTTAGGTTTACGCTACAACAATTTTTTTTTTTAAAACAATCTGGATTTGTTCCTACCGAGGGGAGTGAAGAGGACAGTGGCAGCCACCAGGAATCCGAGCATCAGGCCAACCACCACCACGCACGACACGACCGAGCCGAAGCGCCACCAGCTCATCACCAGGAGGACCCCGCCCACCACGCCGATCACCGCCGACAGGGCCAGCCGGACTGCGAGAAGCATTGATCAAAATGTCTATAACGCACCAAGGACAGTTATTGAGGTGTAGACGGACGGAACGACTTACTGTCAAAATCCAGGTCTGCGGTCCTGGTGATGAGCACAAAGAAGAAGAAGGCGGAAAAGCTGAAGCCCATGCAAAACAACTCTGGATGATAGAAGAAACAAACAGAAAGGCTGATATGAGAGCCACAATAACCCAGAGGAGACTTGGACAGACAAACAGTGTCACATTGGAGACAAGTCGACGGATAATCATGGGTTCATTTTGGATATATTACTAAATCACATGAAAGGGGTCGCATGAGAGAATGGAAATATTTCGGGTCAAATGTGGTCAACATTGGTTCATTAGCACGAGGAAGTCATTTATCAACTGACAGTGGTTATAGAGGTTACAAACCATGGTGACATGCGCAACACCGGCTTTCTTCAAAATTCAGAAGAATTCTATATGCTTTTTATAGCATTTTTTTTTGTGTCCTTTTTAAAAAAAAAATATTTTTATTTTTAATGTTTACAAAACTAAATAGCTATTTTGGAGCACGAACATATGACTTAGGCGTGTTCCAACAATATTTCCTACGTCAAGATCGTTGTTCAAGTATTTGTAGCTTGTGAAAAGTTCAAAACCTAGTTGTTTTTAGTGCAGTTTAATTTTCATAAGGCATGTTTTGGCCCTTCTATGTTTAAAATCCACGCTATTGGTCAGATGAAGGGGAACGTAATGTGGTTGTAAAATGTACAAAAAAGCACAATATTGTGTTTTGGTTTTTTTAGTATAAGCTTTCTCTCTCTCTCTCTCTCTCTCTCAATATTTTGACCTTTTTTGTGACAAACAAAACAAAACAAAAAACAAAACAAAATACAGTATGAGAATTTGTGATTGGCAAAAGACACGGGTGGGTGTTTACTGCATTCTAAAATGAAGCTACAGTCAAGTTAAAGCACTCACCAGATTTGAAGAATCGGTGCCCAAAGAAGCAGACAAACAGTCCCGCTACGCCGATGATTGTAAAGAAAATTTTTGTGGTTATCTTTCCTGAAAAGAAAAAAAATATATACTTCAATGATCTTAAAGACATAAAAAAAACACAAGTTGTGAAAAGATTTCAACTCTTACCCAATGTTTGACAACCGTCCATTTTGGAGTCAAAGCTGCAGGCGTACGTGTGGACCGGCACGTAAGAAGCCGACGTGTTGAGGACGGGGTCTCGGACGATGACTGAGTAAATGACGCCCTGGCCGGGGATGGAACTAAACATCACCGTGCTCATGTCTGTCGACGACAGCGTCATAATCTGCAAGAGGACAGGAAGAAGACGTCGATACGTGGATGCGGAATCACTTTGAGTATTTACGCATCAGGTTCACGCACAAGTTTTCCGCTCTCCGTCATGCCGTCCACGTCCGCCACTGCCTGGACGCCGCGGAAGAGGCTGACCTCTGACAGGTCGTTCTCGGGCAGGAAGTACTGATAGACGTCGTACTGCAGCCGCCAGCGCGTGTCTGTCCCCGTGGACGTGTCGCAGGATGGGGGAGTGCTGCCCCTGGACATGTAAAATTTAACATCTGCACTTAACTTTTTTTTTCCAAAG
Organism: Festucalex cinctus; assembly: GCF_051991245.1. Lineage (NCBI taxonomy): Eukaryota > Metazoa > Chordata > Actinopteri > Syngnathiformes > Syngnathidae > Festucalex > Festucalex cinctus. The sequence continues at coordinate 17,985,425 of NC_135426.1, forward strand.
ATCATAGAGCCATGAGTGATGCAATAAGCAAAAATAAATAAATAACCATGACTATTCAAGGTACTTTTTAGACGAATTGCTGTTCTCTAGCAAGGAGATAACCAACAAAATTTCTAACAGGTGTTTGAGTAGCGCACCATAAAGTAAATTCTCATAAATTGCAATACTTTGGACAAATAGACATTGGCTAAAGAACAGCTGTAAAATAGATTTAAAAATTAATGCTGCTACTTAGGGTTGCTTGATTATGGGAAAAAATTATTCACGACGAATTTGGCAATAATTGAAACGATTATTTTTTGGTACAAAACAAGAAAATGTTTAAGCGTTTAAAAATATTAAGACCAATTTAAAAAAAAAATAGAAACACTATAATTATGTAAGTTTATTTTCGATCAAACAGAATTATTAATAATAATAATAATAATATATATTTATAATAATATATATATATATTTATTTATTTATTTATGTTGGCAAAAACGAAGTCAGAGTGCAGCTTTTGCACTGTGAAGTAGGATGATCATTATTTTTTTGGTACAAAACAAGAAATTTTTAAACGAGAAAAAATAAAAATAAAAATTATTGAGACAAATACAATTATTTGAAAAACTACATTTATGCAAGTTCCCTTTGGATGAAACGGAATGTATTAAATTACGTGTAAAATTAAAAAAAAAAAAAAAAAAAAGTACAAATGTATAAATTTTAACAACTCAAAAATTAGTATTTCCTCACATGGTTACTCTGTGCCCGCCATGTTTTTTTTTTTCTTTTTCTTCTTCGTGGGTGTTTTTGTTTTTGTTTTGTTTTGTATTGTATTATGGATGTTTTAATTGTTTAGCACCTTGAGTTGCATTTTAATGTATGAATGATGCGATATAAATAAAGTTTGATTGATTGAAAGCTGCCTTGCCTTGTCTGAATTATAAAACTGACGAGCATATGTCAACAACATGTGATCATCACAGCTGAAAAACGAGCGTTTAAAATGCATATCATGTTTACAGTGTTCTGCTTCCCTGATTATTGCCACACTTCATGTCACATTATTGGTTGTAAATGAGCTGAAAACAGCATCTGTCACGCATGTTCTCTGCCATTAAAATGGCATCAGTGTGTACTTTAGTGAGAAGAATAGGTAGTAGTCACAGAGTGACAAAATAATCTGACATTGTGCGTCGTTGAGACCACACAAGCAAAGTCCGCCTTCCCTCAAAAAGCGGCGCAGCAGCCAACTAAACTGCTTTGTGACAGTTGACATTCCTGAACGAATACTAATGACTAAATCAGTTAGAGTAGGAGGAGGAGGCGGAGGCGGAAAGGGACTGAACACGAGACCATTACAGAAAAAAAAAAAAAAAAAAACTTAAGATGACGCACATGTGAGCTATCAGCTGCCACACAGGAAGTTGTAAGTTTACCTCTCGTATCCCAGGTTGGCTGGCGCGAATTGGATGGTGGTCTCAAAGAGGTTGTAGCGCAGGTAGATGTTGGGGTCCACGTTCAGGTTAAACTCCATGTTACACCCGCCGGGTACTGGGTCTAAGGCGGGGAAGAGGGATTAGTTGCGCCGTGTCAGGATGACTTGCTGCATGTGGGAAGGCAGGCACATGATCACCAACGTTCGGCGCTTGTTCCTCTCAAAAACACACGCAACAAAAATCAAGACTCACTTCAGCTTATGGTGAAAGTGTTTCAGCCTTGATTTTGCAGAAGCACAAACAACAACACGCAATTTCCTCACATATTATGCAACACGGAACGAAAATCTGACTTCCCCTCCCTTTCTGATTTGAATGTGAAAAAGGACGTCAACCAGGTCAAGAAAGTAAAAACCCTGCCAGAGTTTGGCTTTAGCCACGGGTGCTTCTCGTAATGATTTCGTTTACCTACTGGTCGATTACAAAAACCTGTAGCTAAATCCAAACTCTGGCAAAGTTTTTACTTTCTGGACCTGGATTTCCCATCTCTGTGGATGGCGTACCTGTGCTGGAGAAAGGGAGAATAACGCCCGTGCCCGTGACTGGGCTTCCATCGGCTGAGAACAGAAACAACGTGAAGGATGTTTGTCCCGGCAGGAGAGGAAACAGGATGCCCGTGTCCACTGCCGTTGAAGAGAGACCAAACACTGGAGTCTAAACACAAATAACACTAGAAATTAATCAGGCCTGTTGTAGAACTTTACTGGAATGAAGCAGTAATTTGATGGGAAACAAAAAAAAAAAATAGCTGGAGGAAATATTTTGTCCTAAAACAATGTAGCCAAAATGCTAGCTTTAGCCATAATGTAGCAGTAATTTAATGGGAAACAAAAGAAAAATAGCTAGAGGAAATATTTTGTCCTAAAATAATGCTTCAAAATGTTAGCTTTAGCCATAATGTAGCAGTAATTTGATGGAGAAAAAAAAAAAAGCTAGCTTTAGCCAGCCAAAAGGGCATCGAGCTGTAATTCACATCTTTTGTTGAATCATGACCTATGACCCGTGATACAAATCTAATCGCCAGGTACTAGTCAATTTACACCATTAGTTCCCAGGGTCAGAAGCATCTATGAATATTTAAATAGTTCCCTGATTCAAAGAACATTTTTTTTAAAAATGGTTCCATTATCGGCCGTATTATTCTTCAAAATGGCTGGTGCCGATATTCGTCAAAATGCTAAATATCGGCGCCGATAATTGGTCTAACCCTAACCAAAATAAATCAATTTATTCAATGTATATGTACTAGTATATGTTTTTAATTAATCAGTGAGCAAGATATTCAGCTGAAAAAAAAATCCATATTGATCAGGGCCTTATTTTTCACTATTTGCACTAAAACCCTTTGGAGTCCTAAGTGATCCGGTTTTGGGCCAGTTTGCATAATTTCTGAGCTGAAGTGCAGCCAGCAAGTACTGTGTGACCAGCCTGGCAGCGCTCGGCTTGCCCACAGAGGATGATTCTCACTATGGGGGACAATCCCGTCTTTGTGCAGAGCCCGCCTTGTTTTGGCAGCACCGCAATGACTAGAAAATACCCATTCGATCTGGTTTACACTCAATTTATCCAATACGCCACAGACGTGCTGAGTGGTTTAAAGTCACAAGAAATAATTTTCTCATTCGCTTTGGATGAATAAAATAGCATCCTGTGTTGTTGTTGTTGTTGTTTTTTTTTAATTGAATCAGAACATAAATTAGCATTTTAATGTAGCAGTTAATCTTATTTGAGTAAGTCATAGTTTATTTCATAATAATTGAAATAGAGCTGTGGAGAATGTGTTCATCCAGATCTAATTAAGAAAATCTTGTGAAATTCCTTTTTTAGGGTCTGTCCCCCCCTTGTAAAACCCTGACCTTCATTTTCAACCCCTGTCAAATTCCCATTGGTTTGTTTTCCTTTCGCCTTAAAAATAAACCATCTGGAACCCGCCAGGGCGGGTTCTCGCCCCCTCGGACCCTCCTCATGACCGCTGCGCTCTTCATCATCTGGTTGCTGATGTACGAGTCATGCTCATTCATTTTCGACACTGCTTTTTAACATGGCGTGATCGTATCTGAAATTGTTTATGCAGATGGGTTGTTCTGTGTTAACATCATACATAACCCGCCAGTGCTGAAATCGAAAAATGTAGAAAGGACGACAGTGAGAGACGTGCAGCGCTGTTCTTTCTTCCTTCTCGGCATGTGACCATTTGTTACAAGAAGAAGATGCGCTTTGTTTGAGTAAAAGCATGCTTTGTGCTGGCTTCCATACTGTTGCATACACTTTTGGATTCTCTGTATGCTAGCCAGTGGGCCTTACTCCAGCCTTTACAGTTGATTATAAGGAAATTATTAAGATTTGTTCCATAAAATTGTATACATGTATTCCAGTGTATTCACTTCACTTTAAATTTCCCTTTGCTGCACTGATTCCAGTATGTGGATGTTCGATTTTTCTTTCTTTTTTTTCTTTTTTTTTGGTCTAATCAGATTTCCCATTTCATATTCACCTCACATTTTTCTGTCATCAATGTACACACGTTATGAAAAGGTCCAGACCAGCATGCATTTTTTCTTTTAGGCTTGTAATGTGTAATATGTGCAAAGAAAATCAGGGGGGAAAAAACAGCAAAAAAAACAAACAAACAAAAAAACTTTCTAATAGAGCTAATATTATGTGATTAAAGCTGATTAATTGGTCAGGCCCTAATTAATTAATGAATAATCACCATCTCTTCTAATTATATTGTTTTATTTTAATACTTAAATTATTTTGAAATTTGGGAAAATTGTATTTACTGTAAAAAAACAAAACAAAACAATAGGGATCTATTTACTTACATTTTTTATTTTCCTTTTGAAGACATGCTACTGCCCCTGTGAGATCCCTGAACTTTTTTATTAAATTTTTAAAACAAAGATGTCAATTGACTAAGATTTTTTTTTAAACTCCAATATGTTAAAACCCCCCTACAAATGGTTAAAGTTTTTTTTTTCAAATTAAGAGCTGGAGTTTGTATTTTTTCAAGTTTTCATGTCAACATTTTCACTTTTAGTGAAAATGAATATCTGCTCCAAATATCGGTTATCGGCGTCCTTGACTACAACTAATCTGTATCAGTATCGACCCTGAAAAAAAACTTATCGGTCATCTCTAGTTTGGATTAAATTAAGAGGTGAATTAAGCCCAGTAAATGCATTGAACCAAACTTTACTGCTTCATAGAAACTGAACTGAGTTTCAGTCACGGCCTTACGGTGCTGTAGGAGAGCGTGACGTTGCGACGCTGCGTGTGGAATTGCACGGTGGCGAAAGCGACCACGGCGGGGATGCGGGTGGCCACGGCCTGCACCGTCTCGTTCTCCGACACGTTGACGTTCTGGAAGGCTCCCGGCAGGAAAACCACTCGGTCTGTCACAAGAGAGCGATCCGAGTGATCGGCACAAGTATCACATTGTGCGCGTGGCCAACTCAAACCTTATTAACCAACATGAAAGCTGTGAAAAATTAGACTGCAAGGTTTCTGCTAATACAGGATGCCGATAGGGGAGGAAGGCGGAAAACATCATGTGTCACTTCAGGGCAGACAACCCAAAGAAGCTAGTTTGTCATTGGATTGAGTACATATCTGACAATTACTGTATATTAAAGAAATCAAATTCTTTTAGGGATAAATGAGACACAGTAAATGATACTGCTATTTCCCTGTAATCTTAGCTCGTTGATTTTCCAGTTATATCTTTGGGCTTCATTTAAAAAGAATGAAGAACATGGAGCATTGAAGATAATACTCTGCACAAACTGCCTTATCCCGGCTGACATTTTGCAGGTCAGACTTCAGCTCTACTAATTTTTTTTTCCCTTTCTGATTTAAGTGGAAGCACGTGAGTCATGAGGGCTTGTTTGTGTGTGTGTGTGTGTGTGGATGGGGGGGGGGGGGGGGGGGGCATTAACCTACATAAACACCTGTTTATATCACTATAAAAATATTTTTATACACTATCGTTCCAAAGTATGGGGTCACGTAAACATTAATCATAAATCGTCTACATGTTGTTAAAAGCAGCACTTTTCTGTGTGTTTTTGTTGTTTTTCAGAAAAATTGTCATATCTAACTACTATCTATTGGTATTGTATATGTTGTGTATGTTATGTATGTGTTTTCATGGAAAACATAATATTGTCTGGTTAACCCCAAACTTACAAACAATTGTCTGTATGTATACACTGTATACTGTAAATAATAATAATTTAAAAAAAAACAAGCATACATATATAATTAAATCCAGTAGGCTCATACAGTTTATATATTTTCACATTCTTTTTTTTACGTAGTTTACAACCAAAACCAATAACACAAGCACAGATTACAACAATAGATTACATTATTAATTTATTCAGACCATAATGCAAAATAACATACTATAAGCAGACGAGTTACTGTATTGTACTCACTTTCTTCCTGAGCTTGAACTTCATATCCTGAACGCAAAATCAACAGCCAGCAGATCCACCAAAACATTGTTGATCTCCTTTAATTTTTGTAAAGAGCAAACCGTGATCACGAAAGCTGCCGTCAGTCATTTGTAACGTCGAACTCGCCTATGTTTTACTACGTGAAAGTACCCGCGGGCGAAGAAGCGACACGCTTTTCTGACTGACAACTTCAACCGTGTGTGCTCGCTCTGCCCCTTTTCGACCCTCGCGGAGGTCTGTGAACGCGCCCTCGACGAGATTTCCGACGTCGCGCGATACTTTGGTCCGAATCGCCCACTGATTATCAGGCGGCTGCGCAAAATGAACTTTTCTTTTTCTTTCTTTCTTTCTTTCTTTCTTTCTTTCTTTCTTTCTTTCTTTCTTTCAATAATGAAGCCATTAATATAATTTCGTCCGGTATTTATAGTTAATTTACTTGTAATAAATTGACATGCTATTAAATACAATAAAATGTGCTGTACAGACTACAGTATACGTAAAATTAAATTATTTTTCAATTCCAAGTCACAGCCTTTCATGACATATTTTCAAGGTGATGTCACATACATCTGCATAAAAAAAAATAAAAAATCAGCATTTACTTATTTTGTTTTGATTGTAGCTTGTAATAGTTACTATAATTGTTCCTGTGTGTGCCGTGGTTACTTTTGTTCACCTTTTGGTAACGTTTAACAACTTATCAGCAGGACAGTATTTGTCAAAACTGTGAAAAGTGCCAGTTTTAGTATACTATTTTTCGAGTATTTATAATTTCATCTTTATATCCTGTATTTAAAATACCGTTTTGCACTACACTATAAAGCACAGCACAAATCTTATTAGTGAAAAGTGCTGTAGAAATAGCTTACGTAGGTTAATTTAATATTGTAAAGTTTACAAATATTCCTATTATTTTTCATTCATGGAGACACAACTCGTTTTATATCTTGTATTCAGTCCTGTTGTTTTATCTCTTAAATGTTTGTTATAAAAGTGTCTGATAAGAAAAGCTGTGAAAAAATGTAGAATCCACAAAAACCAAGAGAAAACACTGTATTTGACAGTCATATATTTATTCTAGCTCACATTCTTTTTTTTTTTTTATCTCACTCACACTTTCAAGTTATTGCAAGTGCCAGAGGCCTTTCTCGCCATACTGGCAAACCTAAAAGGAGTACCAAAACAAAGACAAAGTGATTGTTCAAATGCAGCTCTGGAGGAGGGTGATACAGTAGATGCACTGGCATTTAAGGTGAGGTGGATGCATGGAGGAAAACTGGTGCATCCCAAACACATTGTTGTGGAAGTGCGGATGGTCAGTCGAGTCTTCACTCTTAACTATTTTGTAAGTTGACGTCAGTGTTGGTCAGTGGCAGTAAGAGCGACGTGCTCTCTGATGCGTCTTCTCTCTTCAGGATAAGGAATGCTTCGCGACTGATTCCGAGTAGCTCTCTCAGTCCTTTGTTCTCCAGCTACAGGACAGAAACATGACTATGCTATTATTTTGGTTTCAGAGAGAAATGCTCATTCGCTTTTACCTCAAGCCGTTGAATCCTCTCTTCATCTTGACATAGCTGCCCCTCATCCACCTCTATGGCTTTCCTCATCACCGAGGCCATCTCGTTGATCTTGTCGGCGTGTGCTTGGAGTTCCTGTGAAGTCAAACTAAAATATGAGAATTCTGTGGCAGGCAGGTCTAAGTTCATCTTGACTGACCGTTGTGTGCTGCTCCTTCAGTTGTGTCACAATGGTGGGGTCGTCCCTCTTCTTGGCCATGAGCATCCTCAACTTCTGTTCCTTGTATTTGTTCATGATGAGCCCCAATGCGGACTGGTGTTCCTCCACTGACGTCCGCAGCTCTGCACAAACAGTGAGAGCAGGATTAGTCCAAATAATAATCATAAAATGGCTTATTATTTTTAACCCCCATGTAAACCTTTGTTTTCCAACTGGAGAGCTCTGATTTGGCGATTTTCCTGTTGGATGCCCAATATCAGACTGGATCGAGGACGGTGACGTGCAACCTGGTTTAGTGTGTCAATCTCCACTTGGTACTGGCAAATATAAACAACAATAACAAAAAAAAATAAAAAATTGGCACTTAACAGGGATGATAGACTTCTTCATCCAGTCATTAGGTCCTCACCAAAACGCCCTACCTGCTTCATGGCATCCACCCGCTTATTGAGGAATGTCGTCTGCTCAATTAAAATCTCTGCGGCGTTGTCGTGGTTACGAAGCCGTTCCACCAATGATTTGGCGTCAGCCAGGACTTTTTCCAAAGTACAATTCATGTCTGAGGAGATACAACACATCATTAGGAACTATGAGCTTTCACTAGATTTCAAATCTTCTCTAATTTCTTTCTTGCTTTGTCTTGTGTCTTGTCTTATTTCTTGTTAGTTAGTATGCTCTGACTTTTGTACAACTTTGGCTGTACAATGACTGCACAATGAAGTACTGTATTTAAGATGCATCACTGGTCTGAATTATTTGCAAAATGACATTATATAGTGTAATGTTTGTGCCTTAATTTCTGCACTAAATGTGTATGTTTAAAAATATTAACTACATTTGTTTTCAAACAATATTTTGTGAATCATATATTTTCATAATTCTAAAATTGAATTTCGGATGACAGGCGTTGATAAATCCAGGGCAGTCTTTACCACTTTAATTCTTAGATCATACAACAATATATGTCACTACCTTCTGTCAAAACAGATACGTCGTAGCCTAGGTTACATGTTAACGCAATGTGTTTAAAAAAATAAAGATCATGTTTGTTCAGCTATTATGAAGCAAAACAGACGTTTCGTACCCTGCTGTTTTGACAGTTATTAAATACTAAGCTAAAGAAAGCTGTACACCGTCACGAAAATTTAAGAAGTCCGAAATATAAAAGAGATTATCTATTCTATATATAGTTAAAGGGCTTAGCTAGATGGAATGAATAAGATGGACATTACCTGGAGAGCTCAAAGTGCAAGACATTAGCTTTTGGCTCGTCCGCTACTTCCTGTTGACGTTTGGTATCTAGCATTAGCTAGACACAAACTCGTCCACATAAATTGGTCACAAAAGGTGGCTCCTCGTTTTATTACAAGTGGTCACGTTCAAAACAAAGTCGCGTCGCGTGGCACGGTTTAAAGACTGTTCGTTATTGTAAAACCGAGCCGTTAAATGATTAACAGCGACTGTAAACAACAATTTTCTTTCATACCAACGTCGAATCTTCCGATTTTAATGGCAGCATACACATCTCGTGGAATCTCGCGTGATTTCGAATACGAATCACAGAATAATTTGATGACAAAATGTCAACTTATGGAAAGTAATAATGAAACACTGTTTTGTATTTTCTTATTGTATTAAAGACGTAATTTAATATAATAAAATATATTTTTAAAAATATATACTTCTTTTTTTTTTTTTTTAAACCATGTGTCAACCACAGTGTGGCATCGTTGTGTCGAATCGATCCACGAAGAAGACAGTAAACATGGCGGATAGGCTAACGCAGTTACAAGATGCTGTCAATTCGGTATGTTATTGCTGAGTATTTACGCACGTTTTCGATGGACACGTGATTTAAATACATGTTTTAATAACCCGTGTGTTTCTGTTTGTAGCTTGCAGATCAGTTTTGTAACGCTATCGGTGTCCTGCAACAATGTGCTCCGCCTGCCTCTTTCAGCAACATTCAGACGTCGATAAACAATGATCAGCCTGCAAACCAAACTGAAGGTGCTCAATTTACGGTTTCCAAAAGTTCTCCGTTGCCTTTACTAAGCTCTACATTTATATGCAATATGATAACATAGAATAATTTAAGAACAACAACAAAAGCTTAGTAATGTTCAGTGCTATGTGTACTGCATCATGTTAACCGTAAGGAAACACCTGTTGTTTTACTGCAGTTTTTTGATCAATAAAAAATATTCCACATTTAGAATACGCCCAGCTGTTTGCAGCCCTGATTGCCAGAACAGCCAAAGATGTGGACGTACTAATTGATTCTTTGCCAAGTGAGGAGTCCACAGCAGCTTTGCAGGTCAGTGGTTTAACCCAATAACATTGTTATCCGTTTAATTTTGCTTATGACAAAAACATCATAAAAAGGTCAAATGAGCACACAGACAAAAACATCATAAAAAGGTCAAATGAGCACACAGACAATAAGGAGAGGCATGTTCCGCACATGTATGGGCAATTTAGTCTTAAATGAAAAGCAGATTTTTAGAACGTGAAAGGAAGCCGCACTTGTACAGGATAAACATGGAAACCGGACACAGAAATTTTCAAAATTTTCGTAACTATCTGAGATGGAAAATTCGTAGCCTGAAGTCAGCAGAGGGAACTATACACACACTACTTCATTTCCTCTATTAAGAAGTTATGTCATCATTTTTCTTAAAATCATGATTTAAAAAATATATATATATATTTAGGAGGACTGTTATTTCTCAAATGACAAGATGAAATGGGCATAGTTGAAAATGTGTGGAACATTTCTGATGAATGAATGACAGTGAGTGGTCAACGCGCTTTCAATGTAACAATAATTACAAAATAATTTTAAAAAAATCAACTGCATGTCCTTGTGCAATATATATTTTTACAGTAATTGTGCTTTTATACATGTTTTAAAAATACAGATAGACCGAGAAGATTTTGTTTTACAATCCAAACTGTTCCACAAACTGACACCTTGAGTTGAAATACATCGCTCTTTTTGTTTTGTTCAATATTTAGGCTTGGAAAAAATTTCTGTTCCTCTTAATTTGTACTCGTTCCCTTTTTTAAAATTTGGTTTGTATATTGACTGGTAAAATTTCATGATGGGCTGTATACATTATTTTACAGTAATACAATTGAAAAGTGTGATTTAACAAACAATTTTTTTCTATTGTAAGTAGAACTTTTTTGAAGATTTTATTTTATTTGAACATTCAAAACCATCAATGTTGAATTAAATTCAACACAATACTCCAAAAATATCAACAGTAACTTTTAAAATGATGCAAGTTCCTTGATCTGGTTATAGTCAACATTTTTTTTTGTTTTTCTCTTAGCTGTTAAAATGACAGATTAGTTGTTTTTATATCTAATTGCCGAATGCTTAACCACTGGAGTATTTCCTCTTTTTACTTCCTGAAATTTTCATGCATGAGCTCATGTTTTACTTTAGACTTTTGGACGTGATATCATTTATTTCCTCATCTCGAGTTTGTCCATTTTTTTCCTGCCCAAACACAAACCTATTGGCAGACAAACAGTCTGAACTGAAAAATTGTGACACAATCGTGCTACTCCTCATCAGGTGGCCAGTCTGCGGCAACTGGAGGAGGAGAACCACGAGGCCGCGGCCCGTCTGAAAGAGGTGGTCACCCGAGGCGACATGCTGCTGGAGAAGATCCAGAGCGCCCTTGCGGACATTGCCCAGTCTCAGCTACGCACCCGCAACGGTGCGCCCAGCCAGACTTTGCCTGCCGAATCCTGACCTGCTCCAAATGGTCCCGTTTCACAGATTACTGACCTTATTATTTATACTACTCAGCTGTGAGCCTCAAAACCCATGCTGGACCTGTCTGTCGGGTGGAAAAAGCCATATTTGATCATTTCACACTGGTAGACAAATTCAAACGTTTACTTGAGGGGGCAAAAAAAGTATTGTCTGGCTGCAGTTTATTTTCGTATGTATTGTAAATTAATTTTGTAAATATTTACGACCGGAGGGCTCAATAAAGCTTGAATAAACAATTGTGTTTATGCAAAAGTGTCCTTGTAGTTTTTAACATACAAACAAAGGGAGAATATTATTGGTAGTGTGCGCACAACCAATGCTTTCCTCTCAGGGAAAAATAGTAAGTGATATTTTTTGGATGTAGAGTTCTTAATTTTAGATTTTATATGCTAGAAAAGGAGAAGAGTGATGCAGATAATGTTTGGGGCACCTGCAATAACAAATTGAAGTCAGCCCCGAGGCAGCAAGAGTTTATTGGCTAAAAAACTAAAAATAGCAGCCACGTCACAGCTCAGTGGGCGATGTTGACGTTAGACTTATTTTAAAAAAGCCTTCTGTGCTCAGCACCACACCCAGAATAAAGTGTCAACAGGTCACACCCACTTCCCCTCGACCATGCATCATGGCTTTTTCATTAAAAAGGAATGCAATTGGCCAAATACAAAGACTTTCCCCATGCCATTTATGGCAAACTGTCACTTGTTGCGTCACTCTTACGTTTTACATTTAAAAGCCTGGAAGTAAATCTTCAAATGACCTTTTATTGTTCTTAATTCCTTCGTAACTTGAAGGATGAAACTCTATATTATGTCCTCAGTGTGTGTGTCTAGAAACTATATTTTCAATAAAAACGTGTATTTTAAAACATGGCTATATGTTTAAAAAAAAAAAAAAAAGTAACAATTATGATTCCGGAATAACGAGGAAAAAAAATAAAATGCTTGGAACAGTGACTTCTTTCATTACCGCAAGCCAGTCTGATGAATCTGCGTCCAAACGAAGGGGCGGATCCGAACTCCCTATTGGCTGACGCCCTTGTCATCTTCAAGAATCGTCCCCGCGTGATTGGCTATCTCCACAACCTCCACCTGTGATTGGTCTGATTTGACGTCACTCCAAAGCTACGCCATTGCGTAACTGCAGCGACTGATGAGCCCGACGGTGCTTGGAAACTGAAGCTACCTTTTTCATATTTGTTCACCGTTTATACTGGACAGCCGCTACACTCAGACGCCGAAGGGGGACTAATGAAGAACAGTTTAATTTAAAAAAAAAATATAATGTAATGTTCGCCTGCTGTCTGCGGCTGCAGAAGTGAGCCATGTTTTGGTTTTGATATCAGCTATGTTTACAGTTGTAGCTGAATAGAGGTTCCCCGTTAAGGGGTAACAGTTAGCTTAATAACTGGACCTTCCAGCCTTTTCTGCCCACATTTGAGGCAGAAAAGGCGTTGTAACAGAGTATATTTTTGTTTCTCCTGGGTTGTGGGGCTGGTGCCCAGCCAATAATTGACTCTGGAGCAGGACACGGAGGTAGGTTATTTTAAAAAGTACTGTAGTGGCTATTTTTAAGCTGTTTGCTAATGGAACCTGTTAGACTGGCGTAAATGGAAAACAGCATGCAAGAGATAACACTAAATAATTCTCTAAAAATAAAATAGGCATCAATACCGGTTGCAGCGTTATGTCTATATACATGATGGGCTAAAAGTAGATATATATTTAAAACGTTTTAATTTTATATGTGTATATATAAAAAAAAAAAATATATATATATATATATATATATATATATATATATATATATATATCCTTGCATCTTTCTGCCTTCATTCCTTTCCAGCAGAAATTATGCCTGTATGAAGCTCACGTGCTAAGTAGGGATATAACGATATCCCGTCACGATACGATATTATCACGATATGAAGCTCACTATTAGATAATTATCACGATATTGTGGGGAGTTTGGCGATATTTAAAAAAAAGGTCACAATATTTTAAGAAAAATGTGCTCATACTTAAAAAAAACACACAACCTTGTGCTTTTGTACATAACAGCAATGTTATTATTATTATTATTATTATTATGTTTTTATTATATTATTTTGTTAATGCATGCACACATTGAGCTTCACAGGCATATTATATTCCCCTTCATCGGACAATTAGTGTAGATTTTAAACATAGAAGGGCCAAAACATCCCTAATGAGAATTTAATTGCACTAAAAAATTAACCAGGTGCTAGAACTGCACAAATGGATATTAACCTGACTTTTTGAGCAGATGTGTTGCATTTAAATATCGTGAACACGACGACGACGATATTGTGGCAGTTTTAATATCACGATATCACGATACCGCACTTATCCTTATATCCCTAATTGTAAGTCTTAAATGAAGCATTTGTATTTGTTATTTGTGTCCCGCCCCAAAGAGTAGTATAGCAGTAATCATCAAATTAGAAGTGACTTTTGTTGTGATGTAAACTACAACAAATAATAATTTACACACAAAAAAGGTCTGATTTCCATCCAAATTGGCATCTTTTAATTTGAACAAAGGTTATGGTTAATGTATTTGCAACTAATTTTTAATTCAACAGGAATGATGATTTCTGCTCTTCAACTGTTTTTTTTGTTTGTTTTTTTAAGTCATGTGTATGTAGCCCATTCCTCTCCTTAGTGTCATGACTGGAGTCATTCATTCAGGGATGGAAAGTTTCCTGGCAGGTCTCTTTAAAGTCCTTTTACGGGTGGAGCGTGTGCATGAGTCTGCTTCTGTCTGTACTTCGTATAGTATGGAAACATTACAGCAAATGTAATGTAAAACATTTTTAGACCGCATACCATTTTAGAAGAGGCGTTTCTTCAAATAGAGAAGCAAAACATCGATGTTTGCTTCCCATTTTCCGCTCATTGCAAACTTTCCTATTCGAGCGACACTTGTTCACTGATTTTTTTTTAATGTATTTATTTTTTGTTCCCCGAAGCAAATCAGGAAGTTTATTGTTTTTGTGTGACTAGACCAAACATGATCTCCTATCTCTGTCCTGTAGAGCCTTTAAAAAAAAAAAAAAAAAAAAAAATCTCCGTATGATCTAATCAAGAAGAACACTCATTCTTTTCTGCTTGCCTACTGACAAAGGTTTTGATGATGTACTATATGGAACGTGTCCACCCACTTCCTTCTTTGTCGGTTCTTGTTAGAACGTCACCATTACGGAACCAACTCCCCGGAATGCAATCCATGCTGGTCCACTCAAATTTTCCCATCGGAGATCATGAAAGTAGAAATAAGATGTTCTGTTATAAAACCTTTATTGACTGTTCCGACAATTGAATCCCAACATAATATGTATAATAATAACTTCAATAACAGTAAATTGAGTGAAGTGGTGACCTGGGAGGTAAGTCTCTTCACATAGTGATTAAACACAATTGGCAATCCACTATTTGTTCTTTTACTTCTCTTCACAATTTTTCTTTTTTTGCCATAACTCGAACCATTGACTGACATCTCGTCTCTTTTAGGGGTTCACTGATCGATCGGCCAGCCGATTTATCGGCCAGCCGATTTATCGGCCAGCCGATTTATCGGCCAGACGATTTATCGGCCAGACGGTTTATCGGCCAGACGGTTTATCGGCCAGACGGTTTATCGGCCCGCCGATTTATCGGCCCCAATTTCCTTAATTTTGGAAGATCGGTGATGAAAATGAACCGATCTTTTCCACCAATCTCATTTCCTGTCCTCTTCTGCTGAGATAACTAATAGGATTTTCATTTTTATTTAAGAGAACAAATTCATGTGCAGTAAAAACAACCCATTTGTATTATTTCACTGATATTGTTCAATTTTTTTTCCCACTAAAATATAATTGTAACACTCAAGGTATACGCTTCGTTGTAATAAAAAAAAAAAAAAAAAAAAAAAAAAAAAACGGCATCGTCAGAAATCGGGATCGGCAGGTCAGACTTTTTAAAAGAACGGTTATCGGTGATCGGCCGGAAAATTGTGATCGGTGCACCTCTTAGTCTCGTTGTGTGTTTCCGACAGGATAGCATGGCCATGACAGGAGGGACTGCAGCCGCCCTCCCCATGAGCAACCACACCCGAGAGAGGGTG
This sequence comes from Festucalex cinctus, assembly GCF_051991245.1. Taxonomy (NCBI): domain Eukaryota; kingdom Metazoa; phylum Chordata; class Actinopteri; order Syngnathiformes; family Syngnathidae; genus Festucalex; species Festucalex cinctus. The sequence goes on from NC_135426.1 coordinate 18,001,021, forward strand.
ACCGTTGCCAAACTGACGCTGGAGAACTTCTACAGCACGCTGCTCACCCAGCACGAGGAGCGCGAGATGAGGTGAGGCCGACCCTCCCGTGCCTCTGTTTAACGACACGCTCTTGTCTCTCAAATTCATCGCATACGATAACAGCGGGCAACTCGGTGAATGCAAGATGTAGCTGTTGCTTAAAGCGTCAAGTGTCAAATCCGCTCGGCACATGGTTGCGTATTTGGTTGCAAACAAAGGACGATCACGTTACCGCAGAGCTGATCTTGTATGCGAACATAAGAGCAAAGAGATTCTTTGTCAAGATCTACAAACTTTCCTTCACCCCATTTCTACCCATTTGAAAATTCTAGTCTCATTTATTCAGTATATGAAAGGATAGGATAGGTGAAAATCTGCGCTATAGCGAGGCGATTATATGTACGCCACTGTAACATTAACCGGTTTAAATTAAACATAAACACTATGCTTAAATATAGGACAAGAAAAACTGTCCATAGATAATTATTCTATGAAAATATATTGCGGTTAAAATGTAAACTAAAATTGTACTGAAATGTGCTCCGAGCTGTCGAGTCTCTCTCTGTCTCCCTGGTGAAACGCGCAGTGCATATTTCATTTACATTAAAGTCCAAATAGACTCATCAAAGAAATAGATTCTGCAACTGAAGATCCATACACTTTCCAAACCACGTATTCCTCACAAGGGGCTGACTTTATTCACATTAAATTAAGATTATTTTTCTAGTACAAATTTAATTTTTTTAAATTAAAAACATTGTTCAAGCCCCACAGTCTCGGAATTTGAACGTGAATTAAATCCATCCCTCACCGTTACTTGTTTTCCTGTCGCTAGGCAGAAGAAGCTGGAGAAAGCCATGGATGATGAGGGCTTACCAGATGAGGAGGTAAAGCTTGCGTTTCCAAACATTACTACACACTTGGAGTTAAAGCATGCTTACATATTTTAGGTACTACTGGACCTCAAATATTTAAAGGCAGAAGGTCTTCCGTTTTCACTCAGGAAAATGCAGGCTGGGGGTAGAGGAAAAAAAAATCACCACCACACATTAACAGAAGCCAAGAAGTGTAGATTGAGAAGGAGTTCATGGGTATACATCCTGTATTTTCATGAGTAAAAACGGAAGACCCTGCCTTTCACATCCACATCAAGCCTTTCCGTCGCTTCTCATTATCTGAGAGTGTCTTCTCATTTGGCAGAAAGTGATGCGGCGTTCACAGCATGCTCGCAAGGAGACGGAGTTTTTGAGGCTGAAGAGGACGCGGCTGGGCTTGGATGACTTTGAGTCCCTTAAAGTCATCGGACGTGGTGCTTTTGGCGAGGTATGCTCAAGAAAAACTGTTTTTTGTTTTTTTTCGGGTGTTCTGTTGTTGCTGTCTTTCATTCCTGTTGCTCGTGCTTCTCCTGACAGGTGCGTTTGGTGCAGAAAAAGGACACTGGGCACATTTACGCCATGAAGATTTTACGGAAAGCAGACATGCTGGAGAAAGAGCAGGTCAACTATCGCAAGCTTGCTCCTGCTGCGTTACATTTGACTTAGTTCATTTTCCTTTCCTGTGCAGGTTGCTCACATCCGGGCAGAGAGGGATATTCTGGTGGAGGCAGACGGCGCATGGGTGGTGAAAATGTTTTACAGCTTCCAGGACAAGAGGAACCTCTACCTCATCATGGAATTTCTACCTGGAGGTCTTCATTTACACTTACAAGACACACATAGCTGAAAAATCCAAATGCTCGATTAGATGTCCGGTTGTAAACTCGTTGCTAGGTGACATGATGACGCTACTGATGAAGAAGGACACCCTTTCCGAAGAGGCCACCCAGTTCTACATCGCCGAGACGGTCCTGGCCATCGACTCCATCCACCAGCTGGGCTTCATTCACAGAGACATCAAACCGGACAACCTGCTGCTCGACTCCAGGGTGGGGAGAGGCCACACACATTCCTTCTTTCTGTGTCATCGTATCATATCTATATCTGATGCTATGTTATTCTGCTAGAAGTTTGTACTCATGAATGTCACCTAAATGTTTTTGTTTCCCCCCCCCCCCCTCACAGGGACATGTGAAGCTGTCTGATTTTGGCTTGTGTACTGGACTGAAAAAGGCCCACCGAACAGAATTTTACAGAAACCTGACACACAATCCACCTAGTGACTTTTGTTAGCATCACACTTCCCATTTTGATGCACTTTTGAAAATTATTGTAAATGGGACTTATTGGTCTATTTTTTTAATTCTTTGTTTCCGCAGCCTTTCAAAACATGAACTCCAAGCGGAAAGCAGAAACCTGGAAGAAGAACCGGAGACAGCTGGTGCGCCTTTGACTTTTTGATATACTGTTAATGTGGTAACTGGCCATTTTGGAGACCTAATTAACTGGATTTTGTAGACCTTTCCCTCAATTGACTGTATTTTGGAGTGCATGTGGATGCTGTAGTCCCGTCATTTAATATAGCACAGATGTGTCCAAACTTTTTCCTTTAAAGGGGAAGTCAACCCCCCAAAATTGTCTTGACAATAGTATGTTCTATGCAGCTCCACTAGTCTAAATACGGTATTTGGTTAATATTGCTTGAGTGGAATATGAATTAAGCAGCAAAATCCAGCAGTTTTTATCAATATCAGAAGGCAACCATTTAGCCACTTGCTGTCGAGTGAAAATGACATCACAGTTGCTCAGGTCTCAGGGAACAACCAGTCACAGCTCGGCTTCAGAAAACAAGTGAGCTGTGATTGGTTGTTGCCTGAGCCCTGAGCAACTCTGATGTCATCTTCAATTGACTAAGTGGCAAAATGGCCACCCCTTGAGATGGTTAAAAACAGCTGGATTTTGCTGCATAACTCATATTCCACAAATGTAATATTAATCAGAATGTCATGTTCATACTAGTGAAGTCACATATAGCAATAGCAAAAATGTTTACGGTTGACTTCCCCTTTAAGAAAAATGTCCGGCGTTCTCACTGTGATTTTCAGGCTTATTCCACAGTGGGCACGCCGGACTACATCGCCCCGGAAGTCTTCATGCAGACAGGCTACAACAAGCTGTGCGACTGGTGGTCTCTGGGGGTCATCATGTATGAGATGCTGATAGGTAAGCGGGTATATTAACACGTGGACTGCAGCGTGTGTCAAACGATGAGGTTCCTTTCAGGCTATCCGCCGTTTTGCTCGGAGACGCCGCAGGAGACGTACAGGAAAGTGATGAACTGGAAGGAGACCCTTGTGTTTCCACCCGAAGTCCCCATCTCGGAGAGGGCTAAGGACTTGATACTGCGGTATGTGCAGTATTTCAAATTGCAAATGGCAAACCAATACAGTAGTACTAAAAACGGCTGTTGACTTTTCTAAGGGTAGCGACTTATAATGTTGTGTGTTGTCATCCAGTCAGAAATTGCATGAAATGAAAATATTTGGCTTGTTCCCAATAAAACATAAAGCACTTTAACCAAAAGAGTCCCGTGGCATGACAGGGACTTTAGGGAATGTGAGTGCTGACGGGTTACAGGTAGTCCTCTAGTTATGAACATCCAACTTATGAATATTCGTAGATACAAACAAGGGCTGACCGATGTCCATAAATGCCATATTTTGCTCGCAAGTTAATATTTTTAAGTGTGCAGCACGTCATACATTACAACACAATAGCTCTTCAGCTTGGAAATCACTTGAATCTGACTCGGTGGTCGCTATCTTGGCTCGTCATACACGCCAATCACATTAATGTGCACTTCACGGACAGTCGGAAAACATACTTTCCTGTGTATGTACTGTAAGCATGTTTATTTTGTTTGTAATGAATTTCACTGTGTAAAAATTAAATTAAATTTACGATGAGGAAAAGTGGTTCAGATAATGGATGGATAGATGATGATGTAATTTAATGTATTATTTATTTAGTTATTTAATGTACTGTATAGAAAGTATATGCTGTATATAATTTAATTTGATTCATTTAAAAATGTTTTACATATTTTTATTTTATTAAAAAAATAATTTCATAACATTTTACTTTTAAACAAAATTTAATGTCATTGGACTTACAAGTCAAGTTTCGACTTACAAACAACCTTTCGGAACCCATTGTGTTTGTAAGTTAAAAACAAAATGTTATTTCATAGCTACACTGTTAACAGGCACAAGTAATTGTAAAATAGCCCCTGTGATATAGTTTTAAACACATTTTGGCTTTTTTTTTTTTTTGCTTGTTCTTGGTTGCAACGCCCTCCACTGGCCTAAAAAAAAGCACTTTTCCTATGAAGCATTTTACTTGAATGTTATTGTCATCTGAATAATTTATTTTTCTTAAACTGTATAATATACTAAAATACTAAGTAAAAAATTCAGGACCTCTGTTTGAAATTTTGTAAAGATGTTCAAATAAATATCATACTCTGTGGGTCAGAGGTAGGTTATTTTTTTCAGCAGTTGCAATGCAAAACCACCGGCTGTGTTTTTGGAAAGATTGTGAAAAACATAAAATCGGATTCCAAGTTTGATGGTGTCCGAGCTTTTGGAATTTCATATGTATTTATCTGTGTGTTGTTTTTGTGCTTCAGGTATTGCACAGATGCTGAGAACAGAGTTGGGGCAGGCAGCGTGGAGGAAATCAAAAGCCATCAGTTTTTTGAGCCCGTGGACTGGGAGCACATCAGGTAATTTTTTTACTGGATTGACATATATCACCCCCCCCCCCTCTTCATATCACTCATTCTGAACAACAACACATTTCTCAACAGAGAGCGTCCGGCGGCCATTTCCATTGAGATAAAAAGCATCGACGACACCTCCAATTTTGACGAGTTCCCGGAATCAGACATCCTCCAGCCAGGTATTTTTAATTCACTTTTCTCAAGAGTTTCTAATGACCTCAATGCCTCTGTTTTTGTCCCAGCCAATGCGACAGAACCAGACTTCAAGTCCAAGGATTGGGTGTTCCTGAACTACACTTACAAGCGCTTCGAGGGCCTGACTCAACGAGGCACCATCCCCACGTACATGAAGCCAGGGAAGGCTTGACGGCCTCCAACAGGGAGTATTAAAAAAAAAAAGAAGACATTCTCGGACGTAACAGGGTCGGGCCCTTGGAGGCCCCCGCTGGTGCTGAAGGCCGAACCGCCCCTCAGTCTACTTGTAAACCGCCCTCGCCCCCCACCAAGTTATTAAGCTCTGCTCTGCCGCCAACGAGGGAGTTACCACGTTACCTCTGGTCGTATGCTGGCGCGTGCAGCCCAAGCTCAAGTCAGCGTACCGTACGTACGTGCATGCGTCGCCTCATAAGCGTGCCAATCACTGCTTTGATAGTTTGAACACTGGTTGCGAGAAACTAGCTCGTATGCAAAACAAGTACCTGCTACTGAACACACGCTGCAGACACGCTCTGGAAGGTTTCAGCATGATTTGCAGCTTTCGCACATCCTCCATCATAGTGCGTTCCCTCAAACAGTGACCTACGCTTTAACAGGCTCATTATTATTTTTAATAAGTAGGTATCTTCCCCTGCAGAAAATTGTGTGACTGGTAACCCTTTGTGGTTATAGATTTTCCTAGAAGCACCCGCTCAGGCAAGTTTAAAAAGAAAGAATTTGATGACAACTTTGTATATAATTAAGGATTAAAAAAAAATTATAACAAAAAATGTGCATTGCAATTAGTAGTACAGTGTTCCCTCGTTTATCGCGGGTTCATCTTTCGCGACTTTGCTGTTGCGCGGATTTTTTATCTCTCAAACCCGACGTCCGACCTGGGACACCTTTCCCACGGTGTCTGTCCCGTCACTCCATGACATTGCATTTCAGAGATAAAAAAAATATATATATACTGTGCTGTATAATAAGTAAATTAAAAAAAATACTTTTAATGGGAAAAAAAATACTGTAAATGAAGAAAAAAGATTAATGGAAAAGCATTCACAATAAACTAAAATTCATATAAAAATGAAAAAACATAATAAATAAAATAAAATATATATACTGTGCTGTATAATAAGTACATTAAAAAAAACATACTTTTAATGGGGAAAAAAATTATAAATGAAAAAAACAAATGATGAATCAAAAAGCATTCACAATAAACTAAAATTCATATCAAAATGAAAAAACATAATAAATAAAATATATATACCATGTTGTATAATAAGTAAATAAAAAAACAACAACATACTTTTAATGGAAAACATGAATGTAAATGAAAAAAGAACATATGATAAATGAAAAAGCATTTATAATAAAGTAAAAATCATACCAAAACAACATAAAAAAAAAACATACAATAAACGAAAAAATATATACAATAATAATAATTATTATTATATATATATATATATATATATATATATATATATATATATATATATATATATATATATATATATATAATAATTATTAATAATAATTATATATATTATTATTTTTTTTTTTTAATTAACGCGGATTTTCATTATTTTCATTTTCATTTATAAACGACGGAACACTGTACTGCACATTTGTGCAACAAGAAACATTTAATGTTAAAAAAAAAAAATGTGATATACATAAATAATGATGCTCTTAGCTCAATTTACTCACAATTGTGAATGTAAAATGTAATTCAGTTTTTTCCCCAGGAATTTATCCTTCATTGTTTGCTGAAAAACTTGCTTTTTCACAGCCTTGTCTAATATAAAAGTAATGCTTTGGTGCAATCTGAAGTGAAGGTAGGACCCTTTCTAATAGAAAAGTGGTGCTTTGTTGCCATCTTGTGGCATCTGTAGTTGGGCTGCTTGATTATGAAGAAAATATTGATCACGACTAATTTGGTAGTACTTGAAATTAGGATTAGGACGATCATTGGTTGGGATTTAACTGCACAATGTCACTGTTTGAGGAAATGGGCTGGATCTCATTCATCGTGAAAATGTCTCAGGAAAAAAATGAACAAAATCAAATAAAATACTGGTAACTGGTAATTGTTGGACTGTAATCGAGGAGTTGCAATTTTAGTTGCATCCGAGTGTATAAGGGTAGTCTTTAGGTGTTACAGGGTAAATAAAATAGGCTTGAGGAAACAGCAGTAGCTTTAAGGACCCAGGGATGTAATTCCATTATTTCATATACATGTACAAGTTTATTATCACCTAAACAGCAAACAAGTCATGCTGGAATCTTCCCCGCGCTGCATTAGATGACCCCCCCACAGATCGAAAGTGTGTCACGTCCCTTTTTCACGCTAATCTCAAAAATATGGGAGCCACTTCATTTTGAATTTTGAATCAGACGAAGTCCAATCAATCACTTCCTTCTTCGAAGTGCCTTCACATATAGCTGGTAAATAATATTGTATCAATGTTATTCCCAATTAGTTCGAAAGGCGTTTAGAGAAAAGATGATGAAGCTGGCTCTTTAAAAAAAAAAAAAAAAAAAAAGTAAAAAATATAAAGGAACATGGATTTTAGGTCAGCTTTACAGACAAAAAAAAAAAGTCAGGATGAGTAAGAAACAAGCAATAAAGTTGATGAAAGAGCAGTTTAATTTGGGAAATTGACAGTATTTTTTATGGTATAGATAAGAAAGGATTGTCATAAAATGATGTGCGTCAAAGCAAACATGAGACAAAGAAGCCTTGTGTATGATGTGTTCAATCAGAACACATTAGTATGACAAACACCTTTCCAGACACCGGTCATTTCTTTCATGTCATTTTACACGTCATAAGTATTAAACAAAAGCTTGTTTTTTTTTTTTTTAATATTAACCTTTGAATTTACTTATGCTCCAAGTTGCACAGCTCGTAGAAGAAGAAGAAAAAAAAGCTACCAAAGCTCATCACATTTTGTGATGTGATCAAGAATCCAGATGTAGCTCACGCTTGATGCGCTTAACCTCAAACTACCTTAACATTAATCACACGAACAATCTCACTCACGCACCTCCAAATAGTGTGAGAATTCACTGTCTTGTGCGGGAAAGAAACGTCTGTTCCAATTTTCACCACACGATGGTGCTATTGCTTCAGAAAAAATTGAGTTCATCAACTCTCCATCCATTTTCTTGACCGCTCATTCCTCATAAGGTTAGCGGGTCTGTTGAAATAGTGCCGAAGTTATACAGTGCAGTAAGCAATGAATAGATTTATGTGTATATTTTAGTGTTATTTATTATTTGTATGTCCCTGGATCAACCTCTTTGAATATAATCAGGATACATTTCAACCCAGTTTCAGATTATTTAGGTAATGTGTTCTAAATAAACACAAAATCGATTGTAAAAGTCATGCTCTGTCTTCTTATGGAGCAACTGAGGAAATGACAGCAACAGTGTGAAGTAGTCGGCGTACAGCCCCCGTAAAATAACACACAGCCGTTAATTCCAAAACATTAGTAATGAGTACACCCTTGAGGGTAAACTGTCCGAATTGGATGGTGTCACGTGACTCATTGGTATTGCAAGGCTCCAGGTGTGACTAGGGAGCAGGTGTGTTGAATTTGGTGTCATTTGTTCGGTGTTGTCCCATAAAAATATAATAGTTACAAAAATGTAAGGGGGAGATACCGTATTGTGATGAGTGAAAAGAGGACCTAGAGGGGTATCTTGTTAATAACACATCTTGATACTTTTGTAAGTACAGGACCAAACGAGTATTAGTTTTTGTTTGGTGGGCACATCACCTTAAAACAAAAAAAAAGATATCACCATGATGAGTGAGTCAGGACAATGTTAGGTTATATATGTGATGATGTGATGATGCTGTTTCTTGTAGCCCAGTGAAAGAGGTCACGTGGGAAATGGTAGTAATATATTCACATGGTAACTTTTTATGTTGATAACATGTCAAAATAAAAAAAATCAAACTCATTGAGTTCATATTATAATATCCTCACGTTTGTCTCTTTTTTTTTTTTTAGAATTAATAACAACACGGATCCTGTTTGAAATGACACTGACCAGGTGAAATGTTTCCGGGAAGATTCTCTTATCAGAAAAGACGTGCAAATGACACACACCCGTGGAGCAAACACCATTAAAAGACGCACATCTCTTAAGACAAAAGAGGACGTGACCCATTATAAAATGAAAGTAGTGGTTTACGGTTTGACATGAATATGCATCAAGGTATTTGTCGACGTGATGGTTGACCTCATTTGTTAGTGGTAGACTTAAAGTGACAGCGATGGGGAAGTGGGTGTTTTGTTTGAGAGCATTTCATGGAAAAATATGAGACACTTCTTAATTGTAATATGCCAACCTATGCTAACAAACATGCAAACTAGCATTTTCCAGTAAGTTACTCAGACAACTTCATTTTTAAATGGAATATGCTAACAAGTTATGCTAACGGTATTTATTACTAAAAATATGCTAAAATGCTATTTATAAGTATTTTTAGAATATTTAAAGGCATTAAAAAATGGTTACCTAACGGAAATATGCTTACAAATAAGCTAACACATTGTCAATCAAAACTGAGCATTATCTTCCAACTCTTGTATGAAAAAGTGTACCTATTATTGTGTCCGACAAGTGCATATATAAAAAAAAAAAAAAAAAAAAAAAAAAAAAAAAAAAAAAAAGGGTCATTGTACCATTGTGTGTGGCGAGCCTTGACTGAACCAGGAATTTCAGTTTTGGCGACATAGTGACATTCTTACATGGTGAGTTATACTGGTGTGAATTGTTCTTTTATTGTGTGCGTTGCTTCCTTTCTTCCTTCATTTTTTTTTTTGTTGTTGCGGTATTGTGCTTAAAATCTAATAATGTGACCTACATTGACGTGAAGCGGATACGTTGAAATGTCTTAATTAACGTGCATTCTCATCAGCTGCGTTGCACTAAAACGACAACATGACATGATGAGTGGCTGTTTTTTTCCACTGGCGAACGTGCACGACACCGCGGGTACTTTCTCCAGACGCCCTTCCTTTTAAATGGGTTAACGAGTCAAAGTTATACAAGTTATATAATATATGGGTCAACACGTGCCCGACTGGCACGTGCAGCCGGCGCTCTTATGTAAAGTCGCGTACAAAGGTCTCAAATTACACTATGTAGGTGAGGGACCAAGATCGTCACCGCAACGGACGACAGATCACTCTGACAATACCGTTGGATGCATTTATATAGCATATTTTACAGACAACGGGGAAAGATATTTCAGGTCCAAATGCCTTAAGTTACAAGCGTGGTTAAGGTACAAATTATGCTCGTAAATGAAGGTGGCAAAAATACGAGCGCGAGTTTTGACAGGAGAGAGGGCAGAGTGAGACGTCGTCGTTCACTGAGGCTGCTTTCGACGAAAAGCTCGAAGCACGTAAACACAAACTTACATTAATATAGATAACTAAATCAACTTAAATGAATCAAGTTTAATGATTATCATTACAACACTTTACAGTTTGGGTAATAATGAATAATTAAATTAATTCAACCCGTGAATATGGATTTTTAAATTGCATTTAATGCACATATAGAAAATGTCCACTTGTGGAACAAATATAAAAATCTTGAATTGAAAGGCATTCTTGTGTAAAATCGTAAGTATACAGTGAATGACACAGTGGTGACGTCATTGTGATTGGTATGAATGGATGCGGAAATTTAAAAGAAAAAAGAACGCCCACCTAGTTTACACGCTGTCCCATCCCTCACGTTTCTGGCCCTCTCGACCTCACTCCACACCCACTCCGCCTCTTTTTAAAAAAAAAAAAAAAAAAAAAAAAAAAAAGCGCACACACGCAAGAAGGGTGGGAGGGGAAGACAAAAATGAAGTCAATTATACAAGTCGCCGGCTTTTCGCGGCTCCCTCCTCTCTCGCTCGGCTCCTCCACATGCGCCGCGGTGCACCGTAAAGCCTTCAACCGGACATCGGCTCCTCTCGCTCGGCCATGTCGGACGGAGGCTCCGGGGGTTCCGCGGACTGCCTGGCAGGTAAGTAAGAAGCATTCCTAAATAAACAACCATAACCTCATTAGCATTAGTTTGGAGTCGTTTATCTCTCGTGTCGTTTTTAACACTTTGGCATAGTTTTAATGAGCAAAGTGTCAACATGACGCTAATTCGGATAAATGTGACGCTTATTTTGGGGAGCAGGAAACTTGTTCAACCCCACAACTAACAATAATCAGTAATAGATTTTTAAATAGCTAATGTGTTAAATTTAGTTGGACGTCGTTCGCTTAAAGGTACCGCAATTTAAAAACTACAATAAAAACAAAAACGCCGGTTGTTAACCGGCAAATTTGTCCAGTCATTATTCCGTACGACAACCTTGTCTTCCTGTTGCGTTCCCTAACACTCGGAATTTTGAGTTTCTATAGGAAGAGTGCATCGGAATACCAACTCCGCGTTAACCTATTCACCCCATCGTCACATTAAATCCTGCATCTGTATATATTATATAAGATGTGACACCATGTGAAGCAATTTTGTAACAAAAAAAAAAGTGCGAAATACTACCAATATAAAGATGGCGTTTTTCATACTATTAGTCTTGAGCAATTCAAGTGGACGCTTTCTCACATTTTAAACTACAACGATGTACTCTTTGGAAGCTACCTCATGGAACTTCCCGACTTCCCAGTAGTCACGGAACGCACCATCGAGTTGGGAGGGAGGAATGGTGGCCTTGCTGGTCCGACATACCTCACGTCTGCACGTGAGTGTAACCATGACGACATAACGTCCTTAATAGATGGCTAAATATGATAAATCAGCCACTGACTTGACACTGTTTGTCTGTTGCGCTTACTTATTTTTAATTCCTTGGATGTCTGTATTCCTGTATTTTTTTGTTAATACCTTGATTTAACGGTTCACGAGCACGAGTGGCTTAAGTTGGTCTCGTGCGGCACGAGGAAAAGTGGGTCAGTAGATCAGTGGAGCGGCACTTCCTCATTTCTCCCAAAAGAGGTCGACAAAATCAAGAAACTGTAAAACGTCGCGACAACCCACAATTTATTAGTGCAACAAGTATTTTATATACCTAAATAGGTACATCGATAATTCTCCAGCTGTCTGTTCATTTGTATAAATTTGACAGTAAAATAAATAAAATTGAAGTTGTGGTTTAAATGCCCCATAGAAAAAAATGCTCACAGAAAAAGTCGTACGCAAAAAAGTACAATTATAGCATTTTACAATTAATATAAAAAAGGTAAAATAAATCAAAGCTATCTTGTCTTACAAGCATACATTTTTAATAATAAAAATACAAAATAAGTATATATTCAATAAATGTACTAAACTAAGAGGAATATGTATGTATATATTTTTTAGTGCACAAGGCAAACTAGCACTGCTAGATTAAAATAAAACACATTGTGACTTAAATATAATGTCAAAAGTTAATTATTTGTTGAAATGTTATGGCAGTGTGTTTTTTTTTCCCAGCCTTGTGTTGTTTTTCATGCGTTCAAAAGGCATTTACAGCCAGTTATAGATCGATGAGCATGTGATTGATTGATTGATTTATTTTTAAGTATTTTGAAAGACATTTTTAACATGTATAGAAAGGCTTTGCTGGCGTTTGTGTCATCCAGAAATAACCTAGAACATACTGTACTTTGCGTGCGTGTGTGTCAAGGCTGAACGCATGCACAGTGGGTCTCTTCCTGAAAGTTAATAACGGCAAGGAACACTGGGCAGTAATAACATGTTGAAATTAGATTGTAATGTCCTTCTAATAATACCAGGAAGCACAATCTTGATGTTAAAGATGTATCATTTGTTGTCATGAGTACCAAATGTGATGGCTCCAAACTGGGACAACAATCAGACAGTGGTAACAATTGCATTTTATTTAAGAAATCATTGCATTAAAACAATATTTTTATCCCATTTGTAATTTGTATACTCCTGTGATTTACTACATTATTTTATTACGATCCCAAATAACCTTGAGCACTGGTGTCCAAACTATGGCCTGGGGGTCATTTGCGGCCCGCCGTCTATTTTTCAGTGGTCCACGACATATGCTAAACATGGCATTTGACTCAGTTCAAATAAAATAAAAAAAACAAAATTGCTTGGAGATGGTCAAGATGGTCAGGGAGGGTATCGAAAAACAGGTGACATTAAAGGTTGTTTTAGTTAACTAAAACTAATGAAAAAACTAAAATTCAAAAAACAATATCGTTACCGAAATAAAATAAAAATGAAAAATAACTTAAACTACATTTTATGTTTATAAAACTAACTATAATTATAGCAAACGTCCTTCGTTTTTGTCTTTGGTAATTAACTACTACTAAAACTAATAAACTAAAATTTTTTTTAAAGAACTAAACTAATAAAAACAAACAGAACCACCCTGAAAACTAATAAAAACTAACCAAAAAGTTCCAAAACCACAATAACCCTACTGCCATATTACAAATAAATTTGTTTATATACTTTAGCATTTTTCTAAATATGCAAAAGCACAAATAAATTATTTGTCCAATTTTTAGGACTAAACACAATTTCTCTTCATAACATTATGTGGCCCTTGCGTCCTTCTGATTTTCTGTATGTGGCCCTCACATGAAAAAGTTTGGACACCCCTGAGCTAGAGTATATAAACTAATTTGACTGCTGGTCAAAACAGACTTTTTCATCGTGACTAACCTGTTTTACTGAGATTCAAAGATAATATTAAAGTGGGACTAAAAAAAAACATTATTTTACAGATAAACAAGTTGAGCGTCCAACCGAAGTTTTAATGCAGTGGTGGGCAAACTCTGACTTCGAGGGCCGGAGTTCTGCAGGTTTAGCATATTTGCGTGCTCCAGCACAGCTGATTCCAATCAAATGAGATCGTTATCGGGCTTATGCAGAGCTTGCTGATGAGCTGACTTTTAGTTAGTTAGTTAGGACTTTTAGTATTAGTTTTAGTTTTTGAAACAAATTTGTGTGTTTTTGTTAGTTTTTCTGTGTATGAGAGCATTTCAGTAGCGTGAGTGAAAATAAGAAAAAGTCAACAAAGTTTCAGTAGTGGGTGTATTATTATTATTTTTTTAATATCAGTTGCATTTCAATGTATGTTTTTGTTGGTGTACGTGAGTGAAAAAAAAAAATCTAGTTGACTCCCACCACCAAATATCTTGTAGTTATCCAAGTGAGATGTGAAAATCCCCAAGTTAAAGTCAGCTCACATCACGCACGATCTCCGTCGGGCTTTTTCTGTGTGTATTTGGCTGCGTTCCAATCACAACATGGCAGCTCGCCCCCGTGGCACGTTTGCGCCTGGCTGGCGTGGCGTTCCAGGGAAACGACGGATGGATGACGCAGGATGTGAACGTGTGAGCGTGCGATGGCGTCGTGGGCGGAAGAGAAGCGAGCCAGCGAGCTCCCACGTTCTTCTTCTTCTTGCGTCACTGATGACCCACTAAACTCCCCATGAGGGATTAATGAGAATCATGTCATTGGTTGTGGGGGGGTGAAAATAATCTGTGCTACATTGGCTGTAGATGAAGTTATCAGTGGAATAAATCAGATATAAAATGTGAATATGGGTCAGCCAAGGTTAACGTTTCCATCACTTAGTTTTCAAGTTTTTTTTTTGTTTTTTTTTGCTGAAAAGTTTGAGAGTCGAGAAGTAGGTCAGTGTTACAGCATATGTAAGATTTCGGTAAGATGATAGCCCAAACCTAATTTACCTTCACGTGCCTTCTGGACTGACGCATAGTTGAGGTTGACAAACCCTTGGCAAGTGCTGCTAGCTTATCGCTATCGCAACACATGATAGCTGTGCAGAGCTCATTGTGTGTGTGTGATCAAATGTAGGAAAAAAAAAAAAAATTCATCTTGTCAAACAAATGCACCGAATTATAATAACTATTGACTGAGTTTTTTTTATTTATTTTTTATTTAATGTTAATTTATGTGGTTTTTAAAATTGAATTTATTAGGGCTGCTCAATTATGGAAAAAAAAAATGATGATCACGATTATTTTGGCAATAATTGAAATCACGATTATTTAAACAATTATTAATTTTTTGGTACAAAACAAGAAAATGTTTAAACAGTTAAAAATATTTAGACCAATTAAAAAAAAAAATAGAAACACTAATTATTTAAGTTCATTTTGGACTAAACCTAATTATTATTATTATTATTATTATTATTATTATTATTATTATTATTAATAATAATAATAATAACAATAATAATAATAATAATAATGATAATAACATTTTGCAAAAACTTGAAGTTGGAGTGCAGCGCATGCACATGGGGCAGTAACTTTTGGTACAAAAAAAATTTGTAAACGTAAAAAAACATTAAGATAAAATTTTTGAAACATTAATTTGGCAAGTTCCTTTTGGATTAAATGAAATTTAATAAATTAGTTATTTTAAAATTTCAAGAAGGTGCAAATGTATCAATTTAAACAACTCAAAAATTATTTTTTTTTCAATTATACTGATTTTGTAATTATGGAGTGTAATAATTGAAATTGTAATTGAATGTCGATTAATTGCACAACCGTAAATGTAATTGTATTTTGCAGTACAAGCACAGTGAACCATCGTGGTTCTTGCCGCTGTTTAAAGATGCACTTATACTTAAAAATAATGAAATCCTATTGACATATCAATCTTAAAATAATCGCTAAAGTAATTTTCTTTTTTTTTTTTTTTTTTTAGATTTTTCAGTAAACAAAAAAAAAGAACCATTTGCATAAAGAGGAGGTGATTTAGACAAAAAAAAAATTTGAGGAATAAAAAAAAGAAAAAAAAATATTTTGAGAGGGTGACGAAATGTTTTATTTTATTTGCATGTTTACATTTTAAAGCTTTTCCAATCTACACACTTTTAAACTGACTAGAATTTCCTTGAAAAATATCACCCGTAAAATCAGTGTAGAGAATATAATTTATTTTTATATAAACAATCCAGACTTATGCAGAAAATCACACTAAAAGTAATTATTTTTGTACATTTATCAGCAATCGTCTACTGCAGTAATTCTCAAAGTGTGGTACACAGGCTCCCTCTAGTGGTACATAGAAGAATCACCTTTTGCCCACATACAGTTCAGTTGTATTTAAATTGAGTTCAATATATTTTATTTTTAAAAATTTCTTTAGGTACAATTTTTAATACTTGTGCATTATTCAATTTAACTGAATTATTTAGTACAGTTTTTAATGCTCCTATTTTAGGTCCATGTTAATGTTATAGTGGCTTGCCATAATATTAACACATTCACTGCCATAGACGGCTTTAGACGTCAAAGATTCATTTTTTTTCCTGCACACGCAATAAAACAATGTGCAAAAAAGCTTTTTCGTTATGCATCAACTTGGTATTAAAGCAACAACAGTAAATTGCAGCGTTTACTATACATAATTAAAAAATCTACTTTTGTGTAGAATATTCAAAACATGCGGACATCCAACTTTAACACATTCACTGCCATAGACGGTTTTAGACGTCAAAGATTATTATTTTTTTGTCCTGGACTGGCAGTGAATGAGTTAAAGATACATTTCAAGTTTTGATCAAAATTCATGAAAAGTATTTTCTGCTATTGTGTGACATTTAGATGTTTATTTTATTTATTTATTTTTACATAGAATGACATAAATAGCATGGAAACGTAATGAATGTTCATCGAGCGGCCATTTTCGTACAACCATCAAATAGCATGTATTAATGTTACTGCTTGTTTTCCACTTGTTTTGTCGCTTCCATTTGCACCTCAAAACTGCTGTGTTATTAATAGACACGAGAGGCTGCCCACACTGACTCGAGGTTGGTGCGTGTGTGTTTGCTAGGTGTCAAAGCGGAGGAGGAAGGGCCGAGCCAAGCCAGCACTTTGCTGCCTGCCGTCGAGTTGCCAAGGAAGCGCAAGGGTGATGTGGACGACACGTTGGACGCCCTTGTGCAGTAAGACGACCAGTACAATCGCACAAACTGTCAATGATTGCTCAGATAGCATACTTATTGAGATGCACTGTGATCTAACAGCCACGGTCTGGACTTCCAAATGGATGACGACCTCAACAGGTACACTCAGAATTATTTGTAGGTCACTCCAGAATTTTATTTATTTATTTTTTTTTGCCATCATTTTTGTGTGTGTTTTGAAGAAAAACGGATAATAAACAATTTGGTTCATCCAGCTCAGCCATCAACGCTTCTGCAATGACTCCTGTGCACATTTCATACTCTAATTATAACGAAACCCGTCAAAACTATTTTTTTTCCCACATTTGTTTTACAGATCAGAAGATGATCAGCAGGCCAAAATGAAATGTTTCAGGTATTTATTTATTTATTTATTTTTTTACATTAAAAAATCTCAGCAAATAAATATGCTACAAAATATTTATATGGAGAACCTCCTAAGTAATTGAAGCTTAATAATAATTGCCTGTAGGTGACACAAGATGGCGACAAAAAACTGCTTGTCTTATTGCCTTAAAGTGGAAGTCAACCTTAAAAGTAATTCTTCACTTATGTAGCCCATTATAGCAATAAAAAGTTAATATTTTGTCTGTAATTAATTTGATACTTTAATTATTTTTTCACCTACAATTAGTACCTTTAAAAATACATTTTGCAACTTGCTGTCAACTGAAAATGACATCACAAGGGCTCAGGTAACCAATCACAGCTCACCAGTGTTCTAGGTTTGGTCATGTGACATTCACAAGCTGAGCTGTGATTGGTTACCTGAGCCTTTGTGATGTCATTTTCAGTCGACAGCAAGTTGCAAAATGTGTTTTTAAAGGTACTAATTGTACATGAAAAATAATGAAAATATTAAATTTATTATAGGCAAAATATTAATGTTTGACTGCCAAAAATGTATCCCTTTAAACATTTTTTGACAATAAAATGTTATATGTGACCTCACTATTTTAAACATGATATCCTGATTAATATTACATTTGTGGAATATGAATTAAGCAACAAAATCCAGCTGTTTTTAGCCATCTCGGGGCGGCCATTTTGCCACTTGCTGTCCACCGAAGACGACATCACAGTTGCTCAGGCAACGACCCATCACAGCTCACCTGTTTTCTGAAGCTGCACTGTGATTGGTTGTTACCTGAGACTTGAAACAGATTTTAAACACATCCTTTATTCTACTCAAGAAGTACTGTATGAATTCCAGGCAACCTCACCGGCAGATTGAGAAGCGGCGGCGAGACAAAATGAACAACCTCATCGACGAGTTAGCCGCCATGATCCCCGCCTGTCAGCCCATGCCGCGGAAATTGGACAAGCTGACCGTGCTGCGGAAGGCCGTGCAGCACCTTAAAGCCCTTAAAGGTACGCCGCGCCACAAACCATTCCTGGGAATTTGGTTTCACTTTAACTTCTTTCCAGCCGGGTCTGGCAGCGTCTTCGCCGATGCCGCCTGCAAGCCTTCCATCCTCCCTCATGATGACCTCAAGCACCTTTTGCTCAGGGTGAGTGCTTCAGTTCACTGACATCTGTTTTATTGTTAATAGAAAATGTGATTCATCTTTGTTGATGTTCGTCTGTGTGCCCATTCCAGGTTGCAGACGGGTTCCTGTTAGTTGTGAGTTGCGACCGAGCGAAAATTTTGTTTATCTCCGAATCTGTCTGCAAGATCCTCAACTTCAGCAAGGTGGGTGCGCGATTTAACACTCATCTTGTCACAACAAACACCTGTTGACATTGGACATTTTCATATCGTTTTCATGTTCAAAGTCTAAATGTGATTAATCCATGACACAAAAATTCTCAAATAATAAAAATAATGCAAAAAAAAAAAAAGGACGTTGAACCTTTTGTGTAAAAAACAAAACACAAAGATTCCAATATAATGTGAATTTGAAACTGCATTTTTCTTGACTCGTTTGCTCCCAAAAACATATAAATACGTTCTAGTTGAAATGTTCTAAGTGTCCCAAAGACATATTAATACGTTTTTTTGTTTTTTTTTGTTTTTTAATGCTAGAGCATACATAAGGCTTTGATGCAAACTGAACTGCAGAGAACGGGTGAAGAAATTGTAGTTATTACAAAAACGACCAGAAGGTGGCAGCAGAGTATAAGAGATTAACCAGGGCCATGTTAAAAACAAGCTGATTTCCCCACAATTCCAAGATTTGTCAATAATGATGAAACTTAGCTATATTCTAATGCTAATTGCTGCAAAACGGAAACAGATAGAAATATACTTTTTTTTTTTTTTTTTTTTTTTTTTTTTTTTTTTCCCCTGATGAAAGTAGAGACTTTAATATTTCTTTTGGTAGGTTCCATGTTTTTATATCAATGGAACACAATATGCTGTGGGCCTTGCAAAATCAGTCAGTCAAAATTAGGTTAATTATCTTTGAAATCATTTACAATAAATGAATGAATTTGAAATTATTACATTTTTAATTATCTACTTTGTTTATGATCACTTGAGTCTTTGAGTTATTTTCAGCCACAATATATACAGCCAGTCACCAATAAAAACAAAACATCACTTTAATTAAAAAATTGGTAAGTATGCAAACATGACTCCACTAAGTGACACACTGTGTGTACTGTATTTATTATTGTATTTATATTATATTTTATTACTGCGATTGACTGGCAACCAGTTCAGGGTGAACCCCGCCTACTGCCCAAAGCCGGCTGGGATAGGCTCCAGCACCCCCTGCGACCCTTGTGAGGAGGAAGCAGTTCAGAAAATGGATGGATGGATATATTTTATTATTTAAATTTATATTATTCTTTAGTTATTTGTATTATTTATTTAATTATTCAAGCAGCACTAATAAACGTGTCCTCGTTTTCGGCACCAGGTGGAGCTGACGGGCCAAAGTCTGTTTGACTTCATCCACCACAAAGACATCAGCAAGGTGAAGGAGCAGCTGTCGTCGTCCGAGTTGAACCACCAGCAACGCCTCATCGACGCTGCCAGTGAGTCCGTCGTCATGACGATGAGTGAAGTCGGCCGTAGGAGCCACTGAATGGAAGTTTGTGTGTACCGCCACAGCCGGCGTCCCCGTTCACACGGACGCGCCCGTGGCGGCGTCTCACATGTCCACCGGAGCCAGACGCTCCTTCTTCTGCCGCATGAAGCACAATCGAGTGGAGGGGAAGCACAAGGACAAGCGCACACTACCCACTGCTTCCATTAAGAAAGGTGGGTCAACGTAGATACTGCATAAACAGATGGATGGGAGAAAAATTCATAGCCTTTTAGAGAGAACATAACAATCATTGTTGCCATCAATCACTTAAAAATAAGTTTTCTAAATTAGATTGAAAGTAGTGATTTGAACGTCTCAAGATTTTTATTCGGGTGAGCCTTTGGGGATACATTTTGTTCCATTAATAATGTATTCTGTAAGGGCGATTTTCATGTCCGGATTTCTGCATAGCATATGTAATCGGCATTCATCAAATGGTTGTATAATGGGTCTAAATGGTGACATGAATGCCGCAATTGGGCTAAATTGTAATTGAGAAGAAAGATGGCTATAATGAATGTGAATGCAGAAAATGAAGACTGAATTTTTTTATCAGAATTACTTTTCTCCGTGTGACAGCGGGGAATCATGTATTGACAAAAGGGATGGTATGAAAAGAAATTCACTGTTTTGATGAAGCATATTCTGATTTGGAAGTAAAAGAATAAGTGAAAAAGTGCACCACGTCTCAATAATAGCAACTGAAGTTGTTGTTGTGATTCAGGCAGGACAGAAATAAACATTGAGGAGCACAATGACGCTATAAAATCAAAGCTAGTCTGTTCACCTTGCTCGCTATTCCACTGTGGTAATTCGTGATCTGGTTTGAAAAGAAACAGAGACGTGAATATATGCAACAACAAAACGACGTATTCAGTGTCTGTACTTTTGCTCTACGAAGTCAAGGTAAACGTCCCAGCCCAAGAATTTAGCCCACTCAAGTGATTAGTGGAAAGAAAGCAGCCAATGAGAGATGAATGTAGACTCGTCATAAATAATGTTTCCTTTTTCCTAACTTTGTACAATATGGGCGGCACTGATTGAACAAAGGAAGGAAGACAGGAAGTAGGTCAGTGTTTAAAGCATTGTATAACCGCAAATAAGATGAACAAGAAGTCGGTTAATGACACGACACGACAGGACGAACAGGAGGCTACTTCGAATTGGACAAGGAAAAGTAACGACACCTAGTGGGGAATGTAAGAACTGCCGCTAATAGTCCTCAAGCTTTGTTATATATTTTTTTCCCTATCTAACTCATAATTGAATAGTTATATTTTGAATAGTACAATATATACAATCAATCGTACTACTACTAGTTATAATAAAGTTTTTCAATTATTTGAACAATAATAATTTTATATGATTTGATTGTTGACTACCTAAATCATCAGAATTATGCTAAATATATTTTTTTAAATTGTATAAAAAAATACATGCAACCACAGATTAATAATAATAATAATAATAATATTGATGGGTGACAAATGTTGGAGTGGATGGATGATTATGATATTAGATTTTTTTACTTTTTTTTATTTATAGTGTGTGCGTGTATGTGAACCACATTTGTACACAGTGCAGTGACAATATTTTATTTCAAACTCTAAAATATCGATAATATTTAAAAAATGTGGATTCTAAATAAAAATACATGCAAATGATATTGTTACATATATTTTATTACTTTTTATTAACAATATCAGATATTAAAATGACTTGTTTTTAGGTCATTATCAACTCTGCTCATTTTGAAAGTGGAAATTGAGGATCTCGAATGGTACTCGGGCTCCCTCTAGTGGTATGAGAATGCTTTTGCATTTAATCGTTTAGAAAAGTTTATTTTCCAGCATTTATTTAGGTAAACATTTTATTCACCTTTTTGTATGCAAAACCAACTATTAATATATTATGATTATTAATTTTTTTAAAGCCATAAAATACTCAATTCTCATGCCAAAGTTGAAAATGTGCATCCCCAGACTCGAGCCGATACTGTACCCTCCACTGCACCGGGTACATGCGCAGCTGGCCCAGGAGCGACCTGGACTCGGAGACGGATGGCGAGAAGGACGCCTCGGGCCTCACCTGCCTGGTGACCATGTGCCGCTTGCAGGGCCACGCGTCCCGCCAGCCCCCCAAGGACGTCAAAGTCAAGCCCACCCAGTTCGTGACTCGCTGCGCCATCGACGGCAAGTTCACGTTTGTAGAGCAACAGTGAGTTTCCCTTTCTTCTCTACTCAAATTCCCCCCCGAATCGGTGGCCCGTTTAGCTTTTATTTTCGTTGTCATGAGCCTGACTTTAGAGTTCCGCTGAGAAAGCAATGGCAGAGATGTGTGACTTTGTCAAGGGTTACCAGAAAAAAATAATACTTTTGTGTCTTTGCCGTTGTTTCTCAGAGGGAGCATCTTGATGGCGCCCACATGAAAATATCCTCTATTCTTGGACGTAATTTCACCACCTAAGTACAGTGAATTGGCTTCTCCCATATGCGTGGCTGACTGATGAGTGCATGTGGACATGTTGGAGGCTCAATCAATCCATGCCCCTCAATAGAAAACCTGCACAAACAAACTCTGTTTTATTATTGTGATTTAAATCCTCCTTATTTTCACAGAGCGACGACTGTCATTGGTTACCTCCCGCAAGAAATTTTGGGTACTTCGTGTTACGAGTACTTCCACCAGGATGACCTGCAAGACCTGGCAGAAAAACACAGGCAAGGTGATGGAGCATGGTGGATTACATTTCAATTCTTGGCAACAAGACGGTTTTTAAGTCACAATTTGATGACATGAAGCTAGTATTTTTGTGTATTTTTAGTATTTAAACTTTTTTATTATTTAACATGGGAGCAACTTTGAACCACTGAGAACAAGAGTGGGCTAACTCCAATTGTGCTAGTTTTAAGTTAAATGTTATTTGACCTCAGTTAGCCCATATTTGAACCACTTTTGTTAACATAGAAGCAACTTTGAACCAGAGAACAAGTGGGCTAACTCCAATTGCGCTAGTTTTAAGTTAAATGTTAGTTGACCTCAAAGTTAGCCCATTTTGAACCACTTTTGTTAACATAGAAGCAACTTTGAACCAGAGAACAAGAGTGGGCTAACTCCATTTGTGCTAGTTTTAAGTTAAATGTTAGTTGACCTCAGTTAGCCCATATTTGAACCACTTTTGTTAACATAGAAGCAATTTTGAACCAGAGAACAAGAGTGGGCTAACTCCATATGTGCTAGTTTTAAGTTAAATGTTAGTTGACCTCAGTTAGCCCATATTTGAACCACTTTTGTTAACATAGAAGCAACTTTGAACCAGAGACCAAGAGTCCCCCCAAAAAAAGTTTCCCAAAAATGCCATTTTAAATTAGAAAATGAACTTTCAGCCACACACAAAAACAAGATGAGAACACTTGCAAGCATTTGCACATTTCTTGACATTGTCCGTTGTCGTTGCAGTTCTGTGCAGCAAAGAGAAGCTGGAGACAAAATGCTACAAGTTCAAGACAAAACACGGCCCCTACGTTTCACTCCAAAGTCAGTGGTTTAGTTTCACAAACCCGTGGACCAAAGAAGTCGAGTTTGTCGTGTCGTTAAACCGGGTTGTCTCGTAAGTATTGACGTCACATTTTTCCCTATTACGCTTTTTTTCTGTTTTTATTTTTTTTGTGGTATTCATGTAAATTGGATTGACTGATATTTATATTATTAATCTATGTTCAATAAATGTTATTAAAAAAAAATAAAAAATCTTGTTACACTGCTACCGTTTGACCTTGCATTACCCCTTTTCACCAGCAGGGGGCCCAGTGACACAAAAGATGACGAGGCGGCAGGCAGCTCCAACGGTCCTCAGGGTAACAGAAATCATCTCATTTATTTCAAATCCCATGCGCTTTCTATTGATCTTTTTTTCAAATGGTTTCTTCTTGTCCCACAGACGAATCAAAACATTTAGCGATTATTCCAGGCCTCACAAGTGGAGTGGGCAAAATGATCTACGCAGGCAGCATCGGGACGCAAATTGCCAATGAACTCATTGATTCCTACAGGTAATAACTCAAAAAATTTTGGAATGGCCGACTATAAAATATTTCAATATTTTTTTTTTCCCACAACTTGCTGTTCTCCAACAAGGAGGCGGCACATGCAGAATATTCATAATGTTTCTCCATATTTGTGAACAGGGCAAACT
The DNA here is from genome assembly GCF_051991245.1 of Festucalex cinctus. Lineage (NCBI taxonomy): Eukaryota > Metazoa > Chordata > Actinopteri > Syngnathiformes > Syngnathidae > Festucalex > Festucalex cinctus. The sequence goes on from NC_135426.1 coordinate 18,025,142, forward strand.
CATCCCCATCAAGTGTGTCCAGTCCGTTTGGTGCAGCCCAGAGTGGAGCAGAATCACCGCAAGCAAGCCGAAGTGTGAGTGATTTTATTTAATAACGGGGCCCAAAAGCAATGCCTAAAATTCGTACTTATTGTGAAAATTCTATTCAAATGATGTTTTACAGCTGTCGAGTCGAGAGGAGGAAGCAGGAAGTTCATCCGAGTCGAAGACGGAGGCAGTTCCCAGCATTTCTGAAATTACAGGTACCGTTCATCCTATTAGAAAAGGAACAATAGGAAGAGAGAAAAACAATGATGACTCCAGGACAAGGGAAATCATTAAAAAAAAAAAAAAAAAAAAAGAAGAGGAAAAATGACAATTATGATAATTTTGCGTCTTTATGAAAAGAATTAGACAAAATATTAATCTCCTGGTGATTAAATTACACTCAATTAAAATGAATACTGTTATATGTAAAATATAAGGAATCTAAAATGTTAAAAAAAAGGTAGAGAAATAATTTAAAAATAAATAACATTTTTTTTCAACAAATATAAAAAAAAATGATTTAATTGCAGATATTTTAAATTCAAAATCTAAATTGTGTTAAACAAAATATAAAAAATATTGATAAATTTTTAATACATGCAAAAATAAAAAAACCCCCAAAAAAAGACAGTGAATTTACAATAAACATTTTTTCTCAAGCAAAATATAGTTGCATAATAAACAAATTGATGACTCACAGGAACTTTTTGTGAGGCTATATGAATTAATTTTTAATTATTATTATTTTTTTTGCCATGGTCTGACTACTAATTATGTAAAAGTGTTAGGTGCATTCTAGGAAGATATAAAGACTGATAATGCAAATGAATAATAATAAAAAAAAAAAAAAAGGTAAGCATCCATTTGTGGACATGGTGTCCAGACAGGGAACATTAAGCCCGACTTGCGGCTGTGTATTTTTGCATGTCCCAGGCGAGCCGTCCCAGCAGGACTTGGACAGCATGCTGGTGCCGGGCCTGACTAGCTTTAGCAGCGATGAGGCGGCCATGGCGGTCATCATGAGCTTACTGGAGACGGACGTAAACATGGGCCAGTCAGGGGACTTTGACGACTTAGACTGGCCTTTCTGAGCCCCCACTTTGGCCGCACTAACTGTTGACTTGGGCACTTGTGAATGTGTCTTCCGGTGGGATTGAAAGACAGAAGATCGTTCTTTTTTTTTTTTTTTTTTTTTTTTTTTTTTTTTTTTTTTTCCCCCCACCCTGGCTTGGCTATGGGGAAAAAATGAGACTGATGACCTGCAGTGCTGCTAGACAAGATTTTTTTTTTTTTTTTTTTTTTTAACAGCGAGTCCACATCACCAAATGCGTTTTTTTTTTTTTTTCTTCATCATGTTTGGTGGAGTCATTCAAGGCTCTTTTCATTATGCAAATATGGACATGATGCCTCAGGCCTTAATTTACAGCCCACCCACCATCACTGCTCTTTGCTCTTTTTAATAGTCTCATTATTATTATTATTATTATTATTATTATATGACCCTCACAAAAAAAACCTGCTTCAACTATTATGTTATTAGAAACATGCAATTTGGAATCAAAGCTTTTTTGGTGGTTTATCAGATCAAATTTTAATAGAGTAATATTTTGCTCCCCCTTAGCGTCATATTATTTTATTTCATATCATGTTTAAAAAAAAATGTTTGTAATGGCAATCTGCAGGCCAATATATGATAATGCAATCAAAATGTACCGAGCACCTCAACTTTTGGGTTTGTATCAGAACAAATTGAGCAATATTTTACTCCCCCTTGATGACATATTTTCTTTATTAACTTTGTATATAATTGCCCAATATACTAAACTAAGGTTTAATTACCAAATTAATTTTTTGGGGGTGTTTTGGGGAAAAAGATATTTTACTGCACCTTGGTGACATGAAATTAATTAGATGATTTACTTTATTATTATTATTATTATTATTATTATTACAATAAATAGCTGTAATGGACCCACTTTATTCCAATACTGTTTGTTTTTGAAAATCAAATATTGCCAAATGTGATACTGAATTCATTTCTTGTCACCGAGGTGGAACAAATGTTTTTTTTTTTTTCTGCCACACGCCAACACAAAGCGAGTCGCTCAGTAGACTTTGATAGTTTAAATTTTTATGCTAACGCTAACAAAATTTACCTCACGATTCTCTTATTGGGATGTAGCATAAGAAAATGACCCCCCTTTGCTGAGATTGTTTTTATTTAATATTATATTTGGCCTAATTTGCTCTATATTTTTTTTGTGCAAGAAGTACACAGGGTAATTCTAATTTATTAACTGCTCTGTAGTAGTGGTTAAAAAACAAACAAAAAAAACTGTTGTGTAAAATGTAACTTTCAAGACCTTTGGAGCTGGTCTCAAGAGAAAATGCATTCGGTGAATGTGCTGTAAAGAAACGTTTGAGCCCCCGCTGGATTATTATACTGTCATGACATATCACTGTAGAGAATTTGCGGTTTTGTGAAGGTCATTTGCTGGCAGGTTGGAAGAATGTTTCCACTTCAGATGGGGTCATAATTAAAAAAAAAAAAAAAAAAAAAGATGTATGAGAAAAGACTTGAAAGCCCAATATGTATTTAGTAGGACAATGTTTACTCAGCATTTTGTCACAAGTTGTGCAGAGTGCAGGTTGAAAGGCACGTTAGCAATTTCTCCGTTGTCCGGATGCTACTTTCCACTTATTTAATATTCCGTCTGTTTGTATGCTGCTGAATGTCCCAATACCACAACAGCCTTTTGTGAACGAAAATGTCAGCCTATCTCAACTTTGCTACTGAGAATATGCAACTTGGTTCTGTGCACATTTATTCTTATTTGTGAGGAGGTCACTTTGAACCACTAGTCGAAAAGGCCGCTCAATTTTAACGGAGCACATTGCTAGACGAAAGAACAAGACATTTGGGGGATTTAAAACAGATCAACAGGGGGAGTTTTGGGGAAAAAACAGAACAGTTTGAAATCCTCTTCCTCCATGCAGCCGATGCAAACTTCTCGGGTTCAATCACTGGGTCCTCGAATCTTGAAAAGCATAATGTGATTGTGTTGCCTTGTGTTTATGAATGTGTAAAATCGACAATGCTACGTGGCTTTCAAAGCTGCTTTGAAAAACAAACAAACTTCAGCTTCGAACCCGCTATCGGAAGCGAACGCGTCTTGTTCGTTTGTATGTGCTAATTGTTGTTGATGTTTCTGCTGTAAGGAGAAGTTCAGTTTGGAAGTAAAGTACTTTTTTTTTTTTCTTTTTTTTTTTTCTTCTTTTTTTTTGTGTAGGAATTGAGTACCTTTTGATGCTGTTTTATTTTTCTGGGCAAAACTATATAATACAACAAACAAACCACCTGCATAACATTGATTTATTAAATCACAACAAGACAAGTGGAGTTTTCCGATTTTATTTCAATACTTGACTTGCACATTAGCTAGACATTATCTTGCGCAATTTTCAAAACAAGTGTCATAATCAAAACTGAACCCCATATAAAAGTAATGTAAATGTGGAAATGTGTTCACAAATAAAACTAGTTGATTAGTTTTATGCATATAAAAGTTTCTCTTTAGGTGTAACCAGGAACCAATGCAAAAGCTATAATTATGTTTAATTTAATATAATTTTTTTTAACTATGCAAAATAATGAAAAACAAATTAGTTGTTTTAAGAGCTGAATGAAATATTCCAACTTTATAAAATAATAAAAATAAAATTTAAATAAATGTTTAAAATGTATTTTATTTACTTGTTTATCTATTTATTAAATTGAATTAAAATACAAAAATAAATTAAAAAAAATTTAAGTAATAAATTAAATAAAAAATAAATATAATTGCAGTCTTGTATTTTAAATATTTATTATTATTATTATTATTATTCAATTTAATTAAAATAAAAAATTAATTGTAAAATAAAATTAAGTAATAAATAAAATTTAAAAAAATAAAATTGCAGTCTTGTATTTTTAAAAATGTATGAATTTATCTATTCATTTGTTTATTTATTGTTTATTTAATTAAAATAAAAAATAAAATTAAGTAATAAATGAAATAAAACTGCAGTCTTTTATTTTAAAAATGTATTGTGTTTATTTATTTGTTTGGTATTTAATTTAAATAAAAAATTAAAATAAAGTAATAAATACAAAATAAATAAAATTGCAGTCTTATTTTAAAAAATGTATTATTTTTATGTATTTATTTATTTGTTTGTTTAAAATTTTTTTACATTTAATTAAAATAAATAAATAAAATTAAGTAATAATAAATTAAATAAAAACAATAAATAAATAATATTGCAGTCTTAAATCCCAAGGGTGCTCACGTAACAATTCTCTGTGCACTGCTCGTCTTCCCCTTCACGCAAAAGATTTGTTTTGCCTTGGCCATGTAAAAGAGAGGCCCGATGAGCACGCCCAGCCTCGGAAACAACTGGCAGAACTGATACGCGTAGCACATCACTGGTTGCAATCGCAGGTGACCGTTGATGGTCAAAAAAAGAAAAGGGAGCATGGCGCAAACGGGTGTGTAGGTAATGACAGCGGGCACCACCACCGTTAGAACGTTCACCGCTGCACGCCTCTTGAGGGGTGACCCGGATTGGTTGCCTCTTGTGTATGCAGGGCTTTGTTGATGAAGTGACAGGACCACGCCCATCAGGCTTGCAAACATGACGTAGAACAGGCACGAGATGAAAACGCACACGGGCGGCAGCATCACCAACAGGTCTTTGATGATCCCTGTGCAAAATCAATGAAAGTACCGTATAGGAAACTAGAAAGTGGATGTAATGTGAATTACTTCTAAATTTGGGAATTCTATGTGGAACATTTGAATGGTTTCCCAAGGTAAGTTGCACCAAATTTCATCGCTAGTCATCAATCGCTAATGCTAAATGCTATCTTTAATTTAACAGTTAAATTCCCATTTATTGATCGTATGAATCGCTATGACAACTGAGTGATAGAAATGAGATCAACAGTTGAATTTAGAAAGGTTTGGGTTGGTGGAGAAATGTGGAAGGACGTCGTAATATATATTTAAGTATTTTTAATTTGGGGAATTTTACTGTGAAAATGTGCTAACGTTTATGAGTGGAACATTTTGAAGTAGCCGAAATGTGAAAGGGACGACGTCAACATGTAAATAACTTTTAATTTGAGCATGTAATTAAGAGCTGGTGATTATTTGTAAGATTTAATTGGTGGAGAAATGTACAAGGACAAAAAAATATGCGAAATATTTAAAATAATTTTGGTGCAGAATAATAATTCCAATACTGTACTAAACACTCCATGCCTGGAGGGGGTGCTGTTTCCCCCCCTTAAAGATAACTTACCCGAAGCCAGGCCGAAGTTAAACGTGAGTACCCACACCACGCAGGACACGGCAATGTGGTACTCCTTCTTCCGTGCTTTCAAGTACAGCACAGGTTGGACCACGGCCAGGTAGCGTTCGATACACATACAGGTCAACAGCAAGGGGCAACCGATCACGTTGAACATTCCAAACACGTTTTCTGCCACGTAGATGGGAGTGGCTTCTGAAAACAATTAGTGTCCGGAAAGTTAGCGCACAGTTGTGATCTGTGTAAGAAAGTTGAGTTGTTTTGTAGACTTTTTTTTTTTTTTTTTAATGAATTTTTTTTAATTTTCTTTCTTTCTTTCTTTCTTTCTTGGTGCACAGTAAGCCACCTTTATCGCGGGTTCTGGGTTCACAGTCCTGCTATTTTACAGATTTTTTATTTATTTTTGGTACGATTTACAACTATTTAGTTTCGCTACTTCTTTATTTGGGGTGTTATTCCAGAGTCTGCCACTAGATGGCTGCACAATTTTTTTTAATTTTTTTTTTAATGAAGAATAGTGAAAATATGAACTATTTGAATCTCAGCCTAGCCTTTGCTAAAGACATTTAATGTCAATCCCCTTCAATCCTAATGTTTGGTTTTCCTTCGTTGAAAATTTCCTTTATTTGTCAAACTGCGGCCAAACATGCTCACCTGTTGCATTTGGCGCATCGTGGACGGGTTCATAAGCACATGCAAATGGTAAAACAGTGATGTACATGAAATCCATCACAACAAGGTTCATACCAAGAACCTAGAAGACAGAGAATTCTGTGTCAAATTTATATTGGAGTCAAAAAGTCAACACAAATCTAGTCAACTGACCTTGGAGGCAGAGTTTGACTTCCTCTCCCGGTAAAGTAACCAAAACATGATGCCGTTGCCCGTTGCACCCATGATCAGGACAAAAATATTGGCAAACAACCAAATCTGGTCCCAGGCTTCATTTTGGCAGGATGTGTCAAGTTCTTCAATGCTCTTGGGATTGTTTAAATCCATCGTGTGGACGTCCGCAAAGTCAGAAAGAGACTTTCATTGGACAAGCTAACAATTCTGAAGACTTAAGATAAATGGATAATTTCAAATACATTCCAATGTAAAATGTCAGTTTTAGAATCTCGTTTTATATGTTCCCTTCCGAGTGCTCTGCCTCCTGAAATGGTGGCCAGAAGCAGAAAAAAAACAAATGAGCAGGTGTTATGTTGTTGTTTTTTGCCTCAAATGCAAAGCTGGTATGTTATTATTGCAACTCATTTCCATTGCATGGCCACTGTGCTTTTCTGTGATCGTCACCATTAGCATGACCAGAAAAATAAGTAAGGGCCTTTAAGCCACTTTAAACAGGATTTTTTTTAACTGCTGTCCAACACAGCAGAGAAAGGACAGAGAGAGATGACAAGAGCAATAACAAACAAAACAATCTATAAAAACATTCATTTTACTCACTGTATGGAGACTATAACATAGGTAGATAGATAGATATGTACTTTAATAATCCCAATGTGAAATTGAATTATCCAGCTGCTCCATCTGACACACAGTACATTCATACAAAAAAAAAAATTACAATAAATGAAACTAGAAAAATTTCCGCGGAAATTTTGGATGTGACTGCTGACTCTTGAAAGGTGGAAAGCCACATGCACTGAACAGTTTGCCAAATCAAGTCACTTCCTGTTGAAATCAGGGCACTTCCTGTTGAAATCAGGTCTGTTCTCAGTCACTTCCTGTTGAAATCAGGGCACTTCCTGTTGTTTTTAGATCATTACCGGGTCACTTCCTGTTGAAATCAGGTCTGTTCTGGGTCACTTCCTGTTGAAATCAGGTAATTTCCTGCTGATTGCAGGCCACTTCCGGGTCACTTCCTGTTGAAATCAGGTCACTTCCTGTTGAAATCAGGTCTGTTCTGGGTCACTTCCTGTTGAAATCAGGTCTGTTCTGGGTCACTTCCTGTTGATTTTAGGCCACTTCCGGGTCACTTCCTGTTGAAATCAGGTCATTTCCTGCTGATTGAAGGCCACTTCCGGGTCACTTCCTGTTGAAATCAGGTCTGTTCTGGGTCACTTCCTGTTGAAATCAGGTCTGTTCTGGGTCACTTCCTGTTGATTTTAGGCCACTTCCGGGTCACTTCCTGTTGAAATCAGGTCAGTTCCGGGTCACTTCCTGTTAAAATCAGGTCAGTTCCAGGTCACTTCCTGTTGAAATCAGGTCAATCCCTAGGTGCTTGATTTGTGGACCCCCCCAAATTCATTTCTATGGGACTTTTTGGCGGGAATTTTGGGGAATTGCGTCGCCATGGTAACTCGTAATTCCGGGAAATTTTTTTTTTTTTAAATCCCCGCTGACTCAGATCGAGCCGCATCCATTGATACCTCATTTGTGCCGGTAAAGTCAACGGTTCGTTTCGCATTTTGTCTGAAAATTCCGGTAAATAAAGAAAAATAATAAACACACAAAAGCAAGTTCATGATTTTTTTTTTACATTTTGTACAAATTGGTCTTCTTGAGTTAACCGCTCACATTATTGAAGCAGACAGAAAGAAGTTATGAAAAATCGAGAGTGAAAGATATGATCACCAAATGCAATTATGGAATATGCGATTATTCGGGTTCCCGCATGGATCATATGAGATAAGGGACAAGAAGTGGTAGTCCGGAAACAAGCTTTCAGCTTCTAAGTTGTTTATTATTACTTTTAACTTTGTTCGTATTTTATTTTTTGTTTGATTAGTATTTCAGATAGGGATGTTTTTAAAGTGCCATGTAAATAACACCGAAAAGGCCATTTTTTGTATCGTATGTTTTTTTTTTTTTTTTTAATTTACTGTTCACATGAATTTAAAAGTATTGTATTACATTTATGAAATACCTGACATATTGCACTTCATAATATTTTTTAATTTATACTTACAATTATTACATTAGAATTATGAAAATATTTTCATCTCGTTCAATGTCAATTTTTGTGTGATTAGAACACATTACTTTTGTTAATAAAGTACTGTAAATAATTTAACCAGTTACTGCCTCTGCAATATTTAATTTGGAATTGAATATTTGTGGAGTTTTTATCATGTCCTTGACATTTAAGAAGAATTAATGGTCCATAATTAATTGATATTGGATTGAAGTGGAAAAAAAAAAAATACAAACGAATCGAAATCGAATCAATTGAGAAAACAGCCATAGTACATATTTATGTGATTATAACTATCCATAACTCCAATATGGCTGGCGATGAAAACAAGTTTGACATCCCTGCATAATCTGCCGTTCAATTCGAGGATGCATTTTCCGATTCAAATCGTTTTTTGCTGCACCCTTAGTGGAGTAAGCGGCCTTCAGCCTGGCGGCTGCGGTCGTCGTTCTGCTCAACTGAGTTCATGAAACAAAACTCTGCTCGACTTCCTTTTGACTCCGAGTGGCGAAGTCCTGCTTGCATGCACGAAAAGGGACATTTGCGGGGGTCCGCGTCGGGTGCGGCTACCCGCCCCTCCATTTGCTTCCGCCTCCGTTCACGGCGGGACAAGCTCATTGCCACGGCTGCTGCGGCCTCGGGTTGGGATTGGGGTAGATGGGGGCCGGGACGGGCTGGTGGAACGGCGGCGCCGACGTGTTGGGGTTGGGCGGGTATGTGGGCGTGGGGTACTGGCCCATGAGGTGGGCTTGCGGGTGGGCGGTCGTGTGGGCCGGAGTGGAGGAAGAGGAGGAGGAGGTGGGCAGGTGGAGGTAGAGCGGGGCCGAGGGCGCCGACGGGGCCGGGGGGGCCGTCGGGGGAAGCACCCTCTGGAGGACCACGTGCGGGTAGAGCTGCGAGTCGGAGCGGTACACGCCGGGCGGGGCGGCTTTCAGCAGACTCTCCTGACTCCTGTTTGGCGGACGTTTCAAAAGAAGGATGAAAAATCGATGGCGCTCTCTTGACAAACCGGCCTTGTAAATTCGGCTTTCCTACCTCTGATATCCTCTGTTCTCGTACCCGCCGAGGCCCCCGGTCAAGTAGAGTGGGCTGTCCGGTGCCAGGCGAGGGTTCATCCTCTGGGACAGATGGAAGATCTTAGGGGGAGGAAAAGCCTCCCATTCGCCTTCTTCTCTGTCCAGCCATCGCTCACTGCGGCGAGCTGAGCGCTTGCACCTGCGTCTGCCAACAAACACGTTTTAGTCCACATTCGTGAGCTACTTTTGCGACACTGTTAGCATACCAGAGGGCGCATTCGATTTTGAGGAATGTTGTCCTCTGTTATTGAAGAAAAAAAACACAAATCTGGTCACTCTTTTTGTGTTCACACTAAGCAACAGAGACTTTGGCAAACCGTTTGTACTAGCATGTTAGTTAGGCTAGCTAGTATGCTAGCTATTGATATTGATGTGAACCTTTGATGGTTTTATGATTATTTTTAGAGATAGACCGATAATAATGTTCACAGACAGTTTTTTTGCTTGTCACAAAGTAATTTTGAACATATTCATACAAGTTTTCACTGTCTGCGAAGATCTTTTGAAACCTTTAACAAACCCTGAAGAAAACAACCAAATTAGCTAGATTAGCATGCATTTGTCGCTCAGTGAGATACATGCAACTTTATGCTTGACTCATTGAGCCATTTTCAGCACTAAAGTACAATTAATAACTTTAAAAACTAATTTTTCCACTTGGTGTCGAATGAAGATGACACCACCTGTGCTGAGGAAGTAGGTAACGACCAATCATGGCTCACCTGGCAAAGGTCATCAAGTGAAAAAAATAGTATTTTAAGGTATTAACATGCAAAATAATGATGTTACCAAACTAATTCTGGACAAAATATTAACTTTTTGCTGCTGAAAACGTCAAGTATCGCTTTAATTTAAGGATTTATTTAAATTTTACTTTATCAAAAAAAAATAAAAAAATGATGCTGACACTGGGGATTCCCGACATTTTTTCTTTTTAAAAATACAAATAACATAAATTAAAGGGATACTTTACTTATTTAGCCATTTTTGGCAGTCGAACATTAATATTTTGCCTATAATAAATTTGATATTTTCATTATTTTTCATGTACAATTAGTACCTTTAAAAACACATTTTGCAACTTGCTGTCGACTGAAAATGACATCACAAGGACTCAGGTAACCAATCACAGCTCAGCTTGTGAATGTCACATGACCAAACCTAGAAATCAGGCGAGCTGTGGTTGGTTACCTGAGCCCTTGTGATGTCATTTTCAGTCGACAGCAAGTTGCAAAATGTGTTTTTAAAGGTACTTTTTACGCGAATATTGTCTTTTATTACTGCAAATGAATATTAGCTATCGGTCTCCTTGACCACTAATAATAATCGGTATCGGCCTTGAAAAAAACATATCGGTCTATCGCTAATTATTTTATGATTATTCTGATGTCTTGCTCTAGTTTTGCTTAAATTTTATAAGCAAAATCTTGTGTCGACAAGAAGCCTCATCGTATCGTAGTCTGACAAACGATATGAGCCTGATACTTCCTCATTATCGTCTTTAGTGGACTCCTCCTTCAGGTTTCTCTCACCTGGCCCGAACTTCTTTTTTGGCTTTCTTCTTGCTGGATCGTTCCTGTAGACAGCAGACAAGGAAGGACAGCGACATGGCGAGGATGACGACGCCGCTCACTACCGACGCCAATACCGCCACTCTCAACCCGCGGTCCTCGGGCCTGGGGATGGCTGAGAAAAAAAAAAAAAAAAAAAAATCGCATCAGTTCTCTAAAATTTGCGTTCTTGAATTGCGCAAAACGCGATGCTCACCCTCGCACACGGGCAAGTAGTTGCTCCATTGCGCTTTGCCGTTGCGGACGTTGCAGTAGATTTTGTCGCTGCCCACCAGCTGGTAGCCGCCGCGGCACCAGAAAGCCAACGCGCTGCCGACCGACACCCCCGTGCCGCTCTCGACGTAGAAGGAGCCCCGGCGTGGGGGCAGGACAGGAATACATGACAGGCCTGACGAGACGGGACAAAAACGTCACAAAAAAGTGGATACGGGATATTGAATCGGAAATGTGTTTTCTGCTTTTCCGTCTAGAAGCCTGTACACGGAGGGAGGGAAAGCGCTATTTATAGCTTCCTTATGCTGCGATACACAAATACCGCTGCGAGGTCTCGTGATACAGTCTCGATTGTTAGACTCTCCCAAGACCTTGCACGCAGAGCCAAAGTGGTGTCGCTCGATATGTTATTGATTAGTGTTGAGTTGCAGCTGGACATGAAATGATTATTTATTAAAAAAAAACCCCGCTTGAATTAGGAGTGTGATAATATAGCAACGATATATTGTGGCGGTTTTAATATCGCGATATCACGGAAAAAATCGATTCGGCAATATATCGCGATACTACAGCTCGCAATTGTTGAATCGATTCAATAGGCAGCCGAATCGATTTTTAAACATCCATTTCTGATGGAAAAATATTCAACAAAACGTGTTACTTAGGGTTACGATTTAAACCTTAAGCATGGAAGAATGTTATATTAACTCATTCACTCCCAAAAACATATTTATACGTCTTTTTTTTTTTCATGCAAGAGCATGCTTTGGTGCAGCTTCTGACATGAAGAGGTGGCTTAAAACAATGGTAGTTACTACAAAAAATGGCCAGCAGGTGGCGGCAGAGTGAAATCAGCCAGGGCTATGTCGCAACAAGCTCTTTTTGATGGTGTTTTCACCTGGAATGTGAATATCAAGGAAACCTATCTGTATTCTAATGCTAATTGCTACAAAATGGAAACAGACACAAATCAAATTATTTTTTTTTTTCCCTGATGAAAGAAAAGACTTTTTGTAGGTTCCATGTTTTGATAGCAATAGAACACAATATTCTGTAGCCTTTTAACTTTACCCTGACCTGAGTATGTGCATATAATTTGGGCAATTTAGCTATTAGGCTAATGTCAAATATATATTGTATCTATTTCTGCAGCTTTTTTCAGCTCGTTATGTTCCCAATTACATTTTCTTGATGGCAATGTTTGCCCCTGGAGTGTCTCCACTTTGCACGCAACATTGTGCAACTCTGCTTACTTTGCGCATCACGAAGCGATGCTAATTAGCGTGGTGAGCGTCCCCTCAAACACGGCGTCGGCCTCGCTAATTCTGCTTCTAATGAGGAACAGCCAGAGGGGCGTGTGATGCTCGGTCAGAACCAGATGAATCCAATCCGTACTGTAAATGTGTGAGCTCGGCTGACGTTGTGCTTAAGACCCCGTGAACACGCTGATGAGGAGCGACAGATGGGAGGATTTCTGCAGCCGGGGAGATGCCGAAAGAGGATCCCGTCATCCTGTGCGAGGATGACGGCATATCCCCTCCCTCTTTTTCCCTCTCGCTCGCGCACACACGAGTACGTGAACTCACATGAAGGCGCACACATCCGACACGTGCAGCATGGTAACAAGGACGAGCTGACTCAGTAGTTTGAGGACAAAACTGTCCGCATGGATGCGTTTTACTTGAATTTGGGGGAGAGAAAAAAAAAATCTAATTTCACTTTTTTCCCCCCGCACTATTATTTTTCCCAAGGTCCTCCTCCCATTTTTTTTTAAACATAAACAAGCAATAAATGTATCAGTTTTACAATATCAGATTTATCAATCAATCAATCCATCCATCCATCCATTTTTCCCAAGGCTCTCTTCCCATTTTTTTTTAAACATAAACAACCAATACATGTATCAGTTTTACAATAATATCAGATTTATCCATCCATCCATCCATCCTTCCCAAGGTCCTCTTCCCAATTTTTTCAAACATAAACAAGCAATAAATGTATGTTTTACAATATCAGATCCATCCATCCATCCATCCAATCATCCATCCATTCATCCATCCATCCATCCATCCTATCATCCATCCATCCATCCATCCTATCATCCATCCAATCATCCATCCATTCATCCATCCATCCATCCTATCATCCATCCATCCATCCTATCATCCATCCATCCATCCATCCATCCATCCATCCATCCATCCTATCATCCATCCTATCATCCATCCATTCATCCATCCTATCATCCATCCATCCATCCATCCATCCTATCATCCATCCATCCATCCATCCATTCATCCATCCATCCATCCATCCTATCATCCATCCATCCATCCTATTATCCATCCATCCATCCTATCATCCATCCATCCATCCATCCTATCATCCATCCAATCATCCATCCATTCATCCATCCATCCATCCTATCATCCATCCATCCATCCTATCATCCATCCATCCATCCATCCATCCATCCATCCATCCATCCTATCATCCATCCTATCATCCATCCATCCATCCATCCATTCATCCATCCTATCATCCATCCATCCATCCATCCATCCTATCATCCATCCATCCATCCATCCATTCATCCATCCATCCATCCATCCTATCATCCATCCATCCATCCTATTATCCATCCATCCATCCTATCATCCATCCATCCATCCATCCTATCATCCATCCATCCATCCATCCATCCTATCATCCATCCATCCATCCATCCATTCATCCATCCATCCATCCATCCTATCATCCATCCATCCATCCATCCTATCATCCATCCATCCATCCGTCCATCCATCCATCCTATCATCCATCCATCCATCCATCCATCCTATTATCCATCCATCCATCCTATTATCCATCCATCCATCCTATCATCCATCCATCCTATCATCCATCCATCCATCCATCCATCCATTCATCCATCCATCATCCATCCATCCATCCATCCTATCATCCATCCTATCATCCATCCATCCATCCTATCATCCATCCATCCATCCATCCATGCTGTTATTATTTGTTTTTATAAATGACAACACACGAGTGCTGTTTTTCTGATAAAAGAAAAAAGACAGTTTTTTTTTTTTTAAACATTTTTTTATTTTAAAGTATTTCATTCTGAAGTGCCTTGTTTGGATTGTAAGTGTAAGATTTTCTCTCAAAAGATGCACACATGGCATTAAAGTCCCTATTATAGATTCTGAATAATCAACACATTTGATGCTTTTTTGTATGTCGAGAATGTTTGTGTGTGTTTTATCCCTTGAGCTTTTTCTTACAATCGCACACATACTTGCAGACAGTCACTGCTGTAAAGCCACATCCATTATTGAATGTATTACGTGACTGTGTGTGTTTTAAGACTCTGTTGCTACGCCGTTGCGGGTAAACTCGTTTGCTATCCCGGCAGCGGAGGCCACGCAGGATGAAAAGGGGGAATTAATGCCGAAAAGATTGAGAACGTGCTCTCGCTGGGAAACTTTTGTGTCGGAGTCGTCGGGATGTTTGTGTTTTGCGCGTTGTTATTCTATTCTATTCACCGTAAAACCTGGCAACGCCACACAAACATCCAAAAATGTGCTTGATTTTCCGTGCAGACCCCCAATGTCTGTTTGTTGAACCACGCCGCTATATTGTGGGTCAAAATGACCCTTTTTCAAGTTATGGAACAACAAATATTCGTTTTTCACGATGGAACTTGGCACCAACAGACAGTAAGAAATGGTTCATTTCGTTTGCAGTGAAAACTTTTAATAAACTGTAACAATGTTTCTTGGGATGCGTTTGTAACATTGAGCATAACCAGGGTCAAACTGACCCAAATGAAATTAAATACATTTTTTTATGCTTTGAAAATTCTCATTAATTAAAATGGTTTGTTTTGATATAATAAAATGGTTCCTAATGTTTATCAGAATGATTTTGGGACATTAAATATTAGGGATGTTCGATACCACTTTTTTTCAGACCGATATCGATATCGATACTCAGACCCTCAGTACTCACCGAAACGGATACCAACTGCCGATACCAGTAGTACATTTTGACAAATAAAAAAAAAAATCACTAAAATATATTTTTAAACAAATATATTTCCCTTAATTTTGACCAAAAAAACCGCAGCACAGTCACTCTTCAATAGTCTTAACACAAAAATGCTCTTTTAGTTTAAGATTCACAATTTTGAAGCATTTCCAAACCGGGGAAGTTTTGGTGAAAAACTGCTGCAAGCTAGCGCCACTTACAGGCAAGGAGGACTCACTTAACGTCTTCCCACTCTGCCATCGGTCGCTTGTACTCGTCTGCATCACGAGTACTCGAGTACTTGAAAAAAAAAGGCTGGTATCGGTACTCGCCCATCACCTAATTAAAATGGTCTCCTATGACATATTCTCAATTAAAATGGTTACTATTGTTTATCGGAATACTTTTGGAGGATTAAACAGTCAAACTGACCCATTTCAAAATGAAAGAACTACATATGACAATATTTCATGAAGAAAGTTGTTAAAAAATAGTTTTTTTTTTTCCGGAGTCTGTAACAGATTGACATTTTCATATGTTTCAATATGAAAAGATCACTTTTGAGCTGAACAAAATGATATGACGCATCGCTTTTCCCTGGTTAATAGTTAAAAATAAACAAAGTCAGAGCTGCACTGTGGAGAGTGAAAGTTGACGCAGATGGGAGGCGGCATTCCTCCCGAACAGGAGACGAGCTTCGCATCACTTTTGTGTTACTCGTTTCTTCCTCCGGTCGTTTTTTTTTGTTTGCCCCACTTGGATGTGATACGACCTTAAAGCGAGTTCTCCCCACCATCACGGGGCGTATCTATTTCTGATGCGCCGTATCGCCACTGATTACCTAATCGCGGGTGCGTGCGCGTGAACATGTGAGCCTCTGCGCCGCAACCGCCGGATCACTTGTTTGGAAACGCACACCCTTGCTTTAGCTGCTTTTGGGTCAAATAATGTGATTGGGTTGGATGCCGGTTCTATCTGGTCCTGTGGGTGTCAGGTGTTTGATAGCAAACAGAGCGTGAATGAGAGGGAAGAGGCTCAACACGCAACTGCCTGTATTCCCAGCTAGCTTTGGCTTCGAAACAACCCAGAAACTTGAGTTATCTTAACTTAAATTAGATATGATATATAGCTCCAACTTCTCAAACTTTTTGGGAGTCCTTACACAGTGGGGAACGTTTTCACCTTAGGAATTGGAAAGTTGTCTATTTTGGGGGGGAATTATATTTTTTTAAATCTGACTGTATTGCAATAGCAGTGCAGAACGTCCCGGAGTGAACGAGATTGTGTTAGCTCAGCTGTAATTTCTTATTTTGCGGATTTTGCATAAAATTCCAAAAATCTGCCTATCCAATCCAGCCGATCAGATCAGCGTCAAGTCTAACAATCATAATCATAACTTTTAAATAAATTAATTGGCCCAAAATGAGTAATTTCATACTGTGAGGGCTCCCTCTAGTGGTACGTGAAAGAATTACTGAATTAAATGCAAATAAAATGTACACATTTTTGAAATACACTTCTCTTGTATTTAACTTTTACAGCGACACATGCAAGCTAATCAATTATTTAAATGTGTGTCATGATGGTAATACTTTAAAATCATTCCACATAATTTATTGCTCATTATTTTGTGTAATGAACTGAGTTAAAAAAAAAAAAAAAAAAACTGCTCTCAAGTCCACACTATCCAAACAGAAAATATAATTACTGGCACATGGGGAAAAAACAACAACAAAAAAAAACATTTCCACGTATAAAGCCCTCATCAAAGTTACATGACAAAGAGACAAGGGATCTTAAATTGCACTTTCTTCACCAGCTTGTTCGTGTCGTGAACTGGAAAAAAGTTTACAAAAATTCATACTGACAAGTCCGAGACATACACAGAAGAAGGCAAAATTATAATTCTTCTGGATTTTCCATCAGTTATAGTTCATTTGGTGATTTTTTTTTTTTTTTGAATGGGGTTGTGTTTTATAGTCATTTGGGTCTACATAAGTAAACAAATCAAAATTCAGGCTATGAAAGCCACCAGGGCGTATTATTAGATATCTCATATTACAACATTTTTGTGTGTCAAATGGTTTAAGAAAGTTTGCACAATCCTCCTTAGCACTCCTTGGAAGAGTTAATAAGACCAGCAGTTTCCTGTCTCGCTGAGGTAAATCACGTTTACTTAAATTATTCAACAAAATGGCTGCTGACGGAATAATGGAGTAAAGATTCATTATTGTTTCACAATATGGCGCCAATACCGCCACACCGTGCAGTCTCTTACAAGCTGTTTTGACATTTGATAGTGGAAATGCAAAAGTATAATTTCCAATATAACGTCTTGAATAACACCCAGTTCCAATCAGTGACCAGTAAGTGAGTTTCCACTTCCATTCATTTTCTCCCGCTTATCCTGTTTGAGGGTTACGGGGAAGCTGGACTGCATCCCAGCTGACTCGGAGCATCAATCAATCTATTAACCGCCACGAACTTAAGAGCAGGATCAAGCTGGCTGTCGTTCCCAGGTGGCCAAGACACATGGTGGCAAAGATTTACACTGGCACCTCCTCTGAACTCAAATGGACAGAAGTAATTGGCTTCAAAAACTACAACCCGCTAATAGTGGGCGTGTCCTCGTGGCCGGCATTCCCGCGTGTTACCGTGCCGTGGACAGGATTCCCGACGCTGGAAATAGCCTGGGATAGATAAAGGTAATTGGCTTGGGGATAATCGCCACGGAGCCGTTGACATCAACGTTTGGCTGCCTGATGATTTTATTAACGGAGGATAAGCGGTTTAGCGTTATCGTAAGGTGGATACTAAATCTACTCGACATCACTGTTCGGATTCTATCAATGGTGGGCATTCCGTCAGTCTGTACGTAGCCATTTTTTTTGCTCTCGGCGAAGTAGGCGACTGCTTAGGGCCTCCAAGCCACCAGGGGGCACCCAAGCTCAATGCGTAGTCTTACCCGAGGATGATTAAAATGTCCTGTCTTTATTCTGTCTCTAATATTTGTTTATTACATCCCATTTTTGATTAAAAAAACAAACAGGACACAGTAGTAGCTTGTGTTTTTGCGTCAGTTGGTGATGCTACGTCAGTGAGAATGATTGACAGCTACCCATGTACCCTTCCCGTTAGCGACAGCGACACCATAATGTCATCAAAAAGAAGCTGTGCGGAAAAATAGAAGAAAAGGAAAACTGAAGATGCCAAACAGTCAAAGGAGAAAGGTAAGGGACTTGTTGGTGATGGATAGTTCGAGATGAAACTCTTTAATCTTTAGCAAGTTTGTTTATTTGTTTTGCTAGCCAACTCGCTAACCTCGGCCATTTATTTATAGACGTTAACTTTCTCTTGGCCAGTCCTATAGTCCAGTGACAAATTTGTAATTGGGTACAAGCACTGTACATCTTTTTTATATATATATATATATATATATATATATATATATATATAAAAAGATTAATTTGAATTAATATTCTGTATTACTGTAAAAAAAAAAACAGAAAAAAAAGGAATATTCACTCAAGGTCTATTTTCTTGATAACCTAAGGAGGTTTGTCTTTCTAGGAGCACTTCTAAAATATTTTGGAGCTCCAGATAATGAGCCAGGGGGATCTTCTGAACTTCCTGACAAGGACACCATAGGACCATCACATCCTTCAGGAGGACCTCCGTCGAACCAGGAAGTCCCAGGACCACCACTTGCCTCTGTAAGATCTCCTGACCAGTATACAGTATCAGGTGTTATGATGATAGCGAGAGATTGGTGTTAAATAAGCATTATTTTTAAGTTAGTATTAGTTTGCCTTGTTGCACTTCAAAATAGTTTGTTTTCTAAATACTCAAAATCTGTTTATCTTAGTAGACCATCTAAAGAGTCCGTAACTTACGGATGACCATTTTACGGACTATATAAGCACTTCTTATGTACAGAGCGCAAATACTTTTGCTACCTCTGGATTGTTAGTCGCAGATTAACTCATTGACTGCCATTGACGGAAAAAGACGTCAAATAATGCATTTTTGCTGGGCTGGCAGTGAATGTGTTAAACACAATGTGCCAATATATTTTGTGATTATATTGCAGCATCCTTTTTTTCCTTTTTTCTTTTTTTCTTTTTTAAGGCAAATTTTGCTTAAAAATACGTCAATTTTGGTTACATCTCATCTTGACTCATTGACTGCCATTGACGGAAAAAGACGTCAAATAAGGCATTTTTGGGCTGGCAGTGAATGTGTTAAGTAAGTAAGCAGCCGAGACCTCACCGATGGATTTAGACTAACGGTAAGTGTCACATACAAACGCTGCCGAGGTTAATTGGAGGTGTTACCGTGTTAATGTTGAAGGCTTTCGGGTTCTCCAACCGCTTTAGTAAATCGCAGCTTTTTTGCAGACCTTCCTCGCTTCATCTGTGCCCGCTTACAGTCGAATATACTGAGAAGCGTTTGCAGGATATGAGAAATGGCCCTCAGGATGGTGCAGACCTCCGCCAAGGAATAATAAGAATTTAAAACAATGACATTTTACAAATCAGCCTCTCACTGTAATAGTATAGTAATCAATAAAAAAAATTGTCACATAAGTAGGAGAAATATATTACGTGAAATTAATAAAGACACACTTCTATACACACTTTTTTTTTTTTTTTTTTAATTGTTATAGATACAACTATGTGGTTGCGAATAATGGTAATAAATAAACAGCAAAAATGGCAACCTAAAACAACAATAGTATAATGATATGAAATATTAACGAGAATAATGTAGAGCTGTTCGACTATGAAGAAAATAATCACAATTATTTTGAGTAATAATTGAAATCACGATCAGAATGATCATTTGTTTTTTGGTACAAAACAATAATATGTTTAAGCGTAAAAATTATTAAGACAAATCAAAATCTATGAAACACTATAATTATGCAAGTTCCTTTTGGATGAAACTAAATTTATTAAATTAGTTATTTTAACATTTTAAAAAGGTGCAAATGTATACATTTAAACAACTCAAACAACTCAAAATTAGTACTATTTTTTTTGACGATTACGCTGATTTTGTAATTGTGGAGTGCAATAATTGAAATTGTAATTGAATTTCAATTAATTGCACAGCCCTAAAAAATGTAAGTAAAATGATGAATCAGTTATTTTAAGATAAAAATATTACAATTCATCATTTGAAATCAGAAGATAAATCAGTATTTTTTCAACAATATAAAATAAAATAAAACGTTAAGTGCAGATCACAAAGCAGTAAATTAAAAAAACATTTCAATTAAAAAATGAAGTCAAGTCCGTTAATATTTCAAATTAGTCCAAAATTGTATTAGAATGCAGTATAAATAAGCACAGGAAAGACGTTTTCAGCTGAAAATATGATCAAAAATAGTGTTACAAAACCTAAAAATATATGTAAATGTCACAAATACTGCAGATAAGTGCACAAAGATTATTTGACACGTTTGATGATTTGTTTGAAAAGCAAATAAAGTTGCCATTCAATTTGAAATAGCTCAAATCGCTACATAATTGACGCTGTAGCAAAAATAGCTGAAACTGACTTAAACATTGCATTCCATATTATTATAACAGTCAGCGCGGCTTCAAATGAAGATTTCATCATCCCTCCATCTATTTTCACGAGCGTTGCTCTTCCCGACAACTATTTAGTCCAAGTCTGAATAGCAAGTGAGACCGTTTCGCTGCTGTGGGCTGAACCTGAGGAGACGAGTCGAATGGGCTTAAAATAAGACGGGGAGAAAAAGTAAACAAAAAATATGCGCAGATGCTTAATGCTTGTGGGAATAAGACATTTATGCTACCATGAACACGCACACACACACGCGGCAGCAGTATTTATCACACCTCCAGGATTTAGGACATTTTGGACGGCGAACGGGCCTTCGCTGGGGTCATTCATGCATGTGGCAAGCCCAGCTGATCACATCTGTGTGTTTGTGCGTGTTATTAAAGCGTAAAGTGCTTACAGCTTCTCTGTGAGTTGCCGTTATGAAACAAGGCACTGTGTTTATACTCTAAACCTTTAAGAAGATTGCTGTTGTTTCACAGCGTCCATTCGTAATAAGAGTGTGCGCGAGGCACGTGACCGTCGCATTTTGTCTTCCGCTGACGGCTATTTTGCCTCCACGTGAGCTCGGCGAGAAAGGGGAGACGGGGCGGGGAGGGGAAAAAGTCATGGCGGGGAAAAGGGCGGATAAGACAGAACAAGAGGAGACAGCAAAAAAAAAAAGGGAAGAGGAAAGGAGGTTAGAGGCAGACAGATGTTGCAGAACAGCTGGATGGAGGGATGGCGAACGGACTGGAGGAGAGGATAAAAGCAGCTCGTGCTGGCGCGGAGGTGAAGACACGCTCCACTTCAACTGCTTTCAAATGTGTCGTCGGCTTCCTATGCTGGACGACGAGCGCGCGTGTCCAGCCCGCAGCCTAAGCGTCTTATCTTTGACCGCGAGCATGAAAAATAAATGCCTCACCTCGCTTTCAACCCTTCATCCAAAAGCCCAACCTGTAATTCAAACAGGCCAGACTTAATCTTTAGCCCCCCTGCAGGCAGGCGAGGGAGCTTCTCTTAATCGCTCTCTTGTTAGGATGCCAATCGGCAAACAAATGCACTCGGTTTACTTTTTGTACTGGGACCACTTTCGATTCTTCCGTGAAGTGTTGTCATAAAGTTGCAAGTTTACAACTGTGCAGCTGTGATCAATCAGCTCCAATTTCATCTATTTGGTCCCACCCCCACTCATTTTTTAAATTATTTTATCCACTACAGATACATTTTTTTTGTGTTCAATATCTATAACAGCGACATAAAGTGATGGGCTAATTTTACACTCTAAAAACAGTTGGGTCAAAAATAACCAAATTGGGTTAAAAATTAGACCAACCCAACATGTTGGGTTATTCATTGAACCCAAAATCTGGGTCAAATAAATAACCCAAAAAACAGACCAATTTTGTGTTATTTTGTACAATACAAACATTATTTTCCAGGTTGTTTATTACAAAAACAACCCAATTTGGATTTAAAAACAAAAAAACAAAAACAAAAAACAGACCAACCCATCATATTGGTTTGTTTATTCATTTAATCCACAAAATAGGGTCAAATTAATAACCCACACAAAGGCCCAATTTTGTGGGCTATGTTTTGTGGGCAAAACAAACATTTTTTTCCGGGTTGTTTATTACAAAAACAACCCATTTTGGGTTTTAAAAAAAAAAATAAAAAAATGTACCAACCCAACATATTGGGTCATTTATTCATTTAATCCACAAAATAGACTCAAATTAATAACCCACACAACAGCCCAATTTTGTGGGCTATTTTGTACAAAACGAAAAAATTTTCCGGCATTGTTTATTACAAAACCAACCCAATTTGGTTTAACAAAAAAAACCCCCACAACAAAACAAAAAACAAACAAAAAAATAAACAGACCAACCCAACATATTGGGTTATTTATTAATTTAATCCACAAAATATGCTCAAATTAATAACCCACACAACAGCCCAATTTTGTGGGCTATTTTTTTTTACAAAACAATCATTTTTTCCCGGGTTGTTTATTACAAAAACAAACCAATATGGGTTAAAAAAAATAACAAAACAAAAAAAAGTAAATAAATAATCGGACCAACCCAACATATTGGGTTATTTATTCATTTAATCCACAAAGTAGGCTCAAATTAATAACCCACACAACTTTGTGTGCTATTTTTATACAAAACAAACATTTCTTTAACACAGGGAGAAAGTCATATTTTAACAAGTGAATTGCAGAAATACAACATTATTCTTATAAATTTATAGTTGTCTAAAAGAATGAAGTCCTTTTTTTTTGAGAACTTAAATCTTCTTTTCTTCTGATTTTATTTATGCGGAAATGTCCTATTTATGTGATGTCACAATCATATCAATGCTTCTCAGAATCTAAGTGGTGCAGGCCCCCTCTAGTGGTTCAAAAAAGTATCACTTGTAAATAGAAATACAATTTACAACATTGTAGCTCTGCACACATTCTATTCATTTTTTGTTTTTTTTATTTAACTTTGAAGTTCAGTTCAAGTAAAAAAAAAAAGCTCGTCCAAAAGTTTGCCCGGCGACAGACCCACCTGAGTAGTTACTGGTCGGACTTTGCGTCTCCAACTCAGCCTGCACCTCCGCCGCCGTCGTCGTGGCCCGGCCCTCCGTCTGCAGGTCCGGCTGCACCTGGACCGTGGTGCCGGCCCATTCGCCCGGGGTCGGCGGCGGGGTCGCGTCCGCGGTGGCGTTCCGCAAGTCCTCGGGGCTTAGCGCCGAGCCTCGGCTCAGAACCAGCGTGCATAGTAAAGGACTGAGCAGCACCCAGACGCTTTGGGGAGCAAGTTGGACGTTGGGAGCCATGGAGAAAAGTGATGCGAGAGGACCAGTTGAGAAGTTCACAGCATCAAGGTCACGTGCGTTGACCCCGTCATTTGTTGGATCCGCTTGCTTCAAGTCCTCTTCGGAAAATTCCTTTCATGATGTCGGCTGGAAAGCAGAAAAAGAGTCAGTGTTTGTTTCTCATGTGCTTAACTGCTATTTGCTACTCTCTCTCTCTCTCTCTCTCTCTCTCGAACTTGTTCTGTGATTTCCAGCTGGGCCGACTGAGCTCTTGCGTAACAGCCACTCGCCGGCTGAGCCGCGCTGAGCTCTCGCTCATGCAGCGGCTGCGTGCTCCCACCGCTGTGACCCGCTCACATGCACCCCTGCCGCCGCTGCTGTTGTCGTGGTGGGAACCTCGCTATCATCATCCTCACTGAGGCACTGTCTACTCTTTCCTCATTGCTTGTTGTTTTTTTTTAATTCTTCAAAGTATAGTTGTCTCCATCAATGGTAAAAAATCGTGAATTGCGCTCTATGAAAAATAACCCAATTATGTATCGAAAAGGGACCCGTACTGCTACTTGGGTCAATTTGAGCCTTTTTTTTTTTGTACAAAACTGTTCAGCTTATGAGGTTAACTTTTGTACAAACAAATAAACAAAACCAAAAAAGTCAAATTGACCCCAAATCTACCCTTTTTTAACCCATAATTTGTTTATTTTTTTTAAAACTGTTTTTGGAGTCTTTGATAATATTGGTAAAATTCACTACATGTTCGTAAGGATGTAACGATAACGGCAATTTTGTGATATCGCGATATTAAAACTGCCACAATATCTCGTCGTCGTCATGTCACAATATTAAAAGCATCACATCTGTTTAAAAAAAAGTCAGGTTGATTTCCATTTATGCGGTTCTAGCACCCTCTGTTGGCTAGTGTTTTAGTGCAGTTTAATTTTCACAAAGCATGTTTTGGCCCTTCTATGTTTAAAATCCACGCTAATGGTTAGATGAAGGAGCACGAAATATGCTTGTGAACAGAATCAATATGTTGAGGCGGGTCAAATTGACCCAAAAAGTTGACCTCATCTCAAGTGACTTTTTGACTGTGTCATTGAATTCAAATGAACCAAATTAGGTCATGTTTGACTCAAATGTTTTTCAGGTGCAGCTTGAAATCTTGAGTGACAGAAAGGCCGCTCAGATTTGAGTCCTTTTGTGAGCATCCACGCACTGAAACGTGACTTGCACTCGCTGTCCACTCGGAGTGAATCTTTTAGTATCTTAACTGTGTGTATTATTATTCCAGGTATGCTCGGGTGTACTGTGAACGTGATCGCTCTTGTTGATGCCTTCCCAGACAGAACGTCCACCCGAACGCATGAATCATTGATGCACGTGGGACCAAAAATAGGAAGAGGCTAAAAGAGGGTAAAAAAAAAAAAAAAAAAGCGGGAGAGTGATTAAATTGCAAGAGAGGGGGTGAGAAAGTGAGCGATGACATGAGAGCGGCAAAGCAATCGGACACAGAACAGGACGAAAGGAGATTGAGTCGCTTCTCAGTAGGATTCGGTGGTGATGTTTTCATCACAGGTCGGCATCTCTTTCACGTGATGATACACCAACGTCGAGATGCACACTAATTTGACCGTCACTGATTTGACAGCGCACATAAAGCGAATCTATTATTGAAAGGCCGCATTTGCGAAGAAGACATTATTTCCGGTTGATGTCGTACTTTAGCTGTGAAAATCACTTCTCGGTAAAAGAGGAATTTCATACATCAAGTTACAATCAGGCTAGTGTGTGAAAGTGATTCACTGGATCCTTTTAAAGACTAAAAGTGGTTCTAAAACTGGTTTCATTGGACCATCACACATTTTTCCTGTGTTTTTTTTTTTTTTTTTTTAACCAAATGGTGTATTACTGTTGTTAGGAATAAAGACATCTTTTTAAAGACAAAAGGTGTCACGAAGGGTGGAGTTGCGAGTGGGACAGGATGTGAGCAGACTGGTCAACTTGGCGCGACGTGAAACACTTGGCTGGGGCGTGGGCACACTTGACCAGACATGGACGAGGGTGAACTTGACAGAACGTGGGCGACTGAAAGACGAGTAGAAACTTGACTGAGACCAACAAACAGTTCTTACAAGACTTGACTTGACCTAACGTGACGTGACGTGACTTGACTTGACCTGACCTGACTGACTTGATCTGACCTGACTTGATCTGATTTGACTTGACTTGATTTGACTTGACTTGACCTGACCTGACTTGACTTGATCTGACTTGACTTGACCTGACTTGACGTGACTTTGACTTGATCTGACCTGACTGACTTGACCTGACTTGATCTGACCTGACTTGATCTGATTTGACTTGACTTGATTTGACTTGACTTGACTTGATCTGACTTGACTTGACCTGACTTGACGTGACTTTGACTTGATCTGACCTGACTGACTTGACCTGACTTGAGCTGACCTGACTTGATCTGACTTGACTTGATTTGATTTGACTTGACCTGACCTGACTTGATATGACTTGATCTGACTTGACTTGATTTGACTTTACCTGACTTGAGCTGATCTGACTTGACTTGACTTGACCAACACAACTCTACAAGACAATGCTCCCACACCACTGACTAAATACGCCAACACTAATGAGACACTAACAAGACACACCTGGGAAACACAATGGGCTGAGGGCACTGATTGGTCACACATACTGGGAAGGGGAGACACACGCAGGTGGACGAGGTTAACCATGACGAGACAAGGAAGACAAACCAGACAGAAGACAACATGAATACCCAAAAACCCAACCCCACCGAACTGAAACATGACAAAAGGGTTTATCTTTTGAGGATACTAAAGTATTGTTGTTGTTTTTTTCAAAGCAAAAGACTTAACATTCCTCTTAAGTTTTGAAATTCACTTGATAAATGTTACTTTTTCTCTCATTAAACTTTGACTTCAATATCTTTGAAACTGTGACCTTATTCTCATAAAATTTTAACTTTCATCCCAACAAAAGACCACTTAATTTTATAATCAAGCATTTAGCGGTACAACTGGTGATATTAAATTGGCGTGAGGATTATGAGGGTGGGATCCATGGGAAAATGTCTCTTCTGTAAGGGGTCCCTAGACACCCTCTAAAATTGACAACCCTGCACTACAGAGTACATTGTGAGATGAGGAGTATTAAACGTCTTTGCAGACATCCAAAAACTGAGCAAATCATTATTATGACCCTAATCCCTTACGCAGCCTTCTTGAAGCACATCAAACACTGTTATGTAATACAAAACACACACACACACCCGCGCACACTTGCATTCAGACTCAACTCGATTCTTTTACGTGTGTGTTTATAATCCGTCTGAGTCTGTCTCATCTTCTCTTGGCTCACACACATTGGAACACCCACAAAAGTGTCGAGAATGTAAAAAGAAAAATCCATACTGTATAGCAAATTCCAAAGAGTTATTCTACAGACCGAAACCCCTTTTGCGGGGTTCTTCATCCGATGCGGATGCGGAGAGGGAGCCCACCTGTGGTACACTTGCCACACTTTCAATCACTGCTCGGCCTACTTCCGAGAGGGCAAAGATTTTTTTTAGATCTGTGGATGTGACCTGTGAGCTGAAGTCACTTTTGTTTACATTTTGGGTCTTTCACTAAGCTATAATTCCAATGGCAGATACTGTAGCTTTGCTCTGGTGTAATCCCACATTAAACCAAAGGTGAGGAAAACATGCCAAATAAAAAATAAATGTTGATGACAGCTCAATGGGCAGTATAATGTGAACATAGTACATTTTATATCAGGCTGGTCACTGCTCAAAGCCACAGTGTTGACTAGATAGAATATGTGCACAACGCCATCTTGTGGACATTAACTGCTCTTACAAATGTGTCTTATTTATTTATTTATTTATTTATTTATTCATTTTAATCTAGCATGTTTCATTCTTGAGCAGGGTTAGTGTTAAGGTCTTTATGTTGATTGTATAGTGTAAAAACAGTGAAACTCATTTTGACACTAAAGAAACTCGCAAGCCTGAATGAAGATATCAGACATGAATGACGGGATTTATCTGGCCACTTCGCAGCCTTCTTTTCTCTGAGCATACAAGTAATTCTGAAATTACTCACAGGCTAACATTTCTGACTGCATCATAATAAACTGAGAGGATAATCCTTTTTACTGAGTCCTTGTTTCCTGGCAGCAGCAGTCAGTTTTTATGAGGAAATCACAGTTAATCCTTATTTAACAAACGTCATGGTCATTTGATTATTATTATTATTTTTTACATAGTTGTTGAATATGAGTGAAATGTCTGCCATTTCTGTAAACATTAAACAAGACTTTTGTGCTAAGAATGAATTTTTATAAAAATATGTTTTAAAATTATTATTTTAGTGTACTGTTGATGAAATTCAGTTAGTTTAATAACACTTGATAACTATCAGTTTAACACATCAACTTTTAAATTGTTTTAATCTGGCCCACCAAGTATTTAATATTTGTAACGTCATTTTTTTTATTCATGTTTTCTTAAATGGAGAATGGGGTAATTGGTTCCTTAAAACATATTCACTTTTTTTTTTTTTTTTTTATATATTTTTTTTAAATCTTGTTTCTGTAATAATTGGTTAATGGATTTTAGATATTAAAATTAAAATATGTTTTTTTATAACATCAAGTTTTATTTTTATTTTTTAAATATAAAAAAGAATATATTTCCGTACACAGAAAATATTAAAGATGTGATTTAAATAACAAAATGTACGGACTTAAATTGTAAAAAAGTAAATAAACCGAAGAATATAAACTCAAAATATTTTGAATAAATAATAAAATAGAATGACTAAATGATAAATACACAAATTGTCTCATATGTGACAAATATTGTCAGTTTTGCTTGTTAATGTGTTCCTATTATCATTAAGTCTGTTTTTTTGTTATTGTAATTGATTTGTGAACAGCTAAAAACGAAACCAAACCGATGCTAACTTCGTTAGCGCCGCTGTACTGACGTCAACAGCAAGCGTGAAGGCGCTTCAATCTATTTATTTATTTTTTTCATTCTTAAAGTATCATGCATTTTATATTGTTTGGTATATTTATGTTTTATTTACAATTTTAGTCCTTAAATTTCGTTACTTTGAACAATTGTAAACGGACAATTTGAAGACAATACTGACGTCATCTGCAGGCGAATACAATCTGGCAGCCTGATCACGACTGACACCGACACCGGTATTGCATACATGCCCACTTAAACATTAAATCCTCCGCTAGAGGGCGCTGTAGGACGATTGCATGTACAGCAGGGAAATTATTGTACAAGAGTTGTGTGTATGGACAATAACACTAGATTTCCAATGTTTTTTTTTTCCTCCTAATATATTTCTATTAATGTAACATGACGGACAATTTCTCAGGGCTCATTAAAATGTCAGTATACTGCATTCTAAATATTCAATGTACTAAACTGTTTTACATTAACATTAAATGTTTTAGTACCCTTGTGAGGAGTAAGCGGTTAAGAAAATGGATGGATGGATGTTTTAGTTTCCCTTGCACCCGAGGACCCGCACGCCCTTATGCAAACACCTCAAGTGTGATTGGCTAACAAACAACAGAGGTCGGCACAAAGCAATACTTGATTAGCATACCTAAGCAGGCCAATAAAAGAGCCGCCGGGGCCTCACCTGACACAGCAGACAGGAGTCAAGACTGGGGAGGGGGTCGTGCAACACACCGGACCGGTCCACTCATGCGTAAAAGTGCACAACCAGCCGAACTTTGGAAACAGTGTGGGGCCGAACCTTCTTCCTCGCTCCCGGTCCGGTTGTGCTTCCTCCTCCTGCGGTGACCGGAGCCTTCCGTCCAGCTCGGCTGCTTGGTGACGTTCACGGTCGGTTCTGTTGAGTCCAGAGCCCCGGGTCACCCATGAGGTTGGAGGCCGCAGCCAGGATGGATCTGTTCAGGAAGCTGTGGAGGGCGAGGAATCTGATCGTGGTGATTTTCATCCCGCTCTCCTTGTTGCCACTTCCACTCGTCCACCCCACCAGCGTGAGTCGAAACTACTGGTTATGTGAAAGAAAAAAAAAAAGAACATTCGTTTTTTTGAGTTGACACTTGATAGCTGTTAGGGGTATGAATTGCCTAATACCTGACAATTCGATTCGTATCACGATTCATAGGTCACGATTCGATTCGATACCGATTAATCCCGATATGAATTTATAAGTCGATTGTTGCGATTTTTTTTTAAAAATTTAAATTTAGAAAATACTAATCAGTAAATTTGTACAGTGTAAGATTTGTATGAAAATGTATCATTTATTTATCTGAAACTTAAGGTGTGAACCCTAAGACGTTTTGGTGAATATTTTTCCATCGAAAATGGATATTTAAAAATCGATTCGGCCGCCTATTGAATCGATTCGAGAATGTAATATCGCGATATATTGCCGAATCGATTTTTTTTTTAAACACCCCTAATAGCTGTTAAAAACAACAGTGTAAGAGTCTATTTGAGCAAATGAGTAGAAAGTACACATTCTGTCTCATTCCATAACAAGTTACTATCACACCCAAATTAAAATTAACAATACTTTCAAATGCTTTACCCATTTAAATAGTCGTTATAATCCACAAGAAAAACAAATAACGCAACAATACCTCCGTTTTAAAATCCAGTTGTTGAAGCTCCTTTTTTAATAGCTGCAGTCTACTGATGGGATTTTGCTGTGTGTAAATCAATCAAAAGGCCCTTTTGTTGTGATGAATGCTCATCCTGATCAGCAGGCTGTGACTGTGCGGAGATGTCGCGTCATGTTGATGACATGGAGATCAGTGGAAGATGAGGCCAAAAAGGTTTCAGAGAAGCATGAATGTCCCATTCATACTCAACTAAATGAGGGGGGGAAAAAAACCAACACAAATCTCAGATATGTAAAAATTGCTGCAAGAACAAGAGGATTATCGCAAGATGTAATCCATTGTGTGTGGAGGTGTTACTTGGCTTGGAAGGTCAAACCAAAGTCTGTTGATTAAGTCATAATCAATCATTGAATTTGTTAACATGATGACAGAACCTAAACAGACAAAAAATAAAATAAAAATAGCTAACATGTTAGGATATTGTTTTTTTTTAATTGATAATTCGACAGTAAAATGACATACAGGCTAACGAAAGTACAGCTTCTTTTAGAAGGTTCAGGATTGCAGTTTGGTCGGCCAATTATTAAAAAATTATATCTCTTCCTACAATTTATTAAACCGTAACAGACAACCACTAAGCCAAATAATTAATTTGCGAAACTTTGCAGCTGATCTATAAATTTGGGGAAGTAGATAGCAACGCAGAACTACTTTTTTTTTTTTTTTAACTTATATTTTTGGACATCTCATGTTACAAGAATTGAAAGACAAGTTGATGTTTCACAAGTGGCAATAAATCATATTTTCGGACAAATGAGATGAGCTCTTTTCAACATAGCACTACTGAATCGTGTGTAAAAAAAAAAAAAATGGTTCATTGACTAGTAATGAATGCCATAATTTAAGAATTCTCACGTTATCAGCTGTCACTCAGTGATTTTTTATTTTTATTTATTGATTGAATTGTGTGGCAAACAAAATACGAATGAGCTTCAGACATTCTGCCACTAGATGGCAGCACTGAATTTAACCACATCCGGCCGTTATCAGTTTTACGAAGTTACCAGAAACTAGCCACGTCTTTTCAAGTGCGCATAATTTTGAACAATAATTTCAGTGAAAGTGAAGTGGGCGAAAAAAGTAGCAAAAGAAAAAACATTATTTTTGATGGTTTTCATCCAAAGGAGCGTTCACGTGCTTACAAGCGGCCCCCCGGCCAATCGCAGCTCTCCTTTCTGTTATGTCAGCGCCGGTGCATGTTTGGCGCCGTACGCCGTTGGCCCAGGGTGACGCCTGGCCCGAGCCGAGGTGCCAGAACATCAACACAAAGAAAAAGAAATAATCCAAGTAATGAAGTTATATAATCTTTGTACCGCCACCGACGGCACGCTGGGTTGGCGTCCCGCTGGCTTCTTACGACACCGGGGGCTGCAGACTGTTTCAGGAATGTGACATTGTGTCAGCCGCACCACAACAGAACATCCAGTTCATGTTGCAATCAAACTGGCTCATTAATTACCTAATTTTCCACGTTTGTTTGCTTGTTAGTGAGCAAAATGACACCAACAACTAATTTGCAGTAGTGAATGACATTTTGGTGTGAGTTGAACAAATTAAAAAGAGCATTAGCTTCTTGTTGATTGTTTCAGAGAACACCAATCTCTCCATCATCTGACCCAATTTGTCTTTCAGTTACTTTGTGTAAATGCCACTCATGATCATTTCCTGTGCCGGCTGCTGATAACAGGGACGTGATGAGCCAATCAATTCAGCTTAAGTTTTGCCATACTCATTATTTGGCTTTTGAACAACATAAATGTAAAGCTAATGTAAGATTCAGAAATGAATTTGTTAAAATATGTATTTACTTATACATTTATCTTTCTAGAATTATTATTTACACATTTATATATTTTTTTAAATACATGTAGATAGATTGTGTTGAATCTGCTGTTCTCATTCGCTTGCTAACGTTTGCTAGCTTCTAGTAGCTAAATTGTGTTGAATCTGCTGTTCTCATTCACTTGCTAACGTTTGCTAGCTTCTAGTAGCTAAATTGTGTTGAATCTGCTGTTCTCATTCACTTGCTAACGTTTGCTAGCTTCTAGTAGCTAAATTGTGTTGAATCTGCTGTTCTCATTCACTTGCTAACGTTTGCTAGCTTCTCGTAGCTAAATTGTGTTGAATCTGCTGTTCTCATTCACTTGCTAACGTTTGCTAGCTTCTAGTAGCTAAATTGTGTTGAATCTGCTGTTCTCATTCACTTGCTAACATTTGCTAGCTTCTAGTAGCTAAATTGTGTTGAATCTGCTGTTCTCATTCACTTGCTAACGTTTGCTAGCTTCTGATTGGTTAGCATTTGTCAGCTGGCAAGGTGTCAGGAAGTATTGTCGCTAGCTTTCTCATTTTATAAAGAGCGTTTCATGAACGCTTACGGGTTTAACCACGTTAAAACCGTTTAGAATGTTTAACCACCGCTGAACATTCACGTTACACTAATTGTCAATTCATGCTTTTTTTTTTTTTTTGGTGTTCAAAACAAGTAACTGAAGTCTAACTGCGTTTGAATGCCAGCCCCCTAAACTCTTGATTATTACGTCAAACAGCTGTTGCTCACATTGCACTTTAGCTTTAACTTGCAAAATGACAGCAAGAAACGTGTTTGAACGTCGCCCAGTCTGGTCTGATAAAACAGGAACCAATAATCAGTAATCAGTGAGTGCTGAATCAGGCCATGTTTCTTGTATCTCCCGTCGTGTTTACTCATTTTATCTGCGCATGTATCCTCCTCGTCACCCCCGCAGCACCTTCCCATCCTTGTGAATCGCAGTCAAGCTTGTCTACCTTTCTGTGACTTTTTGGTGCTGATTCAGCACAATCCCAGCTGTTCATAAGTAAATAGACGTGGAACCAAAACTGAAAGCGACTCCAATGGACATATTACTTTTATTTACATTTGTTGTGAGTGTAGCTAGATTCCATATTTTCTTTGATTACTATTAAAAGAGAAATACCATATGTACTGCCAAGTTGAATTATTTTTTATTTTTTGCCCTCTAGTAGTTTTTTTCTTGTTCTTAAAATCCCTTTTGCAACCAAAGCTAACAATTTTGTTACAACTGGAAATAGTCCTCTAAATCGATGGCAATGGAAGACGCAGCTAATAGTTTTAAATGTGATTAGATAACACCTGGACTTTGCCAGGGGATGAAACTGAGGTTGATCAGTTCAAATCAATTCACTTCCACATGTTGGAGTACCCCAGGGAATTATGTTAGGGCCACTACCTTTCAAGCTTTCTGCAATCATTTGGTTTCACGGTCAATATAAGGTTTAGTGGCATTTTAACCATCATCTAACTGTTTTATTTAAAAAAATATATATTATAATTGATGCATTTAATGGGCATCATTGGGCTTTTCTGTGTGCAGGAGGCATGTTGCGCATATGTGCTAATAGTGACGGCGGTCTACTGGGTGTCTGAGGCTGTTCCATTGGGTGCTGCCGCTCTCGTCCCTGCTTTCCTCTACCCGCTGTTTGGGGTACTCAAGTCAAGTGAGGTAAGTTTAAAAAAAAGTATATATTTTAAGGGTGTCTCAATTAGTGCGTTAATTTTGAGTTAATTTAAAGTTCCTTCAACGCCACTAATTTTTTTCAAACATGCATTTAATTTTAAAACTGTGCAGAAAAAATACTTCTAATTAAAGATGAGATAACTCAATATAAAAAGAAAGGTCTTACAAATGCAATTATGCCATCTAGTGGCAGAAAAATGACCTTGACAAATCAATATCACACTCAGTTTTTTTACAGTACAGTACATCTTTAATTTTAAAAATGTGCAGAAAAAATACTTGTTGTTAAAAGATGAGATTACTCAATATGAAAAGAAAGCTCTTACAAATGCAATTATGCCATCTAGTGGCAGAAAATGACCTTGACAAATCAATATCACACTCATTTTTTACAGTACAGTACATCTTTAATTTTAAAAATGTGCAGAAAAAATACTTCTTGTTAAAGATTAGATTACTCAATATGAAAAGAAAGCTCTTACAAATGCAATTATGCCATCTAGTGGCAGAAAATGACCTTGACAAATCAATATCACACTCGTTTTTTTTTCCGTTTTTTTTACAGTACAGTACATCTTTTTAATTTTAACTCACTTTTATGAATTATGAAATTATAGTATCACTGACTAAATGATGCAGCCATAGTTCTATTTTTTCCCACTTTTATGTTAACAGTATGAAAACTTACTGTACATTTAGAACAGATATAAAATAAGTATTTAATAAGTCATGTGATTAATTATGATCACATTTTTTATTGCCTGACACCCTAAATATTTTGACATTATTTCAACATACAAAGCTCTTCTGTGAAGCCAATTGCTACTTTCCTCTTAGGTAGGAGTTTGGTACCATCTTTTGACATCTAGTTTTACAGAAAGCTGTACCAAGGCAAGACGAACATCCTGTAAAATTTCTTGAACCGCCAAAAGTGAGCGATTTGTATTTCTGACATTAAATCTTCATAGCAATGCAAAGAAATGGCATGTCTGCGCTGAGTCATCTAATATTCATTCACTAAGTCCGGATCAGACAGAAAGTTGAGCGGTGCCACTTTAACAGTTGTATTAAAGCTTGTTCAATCACTCACAAATAAGTCACCAGTCTTCTTTTTTTTTTTTTTTTTTTTTTTAACCTTTTCTTATCACGGCATTACATAAAAAGTGTGCCATGTGACCAAATCACAAAGCCGTCTCTTAACCACACTGTAAGCCTCTTGTGATGGTGATCCATAAATATGCAAGCGGAGAGCTTTTATGCAACATTTCCCGTCTGTCACAACACTTACAGCGTGAATAGTGTACTCCACCTGACAGGCGCAACCGAGAGCTGGGAAAGTTTCACCCAAAACACACCTGAGTGGGTTTAGAGAGTAAACATAGTGGCTGATCTTGAGATAGCATTTTGGGAAGAAAAAAATGCTTGTATTTCAATATATTGTGGAAGTGCATTTTATTTATGTATTATGTGTAGTGTTCGCTTGTTTATCGCGGGTGTTACGTTCCAAAAAATACCCGTGATAATGGAAATCTGTGTTAATTTAAGACAAAAAATAAAAAAATCCCGTTAATTATAAATATTTTTTGTGTATTATGTTTTTTTTTGGTTTTGGTATGATTTTTACTTTATTATGAATGCTTTTTCATTCATCATTTGTTTTTTGTTTTTCATTTGCAACCCCAGTCACTCCTGGCTGTTTTACTGGATTTTGACTGATTTTGTAAGGCCTATAGATTGTTCTATTGCTATAAAAACATGGAACCTACCAAAAGAAAGATAAGAGTCAGGGAAAAAAAAAACTATATTTCTATCTGTTTCTGTTTTGCAGCAATTAGCATTAGAATATAGCTAAATTTCATCATTATTCACAAATGAGTTATGGGGAAAATAGCTTTTTGCAACATGGCCCTGCTTGATCTCTTATACTCTGCTGCCACCTGCTAGACGTTTTTGTAACAACTACCATTGCTTCAAGCTTTTTCTTCAGTTCAGAGGCTGCATCAAGGCCTTCTGTATGGTCTAGCATAAAACAACATAAAAACGTATAAATACGTCTTTGGGAGAAAATGAGTTAAAAGTTGTTTTTTTTTTATTTACTTACTATAAAGCACAATATATATATATTCTAGCTCCAGAATGCAATGTCGTGGAGCGATGGGACAGACACCGTTGGAAAGGTCTCGTCGAGACGAATTCGCGGATGCCTTTATGTCACCGGTCGGACGTACGGTTCGAGAGATACGGCGGCGCAAAGACCAAAAAAATAAACCAAAAAGCACGTTGTAAAATGTCCGCAAAGCAGCGAGGTCGAGAAATATGAATCCGTGATAAACGAGGGAACACTACATCATACTAAAAATAAATAAATAAATGAATAAATAATATATTTAAAAAAATAAAAAAGTGCTTCAAATATAGCGTTTCCAACCCATGTCTAGTACATAATTGATTCTCGTCATGTATGAAGTATGGCAATGAGTCCGGCAGAACAAAGTCCATGAGACTTTAGGTGAGAGGTGACGAGACAGTGGCTTACACAATGGCGAGATTAAAAAGAACAATGTTGATCCTGACACGGGAGGGTGAAGGAGGTCAAACGACCCACACTCAGCCATCATTTCCTGCAAGCTTTGTTGTGCGTTTTCAGGTGGCGGCCGAGTACTCCAAAGACACCACGTTGCTGCTGATGGGAGTCATCTGTCTGGCCGCGTCCATCGAAAAGTGGAACCTGCACAAGCGCATCGCCTTGCGCATGGTGATGATCGCGGGGGCCAAGCCTGGCATGTGAGAAAAACAAATTGACACAGAATTTGACACAAAGCAGAAAAGAGCGTTGCTAACAACCTGTGCTAACTTCCAATTCAAAACGGAAATTTGTCGTTCGACAAATTCACCTGACTTTTTTTTTTTTTGCTGCCGTCTTGCGCAGGTTGGTGCTGGGCTTCATGTGTTGTACAGTTTTTCTGTCCATGTGGCTCAGCAACACGTCCACCACAGCCATGGTGATGCCCATCGCCGAGGCCGTCCTGCAGCAGCTCATCTGCACCGGCATGGCCGACAACCTCGAGCCCGACGCCACCGAGGATGACAGCGGTACGAATGTTCACTTACCATTTTATTTATTATTATTATTATTATTATTATTATTAATTCAATCTCAATTTATTTATTGATTGATTGAATTATTTTTTATTTTATTATGTGTTCTCATTGCTGCTGGACATGTAAATTTCCCAGAGGGAGCCATCCCAAAGGGATTAATAAAGTCAAGTCTAAGTCTACAAATTTTGAATATGCCATCTAGACTTCTCTTTTCTATTAATGTACACAATATTGTTTCTGAATCCCACCAATTTCTTTTCACATTCACTGAACACTTCTTTACTGAAAAATAAAATTGCTGAAAT
Source organism: Festucalex cinctus (assembly GCF_051991245.1). NCBI lineage: Eukaryota > Metazoa > Chordata > Actinopteri > Syngnathiformes > Syngnathidae > Festucalex > Festucalex cinctus. The sequence goes on from NC_135426.1 coordinate 18,062,366, forward strand.
TATTTTTATTTTTTTGTCTTGCTCTGCAGCCGTTTCAGATAAAGAGGAGAACCTGGACAAGAACCACCTGGCGTTGCTCTACCGGAATGACAGGTATTTATTTATTTTTATTTTTTATTTCATCTAATATGTTCAATAATGACAGATGACATTACCAACCGCAACTTGTTTTCATTTGTCTAATTGTTGTGATTTTTCTCTTCGTCCTCCAGCAATGATTGCGATAAACAGGAACTCTCTACATTGACCGAGGTAAGACTCAACAAAACTTTTTTTTTTTTTAAACATAAACAAAACTACATAAGTGACTCTATTTGGTACTTCAGGTCCAGACTGGAGGAGCCAATGGGGTCGGCGTGAATCCAAACGCCAAACAAGCGTGCATCACACACCCAAACGGACACTTGCCACAGGTGAGAATGTAGCACACTAATAAACATTACAGGCACAAAAAAAAAAATATATATATATATATATATATATATTAAGGGTGTCACGATTTCGATTTTTTATCGAAATCGATCGAAATTACGTCACGATTTCGAGCATCGAAATAGAAGAGAGGACACACGATTCGATGCCCCCCCCCCCCCCCCCCCGCGCCCGCCGCCACCGCCGCCACCGCCACCTCCCAGGAAAGCAAATGAGACGCAGCCATTCAGCTACTAGCTAACGGCACTTGTTAGCTGACTTCTCCTGCAGTCATGATGGCAAGCGCGGACAGACACAGCAATGGTGCTTCAAGCCGCTCCCGCTTCTCTCGTCACCAGTTTGGAAACATTTTGCGTTCCCGGTGAGTTATGTCGACAACGTTCACGTTGTCGATAAAAAGACCACAGTTGCAAGATATGCTATGTGCGCGTACTGTACTCGGCCACGGTGTTACGCCCGGCTCGTCAAGGGGAAGGGAAGTAACACAATAACAGAAAATATAGAGTAGATAAACACGGGTCGACTTTAACATCTGAGTAGTTTTAATTGAAATTTCAGGCAGGGGTTTGACAAGGGAGTGAAAGTGGAAGGTGAACAAATAATAACCGCATTTGACAGAACTGACAGAACGGAGGAGAAACAACAATAACCAATAGGGGTATAATACACGGATACACAATAGCGTCGCGCTGGCACAGTCGTCCAATCGGAGTGTCGCGCTGGCACAGTCGTCCAATCGGAGTGTCGCGCTGGCACAGTCCTCCAATCAGAGTGTCGCGCTGGCGCATTCAAACTGAAGTACCATTATACGGGCACCAGCCGACACAAACACACACATACATACTAGGGGAGCGGAGCCGGCGGCGGGCCCGAGCCGCCAGCCTATAACAACGGGAAACACGACAAACATGACGGGACATTTACGCAGGCATCACAAAGATTTAGATTTATCAAATTCAACTAGAAGTGGGAAAACAACGGTCCAACCAACTATTTCATCCTCATTTACAGTGAAACTTCCACACACTTCAGCTCGCGCGAAACGCCAGATCCATAGGTCTATTTATAGCAGCAGACCTGCAGCCTTGGAAAACGCTGGATTCAAACATTTAATTAGTGTACTTGAACCACGCTACAGTATGCCCAGCAACTGTAAATGTTGGGATATAGTTTGTTCAGGCTGTATTTGTTCCATGACTTTGGATACAATATATTTTTTGTTGTTGTTGCACATTGCACATTATTTTAAGAGGAACGCACAGCACACTGTTGTAACCAAAAACAGTCAATAGATGGCAGGCACCCACTGTGACTTTTTGTTTTTGTTTTTTTATTTTTTATTTTACACTTCAGTAAGAACAAGACGGTTAACTTTATATTGTAAATAAATTCTTTGAATTTGATCATTCCTGCCTAATGTCAATTATCATATATTACATAAATTTACACAAAAATAATATGGAAATTGCATCACCTATATGTAGCCGATCTTTTGAAATAAGATTTACTGTACAATGAATAGAACCAATGATCATAGACTAGCCTTAGCCTACAGAAGCATATGCCTCTGTGTTATAAAGTGGGGGAGCGAAAAAAAAAAAAAAAAAAAATCGAAAAAAAAATCGAATCGTGACCCCAAAATCGAAATTTAAATCGAATCGTGGAGTTGGCGAATCGTGACACCCCTAATATATATCAGCCTCACTTGTTAATTTTTGTTTCTTCGCCACAGGTGGCCATCGAAATCCCAAATGTGAAGCGCGTCAAGGCCCGGCGAGACTCCCAGTACCCCACCAAGCGGGATCACATGATCTGTAAATGTCTGACACTCAGCATCACCTACGCCGCCACCATCGGCGGACTCATCACCATCACCGGCACCTCCACCAATCTCATATTTGCCGAGCAGTTCAACACGTACGCGCTTTGCACGATTTAGCAAAACGCTGCAAAAAAAGTGACGCCCGTTTCCGTTTCCAGGCGCTACCCAGACGCCAAGGTGATCAACTTCGGCACGTGGTTCATCTTCAGTTTCCCCATCGCCATCATCATGTTGGTGCTCACCTGGCTGTGGCTGCACTTCCTCTTCCTGGGCTGCAAGTGAGCGTCGTATGCGAGTCGTGCGCGTGATGAATGCGTGCGGTTGACCCGTGTCGTCGTTTGTCGATGCAGCTTCAGGGAAACGTGCTCGCTGAGTAAGAAACGCAAGTCCAAAAGGGAGATGATGTCCGAGAAGAGAATCCATGAGGAGTATGAAAAACTGGGCCCCATCAGGTATGCGTCGATTCTGCTTGAAAATGGACACATTTGAATTCCCTACTAACTTTTATTTGTATTTATTTTTTTTTTTTTGTGACGTTGTTGTAGCTACCCAGAGGTCGTCACCGGTGTTTTCTTCATCCTGATGACTCTGCTGTGGTTCATGCGAGAGCCAGGTTTTGTGCCAGGCTGGACCTCGCTTTTTGAGAAGTAAGTCTATCTTGTTCATCAAACATTCAAAAAAGTGCAATTGTAATGTTTGCTTTTGCTCGTTTAGGAAAGGGTATCGGACCGATGCGACTGTGTCAGTCCTGCTCGGCTTCCTGCTCTTCCTAATTCCTGCCAAGCGACCCTTCTCCTCACCTTCTTCCAGCTACAGAGGCCCAGGTAAAGACTAGCACAGCCCCAACTAGGTTTAAAACTGCCTCGATGGCGGAAAAGAACTACTTTTGTTTCAAAGAAGCTCCTCAATTCACTTCAACATAGAATTTCTTGCCACCGAGATGCCACAAAATAGCGGCAAAGCACTATTTTTGTCAAAATGAAGCTCCGTAACTTATTTCAACATAGTCGCTTGGCACCAAGACGCCACAAGATGGCAGCAAATTGCTACTTTTGTCAAATTGAAGGTCCTCAATTCACTTATAAAGTCAATTCTAAGTCTTACCAGTCAGCCACCCTATTATTATTATTATTATTATTATCCATCCATTTTCTTAACCGCTTTCTCCTCACAAGGGTCACGGGGGTGCTGGAGCCTATCCCAGCTGGTTTCGGGCAGTATATTATTATTATTATTATTATTATTATTATTATTATTATTATTATTATCCATCCATTTTCTTGATGGCTCATTCCTCATAAGGGTCGTGGGATATCATTATTATTATTATTATTATTATTATTATTATTGTTATTATTAAACAAAGCTCCTCAACGCACCTTGACAGTTCCTTTGCATCGAGATGTCACAATATGGTGGCAAAGCACTATTTTTGTCTAAACGAAGCTCCTCAACTGACCTTAACTTCATTCCTGGACATTGAGATGTCACAATATGGCGGCAAAGCACTACTTTTGTCTCAGTGACACTCCTTAACTTATTCCATCATAGTTCCTTGGCACACAGATGTTACAATATGGCGGCAAATCACTACTTTTGTCTAAATGATTCTCTTAACTGATTTCATCGTAGTTCCTTGGCACCAAGATGTTGCAATATGGCGGAAAAGCACTACATTCGTTGAAATAAACTCCTCAATTCACTTCAACAAAGTTTCGTTTAATAATAATAATAATACTTTAAGCTCCTCAACTCACTTAAGGATAGTTCATTGGCAAATAAAATAATTAACGAATTAATTAATTTGGTGATAATGGTATAACAAGATAGATGAATCACGAATATGCAGTTGAACCCTGTACATGAGTTGAAGTTAGTTAATCCATTTCCCCACCACTGCATTGACAGCATCAGACCCACTGGCCCCCATGATCACGTGGAAGGACTTCCAGAGGCTAATGCCGTGGGAGATCGTCATCCTGGTGGGCGGAGGCTACGCGCTGGCCGCCGGCTGCAAGGTAGAACGCACATCGAGCGAGCGAGTCGATTTGAGCTAGCGCATCACAGCGACCGATTGTGGCGAGCAGATGTCCGGCTTGTCCGTGTGGATCGGCCGCCAGCTGGAGCCCATGAGCGGACTCCCGCCCTGGGCCGTCACCCTGCTGGCCTGCCTGCTGGTGTCGGCGGTCACCGAGTTCGCCTCCAACCCGGCCACGCTCACCGTCTTCCTGCCCATCCTCTCCGCACTGGTATGACCCGGCTTGAGTCACAACACGTTTCTTCCATGACTTGGGAGTAACTGCAAAGCTTGTAAAACGATTTTTTCATTCTGTTTCTTCTTTCCTTTCATCTCTGACTGTATCGACGCGTCCTTCGCAGTCCGAGACCTTGCGCATTAACCCGCTGCACACTTTAATCCCCTCCACGATGTGCGTGTCATTCGGGGTCATGCTTCCAGTGGGGAACCCCCCCAACGCCATCGTCTTCAGCTACGGACACCTGCAGATCAGCGACATGGTACGACACACACAAATCGCACGCTCTCTTGCACCTGCGGCATCAAAAAAGCTTGCGAGTGTTTTATGTAATCAGAGGGATGAAAAGTTGGATTTCATAACACTTGGCAAAGGCTTGAATACACGTTATTTAAATCCTCTTCCACTAGAGGGCAGCAGCTTCCTGTGACGTTTTTTTTGCTTGATTAGCTTCTCCTTTTTCTTCGCCAGGTGAAAGCAGGTTTTGGGGTGAACCTGATCGGCGTCGCCGTGGTGATGTTGGCCATCACCACGTGGGGGGTTCCACTCTTTAATTTGACTGAGTTCCCAGACTGGGCGGTGGCTGCAAACATCACCAGCAGTTTATAGCGCCCCATCTTCTTGGAGAGAAGCCAGCGAGTGGGGGAAATGACGTGACCTGAGAGTGTAGAAGAATACAGGCAACAAAACATGAAAAGTCTGAACTTGTGGGTGGATACAGGGAGGAAAAGCTGCTTAAGGGGGGCAATCACAGTTCACAATGAAAGCTGTTAAAAAAATGTCTGTGTCATTATATCATATATATATATATGTGTATATATATATATATATATTTTACAATAATATGTTCTAGTAAAAAAAAGCAAAATCCTTCTCAGGGGGCGGTCACTTACGCTGAAAATGACATCACAGTTCCATGATTGGTTGTTACCTGACCAAGTGTGATGTCATTTTAAGTCGACAGCAAATGACAAAATGGCCGCTCCCTAAGATGGATAAAAATGGGTGGATTTTGCTGCCTCATATTACACAAATGTAATTTTAATAAGAACACTTTTTTTTTTTACTAGTGGGGGCACACAGAACATATTATTGTAGAGATTCTTTTTTTTTTTTTTAGTCGCCTGCATTCACTTGCGGTGATATGACATTTCAGAGTTCTAGAAGTGACATTCAAAGCCACATAATGCCTTCTACTGTACAGTATGCTGGGGAAAACAATTTTTAGTGGTGCCTTTAAATTAGTACAGTATACAATACTTATACCCACAGTAAAAATATGTCATTTAAATGGAACAGAATTATGAAACTACATTACAAGATGATGAATCAAATACAAAGATGCTTGTTTTCCCCGCCATTGTCAGTGCAATCCTGACAAAGGAAGGGAAAAAAAAAATAACCCTCCTTAATTCACTCCATTGAAACAAGGCAAGAACTTTTGGAGTCATGCAAAACAATTCTTAAAAAAGCTTTACAGTTGAATAATAAGCTGCTAAAAGATGGATATTGCCACTGTGATGTGAATGTCATTTTTTGAATGCAAAATTAAGGTACAAAGGGTGAGCGCATATTTGCATTTTATGATAATCAATGTTCAATTAAATCTGGTGGTATAAGAAAGTATTATGTACTCTGCAAAAAAATGTAAAAGGTGTTTTATATCTTTACACAATGGAATGTGTGGCTTTTATCGGTTCTAACAATTATCTTACAGGCAGAATCACCAAGATTATTAATTTATTCTTTTATTTGTAATTTATTCAAGTTCTCACACTGAGTGCTACTCAGTGGAATCGCTGTCAAGGCCTTCAAGCCTATTTTTGTAAATACATACACACTTGTAAAATGCTGGTTCCATACATTTACAGACAGAATTAGGAAGACCAAATATGTGTACAAGAATAAAATACATTAAACCAGTATGTATTGTATTTTTTTCTTTATAGTGTGCATGATCACATATGAGAACGTCAAGAGGTCAAAGAGAATTACACTCAATGCAACTTCAGGATTTGTTCGCATAAATATATTTATACTGTAATAAGAAATCATTGCAAGTCCTCAAGGTATGAATATGGCAAAAATAAAATAAAAGTAAGTCACACGAAGCACTTTTAGGGTCAGGTGGGCTGCCGGCGGCCTTCAGAAGGTACGAGGCCCTGTTTTTCCATCTTCTCTTTGTATTTCAAAAAGTCTCTCTTTTTATTGAAATGCTTGACCTGCAAGGAAAGACAGTAACCGGAAGTGCACTTCAAATATAGTGTATGATGATGATGACAATTCGCTTTTAATGCAAAAGGTGGAAAATGGGGTCGTTTTTACCCACTGAGCAGGGCACTTTGATTCAAATTCGCTTTGGAAGTTCTGGCAGGAAGCAAGCTTGTCATTGTTGTCATCCAGACAGTTCCATAATAAGTCTCTGGCGTCCCAGCAGGCCTTTCGTTCAACTGCGTTTGGAGCTGCCATCACCACTTGCCTGTGGGTCGAGGGAATCGAAAAAGGTAAAGACGTGATTTTGTTTTGTTTTTTTTAAGCTATTAAAAACAGCCACAGCACGTTTAAAGCACTAAATTACACAGGCTGTGTATACCGTGCTACCTGAGTAAAAACAGGACGTTTAGCACACGAACAATGAGAAAAAGCAGGTAGTTAGTTGTTTTTTTGTTTGTTTTTTAAGATGCTGAGTACTTACTCGATCGGAGAATATTCCAACTTAAACCCGCTGTTTTTCCATTAAACCCCGAGCACAAACTTTGTACATATACAACACGGTATGAGGTTACAGCATGAGCAAAGCGAAGGACAGATCTTCTCTGTCGCGCGTTGATGACGTTGACATGACGTAAGAGGAAAGCAGGTTGAAGTTGGGGGGGAGGCTCAGGCTTTAGCCTAAATAATTAAATAATGCGTATAAGAGTGTTAAAAAAAAGAAGAAGAAGAAGGAAAAACATTTCGTTTGAAACGCGTTTACATTCATTTTCTGTGTTTTTTTGTTTTGTTTTGTTTTTGTGTGTCAAGCTCGTCGAAGAAATGCTGCTCCTTCACGCTGGTGCTCAAAGCTAACAGAAGATGGCACTGTTTGCCAACAATACTCCATTAGCCCTACACTGCCCTGGAAAAGTCCAATGATATCAACATATAATGTAATTTCGAGTGATTTATTTCCAATTGTTTGCAACGTAAATGATCGTGTGTAGAATTAATAATAGGCAATGAATATTTTCATTTCCATAACCCCGAAAAGTACCGGAGACAATCATGTTAAATCTTGAAAAAATGCAACAGGTGGAACGGATCTAATCTTATCACATCATTTTAATGTTTCAATTCTCTTAATGTCTACTGAGCAACCCGCTAATTTCAACAAGCTATAACAGACTCGTTTTAAACTTTTTTTTTTTTTTTTTTTTTGGCAGTAATTGCAAATGTTAATTTTGACTCAAACGAAAAGAACACCATACCGACAGTGAAGAATGCTCATGGTGACGGTGTTATGTTTTGGGGCTATTTTTTTTTTTTTAGCTGGAACATGAACATTTGAAAAGAGCAGTCAATTTTAGAAAAAAGTCAGGAAAAGTCTACTAGAACATCTCAAATTATTGTGGGTGAATCAGAGGCACTTTAAATGGTGACTGTTTGTGTGCTGACTCCAACTTCACGTGAGTTTGAATGTGATTAGTTGAGAACACAGCTACAATCCTAGTTATTAGAGGGGTGCACACTTGTGCACATTCTCATTTGTTTATTGATTACTTTTCCCTCTTGGATTTTTTTTCAGCTGACATGTAGGCTACAGGTTATAGGTCACATTAATGACTGAAAAAGCTTTGGAACTATTTATCTTGGTTTCATTCTTTCCCCCCTACAAAAACCTGGGGTGTGTAAACTTTTTATATCCACTGTATATAACTACTAATAAGGTAGGCCATGTGCATGCACCCTCTCCAAAATGAGGCCTTATCTAATTTGGTCCCATTCAAATGAAAGTATTTTCCCTTGTAGGCTGTTTTTGTCAGCCGTCTATTTGAAGGCACAATAGCGTGTGGGAGAGCTTTGCAACGAGTAAAGGCATAATTATAATGCGTGGTGTTGATTAACTCTCTCCTTCTCCTCCTTCCTTGCTTTTTCTCACTCAGCCACAGTGATGAAGAAAAGCCCCAGAGGTTGCCATGGTGCCCAGCAGCAATCCATCTCCGTTTGTGTGCTCATGTGGACCGAGGGGGAATGAAAAACAGGAAAACCTCTGCAGAGGATGCGTTGCCAGCAGTCCTTTTAGGAAAGTAAGTGTTTGAGGTTTTGTACGTTTATGCAGACAAACCCTAATTTACACTCGGTCACATTTTTAGTAATCCCACGTCAACTTTCTTTATCTTTTCACTGAATGTTTTACTTCTGCATGGCGCGTTCATTTCCGAGAGCATCAACAACACTTGCAAGGGGGTAAAAAATTGTTTTTCCAAAACCGTTTAACCCTTCATATAAGTCACTCATGGTCACTTTAGTTTTTCACAATTCGATATATCCTGGAAAATGCTCCAATTTGCATCGGTTATCAATGAACAGCTTCACACTCGGGTAGAATGAGGCAAAACAGAAGAGGCCACAAGACAGATTTTATTCCCTTTAATCTCATGACCTACTTAATACAGCAAGCTACAGCCCGCCAACATCCTGCTGTTACATAATGGCGAGAGTCTTTGTGGTCTTGGACAAATTATTTTACCAATTTGCTGTTGAGAATTGATGTAAAAGGTTACAAAAAAAAAAACAAAAAAAAACATTATCCTTGGAAAGAGTCCAAGGATGTTGACTAGGCTAGCCTGCGGTCATACCTGCAGGTAAATGCAGCAGCAGAATGTGCTCGTTGAGGAGAGATCAATATGAAAATCACCTCCTCATTCTGATTGCTAAATGTCTCATCGAGCCACTCCTGCTTCCACGAGCGGCTATTCTAGGATGAGGTGCTACTTGCGATAAACTGAGTAATTGTGCACGTCTGGCCAGGCTTTCATGTTCATAAATGCAGCACATTCGCACCGACCCCTGACCGTGGAAAATGGCTGTTTTTTTTCCCGCATCCTTTCTCCAGCTGAGGTCCACCTCAAATACATGCTTAGAATCTGAGCAGGGAAGCTTTTATTCAAGGTTACATGTCTCAGTTGACACCATTCAACATTTTTGATGGCCAATAATGCCACAATTTTGCACTTACTGGCATAAATGTATTACATTGACTCTCCCTTTCAAATCAATGCTTAATATTTGTACTTCTTTTTGAAAAGGACCCCCCCTCCCTCATCTATCTTCTCATTTGATGATAATGCCTGCCTAGCACTGGATCAGTTAGTTCAGCAAATATTCACACTCGCCGCATTACTTTTTTAAAAGCAGCCTATTAAAGAGGAACGTTAAAAGCGTCAGCGAGGTTTATTGACCGAGTGCTAGCATAGTTTGACAAAGCACGTTTGTGAATATTCTCCGTGTGCGCACACAGCCAGTAAAATTCACCTTCAAGACAAATTGGCGCATTTCTTGGGTTTAATCGTGTTGTTTTTGTGGCAAACATAAACTGTATGTCTTTGCTGCGTTGCCTGACTGTTGATAGCAGTTTTTGTTTGGTGTTCTGCAGGGTTTGATTTGACGTGCTTTCAGACTATCAAACTCATCCTCATGCTGCTGGTGAGTGGTGATGTCTTGGTTAATTAAGACAACAGTCAAACAGTATGTTAGTATAGAGTTTAATGACAGCGACAAAGTGTAATAGTGTCGTGTTATATGGACATTTTGAATATGTCGCTATTGAGATCAAACCTGTTTTCCATGTTTGCACTGCGCTTCTGCCGTTGATTGAAACTGACGCAAAAGCACTGTTGCTCATTTGTATGAAGTCATATTACGTTGAAGGATGAGCATGATTTACACATCTTGATCACTTGCCATCAGAGGGTGAGCATAGTCTTGTGTGACAGTGAAAAATTGGGTGACAGAATGCTTTGGCGGTAATTAGAAATATATTGAATCACTATGATGAATAATGGAAAATGATGGTGGCATTAATTCATTCAAATAGTATAAACATGTTTTTTTTTTTTTTAATGCTTTGTCCTTCACTCCCAAAAACTTATATAGGCCTATACGTTTTTTTTTCTTACATTTTTTTTTTAATGCTGCAGCATACAGAAGGCTTTGATGCAGCTTCTCATCTGAAGAGGTCGCTTAAAGCAATGGTAGTTATTACAAAAAACGTCCAGCAGGTGGCAGCAGAGTATAAGAGATCAGCCAGGGCCATGTGGCAACAAGCTCTTTTCCCGTGTTTTCAAGTTTGTGAATAATGATGAAACTTAGCCATATTCTAATGCTAATTGCTGCAAAACGGAAAATACAAACATATTTTTCTTTTTTTTTTCTAATGAGAGAACAGACTATTTGTTATCTTTCTTTTGGTAGGTTCCATGTTTTTATAACAATAGAACACAGTATTCTGTGGGCCATGCAAAATCAGTCAAAATCCAGTAAAACAGCCGGGAGCGAACGGGACTGCTTCAGTGAAAATGCCTGGGAGTGAATAAATGAATCTTGATAGACAGTATTGTAATCAGAAGACAAAACATTTCCAAGGCAGCTCAACATCTACATAATAGTGTAATACTTATTTTTTTTTTTTTTTTTTTTTTTTTTTTTAACTCTTCTTGGCGTTTTGAATCACACTGAGAAGCTTTTTTTTTTTTTTTTTTTAATTACATTACAATTTATGATTTATGACGAGTTCAGATGAGGATGAGATCAAGAGAAATACTTTTCATGACAATGTAAACATCCGATTAACTAAAGTCTAGTTTCTCCTCATTTCCGTTTTTACATATTTGTGACATTTTCTTGAATTTTCCACAAGATGTGAGTATGGATGTCTGTAGTTTATGTCGCCAGGCTAATCACCACGACTCAAACATAAACCTCCCTGGGAAATGTAATAAAAGTGCTACAGATGAGTCATGTGACTTCAAGATCTATGGCGGAACCTTTTAATGATCCAGGAAGGTAAATGTCAGATCACAGACAGACACACATGTGAAACGGCACACCACGCAGATGGAGGCAGAGAGCTTTGCGACTTTTTGAAGTCGACTGACACAAATGTTAAATGACACGGACTGCTTCTTTTTCCGTGCCTTTCAAAAATAGAAGGTATCACACATCTCCAAAATGAGGAACAAATTGATTATTAAATGGAGCGCGAGTGTCCCAAAAGCGACATCTTTCTGGCAGCACATCCTTTAATTAATAAGAACGGAGAGCCTATCAATAAAATGCTTACAGTTAAACTCCCCCTAATCTCACAGGAGTTGATAAATGACAAAATAGGCATCTGTCAAATTATATGAGGCTGCATATTATTTTAGCCGCTTTCATTTGCCCAGACAGTCTGCAGACTCATCGTATAATCCACACATGGCCTCACAACGCACCACTGATGGCATCTTACACATGCACACGCAATCTCGCTCACACGCACATTGATGACTAAACATCGACCAGTTATCTGTCAGGCCTGCTGCGACCACGACAGTGACCTCAAATTGCCACCACTGGAAGTCAATTTCACTGTCAACTCAGACCAAATGCCATGGCAACGACACTTGCACACGCCAATTGCATGAAAACTCGCAGGTGTGTCCGTTTGCTGCATGTTAGTTTTTTTTTTCCCTAGGTGCCTTATTGACCTCTCAAAAAACTCACTCACTCACTCACTCACATCAAAAAACCTCACTCACTCACTCACTCACTCACATAAAAAAAACCTCACTCACTCACTCACTCACTCACATCAAAAAACCTCACTCACTCACTCACTCACTCACTCACTCACTCACTCACATAAAAAAAAACCTCACTCACTCACTCACTCACTCACTCACTCACTCACTCACTCACATCAAAAAACCTCTCATGCTCACCAAAGAATTCTTACTCACTCACACGAACAAACTCACATATACACCAAATAAAACTCACACATACTCCTCTAAGACATTTTTTTTCTGTGTGATTGTTATTTTTGTCCTATGAGGCAACTCATAGTTTCCCCATTTTTAGTTTTATAATGAAACGTGCCAAATTCATCTTGTCACGATCTCACGAGACAAATTCAAGCACTTTGTTAGTGACACACTCTCTCACACACAGACCGACACAGTATATTCCGGAAGCACGGCAGCTGAGAGGATATTGTAACAAACACTGGAACGTCAATGTTGGACCTACAAGTGGGACAAAAAGGCTCTCCTGGCGGAATTAAAGGAGGATTATCTCTATTAATTTATGCTAATGAATGCACACCGAGTAACGAGAGCAGCTTGTTCTTGTGAGACTCAAGCCCGTCTCACGCATTCTCACACACAAACACTTGAAAGCTGCCACTGCAGTGTTTGTGAGCCATTGAAGCCTGTTGCATGTGAACCCCGCTCCCCGACTCATTCTTGTTCCCAGCGCACACACTCGGTGCTGTTCAGTCGGGTCCTTCAGGCGAATGTTGTTCTCCAACCTTTGCCTAATCCTTTTACATTAACACACACTTTATTTCCACTGTGGGAGAGTTTTGTCTTGTTTCCGCTGTGTGGGGCTGCTCCAGTTCAGCGGACCAAAGCCTTTCTTGTTCGACAAATTATTCATCAAGACATACTGTGATCAGTGGGGTCTCCATGATTCTGCTGAATCCCGAGTTCCTCGAACGCACCCTCTTGTAAAAAGTCCCCCAAAAGAGACTTGAGTATCTTTCTTTAGCGCTTAGCAGGTACTTCACAGTCTTATGTAGTTGTAGATTAAATGAAATTTATTTGCCATTCTTTTTATTTCTGCTGCAGACACGCGTTGAGGTTGAACCGTGTGGCAAAGTGATATGTCAGCACATCCACCGTATTGTATGTGGCCATCGTATTAGCCATAAAAAACGCCAATAATATACGTAAAATTGAGTTCAAATGTGGTCACAAGGAATGGTTTGCTGTGATGCTATGTCTCCAATGGCGCTTTTCCCACCAGAAGCGGCACTTTTTTTGTCCTCGGATGTTCGACTCTTTCAGTTCGACTCGTTGTAACCGCTGTTTAGAACCATTTTGGCAGTGGTTCTGCAGCGCCGGTCGTCAGGGGACGTCACCTGTCATCTGATTGGCCGACAGCAACGCAGCAAGTAACGCCGCGGCACACACCCATTTCCTTGTTTTATGCGAGAGAGGCAGAGGCGCCGCCAAAGTCATAGTGGAAAAAAAATCACCACCACACATTAACAGAAGCCCAGAGGTGTAGATTGAGAAGGAGTTCATGGGTATACATCCTGTATTTATATAGTGCATTTTCCTGAGTGAAAACAGAAGACCCTGCCTTTAAATTGTAAATATGGTTCAATGTTGGCACGACTTGCCACTTGTGAAATGTTATCTCAGATCCGCACGCAATACGGGAGCGAAAGCTTCGCTTGGGCAGTTCAAATGTGCCCGCCCCCTTCCCCGCCGTGCGCCATTTGTAATGGAAAGGCGACAGGTGCGGTGTGGTATGGTTGCGTGAGGTGTGCTGTGGTGTGGTAGCGTGCCGTACGTGACTAATGGAAAAGCAGCACAAATGAACGAGGCATCGTCACTAATCACATCATGTTGCCAATCCAATTGATACAGTATTGACACACTCAAGATGGCGTCTATTGTCTGGTCATACTTGCCAGCGTTTGCCACAACAGCAGTGCTGTAGCATCAAATACATGGAGCAAAGTCAGTACTGTCTGTAAGGCACAATACTTCATTGTTGGAGTAGTAACTAAATTAACCTGTACAGTAATACTGACTAAGTACAGATATACTGAAATATAGAACAACGCTTGTAGCATGGGCACTTCCTGGCATATGAGATATAACTCTGTGGAGTTTGTATGGGAAGTTTGCGAGCCCTCATAGAAAAAAAGATTGTAAAGATGGTGGGTGGGGCACCAAAGAAGGCTTCAAGCTAAGACCGGCACTGCATAGTAGGGTGCAGCACAGTTTTACAACCAAAATATTAAACACTGATGAAAAAATGTTTTGCTAAAGCCTTTTGATGACATTTGTATCTACTTTAACGTCATACAAGTAATTTTACTCTATGTAATAAAGTGGCGTTTAAGCAACAGGAGCTTCGTGCTTTCAGGGATAAAAGCCACTGATTGGATGTCACGTGCACGCACACCCACACACACACACACACAGACACACACACGCAAATCCCTCGAGTCATATCACCAAGACGCCCCTCATTCATTTTCATTAAGGCTCACTCCATCCCCGTTCGCGAGTCGCAAGTGCGCGTCCACGTTCAAGCCAGCGAGCTCCTCAGTCTACCAGACCCGAGCCGAGCCGAGTCGAGCCGAGCCGAACCGCGCCGAACCCGAGCGTCGACTGGCACACGCGCGGACACGGGATCCGGCGCGATGACCTGCTAGCGCATCTTTACGCACCCACGACACGCGTTTTGTCAACATTCTGCCTCTTTAGCGTGTCATTCTCTCGCGGGGGACCATGGAGACGGTATGGGTCCACGAAGTCTTCTCTCGGCTTCTGCTCCTCAGCCTCGTGGGTAAGAAAAACCCGTTTATGGACACTCAGGCTTATTATGATCATGCGCATTTGTGTATACATTAATGAAACTTTTGTTT
The DNA here is from genome assembly GCF_051991245.1 of Festucalex cinctus. Classification (NCBI taxonomy): domain Eukaryota; kingdom Metazoa; phylum Chordata; class Actinopteri; order Syngnathiformes; family Syngnathidae; genus Festucalex; species Festucalex cinctus. The sequence goes on from NC_135426.1 coordinate 18,077,556, forward strand.
TTGGTAAAGCATCTCCAACGTGTCAACATCGCGTATTTACAAGGCTTGCAAAGAAGACACATGTTGAAGAGTGACTGTATAGTGATGCTGCGGTGCATGTATGCTACATTATGCACTCACTTAATGCAGCCCTAACTATTTTTAATGAGCATGTTTGGCATGCAAAGCGCTGAACTGGTGGCTCCAATATGATTCATAGAATTTGCATCTCCAGTTGGAAGCATCTGCATTGACCGTTTTTTGTTTATTTGACACTCAGCTGGAAATGGAGCGAGCGGCAAAGCAAAACTTCTTTACTACAACAAACCAAATGTTTGATCTCATATCTTGGTGACATTTCTAGCTGCATCCTCTGTAAAATTTTGGAGATGTCAGAGTAAAGGTGATATTAGAGATTTAAAGAGCAGTGATACTATGTCTGAGGAATGCTATGATTTATTAATCAGTATTGGAAGCCATCAATATATTTTCTACATTTTGTTATCTCAGCTCAAGGACAACATTTTTCATTTTCACTCTCACTTTTAACACATTCACTGCCAGCCCAGCAAAAATACATTATTTGACGTCTTTTTCCGTCAATGGCAGTCAATGACTTAAGATGAGATGTAAGCAAAATTGATGGATTTTTAAGCAACATTTGCCTTAAAAAAAAACAAAAAATGAAAAAAGGAGGCTGCAATATAATCACAAAATATATTGGCACTTTGTGTTTAACACATTCACTGCCAGCCCAGCAAAAATACATTATTTGACGTCTTTTTCTGTCAATGGCAGTCAATGAGTTAAAGAGTTATATTTTCCACTTTGGAATACAGCGCACGTTTGCACTCAAAGCCGAGTACGTCTTCAACGTTACAGATTTGGAGGCGTCGTTCCCTGCAGCGATATGACTGCAGTGTTGTCCAACCATCTGTCTCGCAGTATGCCAAGCCGGCGCTCCAAAACAGTTGCTTGTTTGAGTCGCGCAACAAAACACGCACACGTTGAAATCTGTGTGATCTGGCGGAAGCGCTCGTCGCGACCTTATTTGTCCTAGCGCTACTGAAACGCAGTCTGCCTCGCCTTCGGGGAGGTTTGTTGTTGTTCGGTCATCCAAAAAGAGCATTTGTGAGGACTGGGAGGTCACTGATGTCGGATGACAAGGCCTCGCTCGTGACCTCCAGTGGCGTTTAGAGCTGAATCATGACTTTATCACTTGCAGTGTCCACTTGGTGTAGAAAGAAACTGGAGAACGTGGATGGTTTATTGAGTTTAAGAGCTGCCTTCCTCAATCACAGTAAAAGTTAATGTAACGCGAAGTCTTTAAAACCATAATCATCCCTTCTTGTCACTCCAGAGCAATCAGGTTGAAGTCAGTGTTGATATGCTTGTGTAACATGAACAAATCAACTAATCACAGTCCAGTTTATTATTGTCGGAATGTTTTAGGCGTTGGGTTTCACCCCTTGTGACACTGAATTATTGCATCGGGCTATTGATGGCTCGCTAGTGCGTGACAATTGGTGTGATGGACTCTCATGGAAACAGCCAGCGTGCTATTGATCATTTCGCAGCTCACAAGGCTTTCTGCCAGCCGCTGTGAGTGTGTGTGTGCAACCTATATGGGCGTGTTGGTGTCCAAATGAGATGAAAACAAATATCGAATGAAGTTTATGTGAACATACCAGCACATAGGCGCTGTAGTCACCATGTTATTGAGTTTTATGTTATTGTATGATAGCATTAGACTGAGGCTTGTAGGATGTCTAATAGTCTTGTAGTAATTGCCTTCAAAAAACTGGCACACTCACTAAGTGAAAGTATGAATAAAATATAGAGCAGCAATGACACAGTCTGCATCATGAATTATTGTATGGATGAAATCTGCCGGCTTTGTTGCTGTAATTTATGCTTTTATTTACATTAAATCGATCTTACAATCTCTGTATGGATGACTTGATGCACCGCTGAGAGTTAGCCTCAGATTATTGATTAAAGTAGTGATTCACTAGCAGACATGGTGTTAGTTTCAGATGATGTCATTTTTGGATTGAACTTGGCCTTCCGGTATAGCTTCAACAAAATAAAAAACATAAATAACTAGACTAAGTGCAATTTCTGGAGAAATTGCGTGGGAATGCTGAAAGCGGAATGCTAAGATTTGAATGCATGTGGAATGCTTATGAAGTAAATTGAGAGATAAATTATGAAATTAAAACCTCCTGGTCACTGGACAATGCGCTTTACAGACTGTGCCACCGAGCAGTATGAGACACCTGGTAATGATAATAAATTATATGTATGGAAGTGGGCGTGGAAAGTGATACTTTCAGTTGATTGTCGATCCCATTGAAAATGAATGGGGAAAAGTTGATATTAAATGTTAAATTGTGCAAATACTGGACAATGTAAATTGGAGGTTTTATGTGGGAGTTGTTACGCGGCAAAAAAGTGTGCACAGAATAAAAATCACAATAACATAATGTGGGAATGCTTCAGCATTCCCACAATAAATAAGTACATCGTCATCTAGCCTAATTTTTCTTTTTAGTTACGGCACATTATGATATATTATTTGTAACTCCCTGCGAGAAAGGAGATTATGGCTGCACTAACTTTACTGCCCCCAACCCCCCACGCCCCATCCGCTGATGGAGTCAGGCTCTGTAAACCAGCCGAATAAAAACCTTCCGTGATGGGCAAATAAATCTTGTTAGAAAGATTTCCTAAAGCCTTCTTAGCTGTCTGGTTTTTCGTGATTTTGATAATTTCCTTATTTAGTTGTTTGAGTCATCCGAATGGAGAATGAGATCAGATTTTCATGACGTTTCGCACGACAAAAGTGGGTTACACTAATGTAACCAATGAGTTGGCATTGAGACAAACCACAGATGTTATGTCAATAATTGATTTACTTCCTGCTGGGGTATTTTGCCTTCCCTCCTTTTGTCCCCAAACATTTTATTCATAAATTTGTCTTTAATCCACTTACAGCCTCTTTTTGCTCGGTTAGAGTTTATTTGAAAAAGCGAGGCTGGGTCATGAGGACAGCTGCTCGTCTCTTTGATGGCGAAAAGCCTGGACAGGAAGTGGCTCGAGCAACACGCGCCAAAGTTTTTTCAGGAGCTGCTCTGAGTGATGGAGCGAGTGACGTTTTACTGGGATGGCGGAAAGCGAGCCAGGATCTCAGAGCAAAAACAACAAATGCAGCTCAAGAGGAAGAAAAACATTTTCATTTTTTATCGATACCAGGAAGAGGACACTTTGCCACTTTGTCGCGTGAAAATGACATCACAGTTGCTCAGGTGTCAGGTAACAACCAATCACAGCTCAGCTTCAGAAAACAGGTGAGCTGTGATTGGTCGCTACCTGACCCCTGAGCAACTATGATGTCATCTTCAGTCGACAGCAAGTGGCAAAATGGCCGCCCCCTGAGATGGATAAAAATGGCTGGATTTTGCTGCATAACTGTTATTCCACAAATATAATTTTTAATCAGAATGTCATGTTTAGACCTGTGAGGTCACTTTACTTATTTAGCCATTTTTGGTAGTCAAACATTATTTTGTCTGTAATGAATTTGATACTTTCATTATTTTTCACGTACAATTAGTACCATTAAAAACACATTTTGCAACTTGCTGTCGACTGAAAATGACATCACAAGGGCTCATGTAACCAATCACAGCTCAGCTTGTGAATGTCACATGACCAAACCTAGAAAACAGGTGAGCTGTGATTGGTTATCTGAGCCCTTGTGATGTCATTTTCAGTTGACAGCAAGTTGCAAAATGTGTTTTTAAAGCTACCTAATTGTACGTGAAAAATAATGAAAGTATCAAATTCATTATAAAGAACATGTGAAGTTTTTATTGCTATAATGGGCTAAATAAGTGAAGTATCCCTTTAAGGTTGACTTTAATGTATTGAGGCAAGTTTCAATTTGCTTGGGACGATAAATCGGGAAAACAATCTTTTTACAACAATTTTTTTAACACAAAATGTGTCCCTATAACTTCCTTTACTAGTGTTATTTAAATAATAATAATCATAATCATAACAAATGTTTTATTTGTATAGTGCTTTTCAAAAGACAAATACACTTTACAAAAATAAAACTGATAAAAACTAAAAGACAAAATTAGGACTTCTAAATATTTATAAAAAAATGAATACAAATAAATGAATAAATAAAGTAAATAAATGCATACATTTGAAAATTAATTAAACAAAATAATTCTTTGATATTCAACTTTGGCATTCAAGTAGCACTGCACTGACAGAATGCTTGTTGAAACAGACTGTGGAAATGATCCAGCGCTCCCAATTTGCTCATTTAAAGTGTTCTCCTCCGGTTTTATTTTGACAGATGCCTCGCTAACAGCCAGCAACAAACTTTTAACGGCCGTTGCACAACATCGGATGGCACACTGATCATAGCAGCAGCACTGATAGTGTCCCACTTTGCAATTTGTTAACTAGAATTGGATGCAAACATGGGTTGCCACACTGCGAGCCAGTCAGACTTTATGAGTGAATCATTTGGCATCCACTGAGCTTCGGATTCTGAGATTGTCTTTGTTGTGGTAATCTGTCGAGATCAACTTGCACGTTTGACTTCTTTCTTAAAGGTTTTGACACAATTGTAGCGGTTCTGTGGGAAACAGAAGGCTTCATTGTTAGTTGTCCAACGTGAAATGGAACCCAAAACCAATTGAGTTGAATGAACGTGAAATGCAGTGTTACGTATTAGGGAGAAGGGTCATCTAGGAACCGTGACCAAATGTGAGTTGATTAACGCTCAAGCCGACCAACTTTCCCAACCGGCATTAAAACATGCTCACATTCCAAAAAGTAGGAGTTCAGAGAATGACAATCTGGCACGCTTCCAGTTCCCTGCTCCTCGTTTTGAAGGGCCCTCAACCGGGTGGTGGCCCTTCACCAGCAAACAGCAAGGGGTACACATCCTTCTCAAAAAGGGACGCTTGTTCCACCACTATAAAGCATTCCAACACCACCTGACGTCACAGAAACGCAATAGAAAGCCTCAATCCATTTTTATCAAGGCTAAGCTTGTGGAATTGGGGACAGCGTCCTTGTGCTCTATTTTGGTTTTTGGGGCAGTGGCTGGCAACTAAGTGAGTGCGCCAAACAAGTGAGGAATTAGGGGGCGTCACCCTCCGCTGAAAGACGTCGAGGAGAAGAGATTGTTGCGTCTCCATGGCGATGGAGAGAGTCGGATCAGGAAGCCGACAGGAAGTCAGGGTGTTCCACACGCCGACGGGGGCTTTTCCGTTGTCATGGAAACTCCACTCATTCAGACCGAATGTTGGTGGACAACATGTTGACATGATTCGTGCATGAATATTTATATTTTCCGCCCAAATCAGATTACAGTGTTTGTATCGTCTCCACATTGCAACGTGCGTTGCTTTCCGACAGCACAAAATCAGCAAGAATTTTTTTTATTTTTTTTCCCCCCCCATGTCCATAGCCGGCCCTATTAGGATGCAGGACCGCTCCGCTGAACGGGCGCAGGATTACTAATCGCACACGCACGCGCACGCAGCATTTTCTCAGTTTGTGCCAAGCAGATGGGATTGCTGCATCTCACTGCTCAGACTAGGCAGGCAGATTAGTGCGCCGCACAAATGAGGTGAACTAGAACAGTCCGCTTGCATGCACAGGACACACGCACCTTTCTGTGTGTTGGAAATGATTTGTATTCGTCACATATGAGTTCTACTTGTGTCTTCAAATGTATCCTGCTCACCTGGTTGGATTCTTAGCCCCAGGCTCTGATTTGAAACCAGTCAAGAAGACTAAATAGTTTCACCACACACTCTCAACCCATCAAAAATATCTTAGCCGTAGGAAAGAAAGCTTATTTATTAAGCTTATTTATCCTTTTACACCTGACTTGAACACCAGCCGGAGGTGAAAGCTTGTAATTGCAAATGGTTTGTGGAAGGACGATATTCCTATTGCACTTTTGAGGCTACAAAAGCGTATTGCATTTGCTTGGAAAATTTTTTTTGGGGGGAGCTTTGTTTTTGTTTTTGATTTTTTTTTTGTTTTTTTGAGTACCGTATTTTTTCTGATTTTTTTTTTTTCTGTTTTACTGAATATTTTTTTCTGTCATAAAAAAAAATTCAGAAAAACGGGGGGGGTGGAGAATCAGAAAAACAGGAGGACAAATGACTGGGGGAAAAACATTATTAAAAAAAAAAAAAACAGAAAAAAAAATATTCCAAAAAACAGAGCACCAACTTCTGTTTTTCGGAGTAGTTTTTTTTTTTTTTTTTTTTTTTACCTCCAACTCCAAGTGACTTCTAGCAGACCACTAACCTGTATATATGACTGGATAGCTGATAGCCCATACACGCCAGTGCAAGCCGTTGAAGTCACAGGGCGGCCATCTTGTTACTCCCACCTCGTGAGCAAAATTACTCCGAAAAAACAGAAATTGGTGCGCTTTTTTTTTATTTTTTTACTTCAACTATGCCTCATTACCCTGCTTCTTTGCATTTGGGTCCTGACAATTTTATTATTTACAACTACATAAAACATATGTCTAGTAGTTGTCCTATTTGGCTGCAAATCTGAAGGATTAAAAACCAAATTGGTGTCAAAACAAATGTGACGTAAACCTGTGGATTTGTTGACTATTTCTGTGCACACTCCGTGTTTGCCAATGTTGGTGTTTGTCAAGGAGCGGCTCTTTTTTTTTTTTTTTTTTTTTTTTTTCCATCCCCGGCATGAAGAAAGGGCTGAACTTTAAAAGCGGCACTCAAGGCGCCTCAACGAGATGAAATTGTGAGGAAAAGCTAAGCTTTCATCATGCGTCGTGTCAGGCTGTCAGAGTATTTATTCATGTGAACCGCTGCCTTTTATTAATCCCGCTGTAGTTCACGATGCAGTGCGAGAGTGCAACATTGATTTTTCTTCATCCTTAGAAGGCAAGATTACGATAAAAACATGCCATGATTTAGTGTTTACTACTTCATGGTACATATTACGCCAGCAATTACACAAATATAAGCCTTTGAACGTGTGAAGGGCGCCTCGGGCGTTTTAATATTTAATGAAGGTGTGTTGTACATTTGTGTGTGCGTGGAGATAAAGCAATGTAAGGTTCTTCTGCAAGTGTTGTCAAATGTCAGACGGGTGATGTGACGAACGGGGTGTTACATTTCACTCTGTCTTTGGATGTATGTGTGCTCACACATGTACAGCTGTCCAACGGCACCCCAGACTCTCACGGTCACCTCTCACACCCACACATACAGACCCCAGTGATAAGCTTGTCTTCTTGGGTTTTAAATTGCAGCTTTTAATGCTGCCCAGGCCTGGCGGAACAATGTACGGTTTGTTTAAAGCTCCACTGTCCTCCACTTAACATAAAGCCTGATCCCATTAACTGCTTCCTTCTGCTGGCTGGTCTTGAGCGTGAGAGAGATGAAGACAGTAAAACGTCTGTGCCGCCGCCCTCGACGTGCTCGTCTCGCGTGAGGTGGTTAGTTATCAACCTTGCGCGTCTGTTAATTAAAAAGTCATATCGCATCCGGGGAATATCAGGCTCAAACTTTCAACATGTCAGTTGAAACTCATGACAAGTCTCAAGTGATAAGCTGGCATTGTAAGGCAGACAATTGGCACCACTAATCAAGCTCGGCGCATTTAATTAAATTTCTGGTACACCGTTGAATTAACTTCTGAAGTGAAGGTTTACGTCATTTTGCTTTCCTCTACTTTGTCTATATCATTCCTATTATTATGACTACTAAGGCATATATTCAACCAAATGACATATAACACAGCTGAACGTCTTACTAGTTTATACCTCGACGCCAGAGACATGTGGCCCTTGGATTAGTGTGGGACCCTCTGGTGAAAAGGGGTTATATGATACACACAATCCTCACAATGATGCTCCATATGTTGTAAGTAAAGAGGAAGTCAACTCAAATGGTTTTTATTTATTTATTTTTTGTGACAATATGTTCTATGAAGCCCCACTGGTCTAAATATGGTATTCTGGTTAATATTGCGTGGAATAAGAGTTAAGTGGCAAAATCCAGCGTTTTTTATCAGGAGGCGGCCATTTTGTCCCCTTTTTTTGCGTGAAAATGACATCAGCGTTGTTCAACCAATCACAGCACCTGTTTTGTGAAGCTGAGCTGTGATTGGATGTTAAGCAGCAAAATCCAGCCGTTTTGATCCATCTCAGGGAGCGGCCATTTTGCCACTTGCTGAAGACTGAAGATGACATCATTGTTGACAACAACCAATCACAGCTCACCTTTTCTGCCGTGATTGGTTGTGGCATGAACAACGCTCATGTCATTTTCACTCGAAAAAGTGACAAAATGGCCGCCTTCTGATAGAAAATGCTGGATTTTGCCACTTAACTCATATATCCACTTCCGCAATATTAACCAGAATACCATATTTAGACCAGTGGGGCTTCATAGAACATATTGTCACAAAAAAAAGAAAAAAACATTTGAGTTGACTTCCCCTTTACTTACAACATGTCCATCTCAGTGGGCGGCCATTTTGCCACTTGCTCGAGACTGAAAATGACATAATTGTTGGTAACAATCAATCACAGCTCACCGTCAGAAAACAGGTGAGCTGTGATTGGCCAATGCCTGAGCCCGGAGCAACTATGATGTCATCATCAGTCTACAGCAAGTGGCTGTCCCCTGAGATGGATAAAAACGGCTGGGTTTTGCTTCATAACTCATATTCCACAAATGTAATATTAATCAGAATGTCATCTTTACACTACTGAGGTCACATATACCATATTATTGTCAACAAATGTTTATGGTTGACTTCCACTTTAAGACACTTTGATATGTGTTGCAATACTGAAAATGAGCTAATGTTGAAATCGGACTTTTCCGAGTTCAAACCAGGAAGCGTGTACAGGAACTTGAGCTCGGAAGTTCCACTTGTGAAGTCAGAAAAAAAAAATTACCTCGACTTCTCCGACGGAAATAGCGATGAGGCGCAATTTTGATTTCGGTGTTGTATTTCTGTCAATGACAGAGACACATGGAGGCATTTAAGCAATAAGGCTCTTGGAAAACTAAATAGGATGACTTGGTATTTGGGCTTCTTTTAATGGTACGACTGTAAATCAGTTTGCACAGCTCTTAACGGAAGCCGACGGACGATTCCCTCATTGGAAGGATTTGGGCTAAATCAGCCCCCAGGAGTCCGCTAATCCAGCGCTGTTCTATTCGTTAGATTTCTGCTGAGACAGGCTCCATGATCCCAAAATGATCAACAATCCCGCTTGCAGCATCTTCACACAGCTTGAGCTCATGGGACTCGTGTAGGATTTTGTACAAAAAGAACTGCCTTGTAATTAGTGGAAAGCGGGCTGATTTTGTTCCATTTGTGGTTTTTATGAATTGCTTTCAGTTTTCAGCATAACACGTCCATAGATTGTTGTCATGTTCACATAAAGCATCACCTTCAGCAGCATTCCCACTAAATTCACGTTTAGCTTTCCACCACTTCAAGAGAAATATCACCCATAAAGTCTACTGTGTCCAAGCATAAGCATATACAGTACTGGATGTGAATTTTCAATTACAAGCTTTGAGGTTGACAAACTGCAGGAGGCTCGCTAAGCCTCAATCTGCAATTGATTGAACAGAGCCGCCATGCCTCCATCTGTTGAGAAGAAACTTACTCACTGCTTTTCTGATCATCCTTCAGAAAATGAAATCCCATATTGATATTTGTGGTTCTGACTTGGTGGACTTTGAAACTGTCTAAACCAGGGGTCAGCAACCTTTCCTGTCAAAAGAGCCGCTTTTGGACAAATAAATAACCACAAATTTTGTCTGGAGCTGCAAAACATTTGCACATTGTGATGAAGGAAACTGTGTGTTAGGTTAGTCTAATGTACTGAAGGAGTAAGAGCTCATTCGAGCTGCAAGATAACACAAAAATATGGAGCATCCAATAATTTCATTTATTTATTTTATTTATTTTCATTTTCCATTTTTTTTATTTTTTTGTAATTTTTCAGACTGTTTTTCATGCATTTTTTTTTTAAAGACTTTCTGCTGTTCTGTCAAATTTTAGACGTGTTTAGAAATTTTCTGGTCATTTTCTGCCTCTCCTCTCCTCTTCCTTTTTTTTTTTATTTTTTTTTTTTAAAGACATTTTATAGCTATTTTTTGACAATTTGTTCGCAAACGGGGCTGGGCGAACGCGTCAGCTGCGTGACGTCACTCCCGGGGCAATTTGAAAGCACGCACGGATTTTTTTTTTCCCCACTCACTCATTCACACATGTAAGCTTCTGTGAGTGAGTGAGTGAGTGAAAAAAATAAATAATCCGTGCGTGCTTTCAAATTGCCGCGGAAGTGACGTCATGCAGCCGACACGTTCGCCCAGCCCCGTTTGCGAACCCCCCCGCTGGAAAGGTGTAAACACTCTCTTTCCACAGAAACGGCCTGCTGTTTACAAAACAAAAACAAAATGGCAAAATACAGGCTGGGGGTGTGGGGGATTTAGAACAAAATCACCCCCACACGTTATGAAAAGCCCATATCTATAAATTGAAAAGTAGTTAGTTTGTTTAAATCCTGTATTTAAAAAGTGCATATTTCTGAGTGAAATCGGCAGACAGCCCCTTTAATCTATTTTTCTGACAGCTTAAAAAATTGTATTCTAATTTGAACATTTAATTATTAATTAATAAATATATAAATTAATTAATTTAACGAATATTTAATCTAAAAAATAAGTAAAAAACAAATATAAATTTTTGCTAAAAAAAAATACAATAAATTTTTTTTAGAGATCCATAAAAAAAGGGAGCCACAGTAGAGGGACTAAAGAGCCACATGTGGCTACAGAGCCGCAGGTTGCACACCCCTAGTTGAACCCAACAATGAATTTCAGAGAGCAAAGAGTGAACATGATCCAAGCGCCGCAAGGGGAATACTGTAGCATAACGAATGAAACTTAACACTGAGAATTCACCAAGCTAAACAAAGTCGCTTGACTTATTCTTTTTTTTGTGTGTGTATGTATAAGGTAAAAAAAAGTAACTACACGATAGCACTTTGATGTGCGCCAAATTTGAACCATGAAACTGGGCGTCATTCGGACTTAACGAGGAGGAATAACAGTGAGATAAGTGAATGAGGGCACAATAAAAGAAGGAAGACAAGAAGTAGCTGCAGGCTTGTAGCATCAGTAATTGCCTCATTAACATCCCACAGCCGCGTTTCATGTAATGTATTCTTTGTTGCACACACACCATTGAGGCCAATTATTACCTGTTGTTTCAGTTTGAACCTCTAATAGCTTCGTAATTTAAAGGCGGAACAGTATTGTAATGATTATATATATTCAACATACACACCAGCTATGTTGTTAGATATTAAGATGTACCACCAACAAGTTGAAAAGTTGTCATTTTTGTTTCATTGTGCTAGCTCGGACTTTTACAGTAAAACTAGCAAGGAAATGAGTTAAAACAATTGATGTGCAACATTGAATCCCCCGTGCATCCTGAATATGCATTCATGCAGATGATTTTTCACATAATAAAGAGCTTTGTTTACTGGCTGTATGCACAGTAGGCACATCAAAAATATATATTAATAAGCAGCTCAAACGTGATTTTGGTGTTCGAAGTGCTTGATGTTTACGCTATCTTTTTCATCCTGCCGCGGTAAACAATAGGATTATGCTGACTTCATGTCGTGTATGTGATGGTAGTTGGTTGCCTCTGACCTAAATTTGACTCTGCTGAGGGCTTGGAAGTTGGAAGGGAGGTTGAAAGAAAAAAAAAACAATCTTGTTTTATTCACCTTCTTTTTGATTTATTCATGTTCATGTGGCATCCCTCTGCATAATTCAGCCATCCGCAATCATTAGCTGATTTTGCTTTTCTCGTGATGTTGACTCTTCCTTCCACCTCATCATTTTAATGCCATGACTCACCTAATTTGCCGACTTCTTCATGCTCTTGCCTACAATGACATGATGAAATGGCCTCAAGTGGATACATCAGCGTGCATCCGCTGAATTCAAAATGTAGCTCAAGCATGCTTTGTCAGATTATGTATGCTACTATATAATAATATACTACATGAGTTATGTGAAAACCTCCATGGAATTCTGACTAGTACCAGTACTGTACTTGCGACTCTTGTTGCCTTGTTACGAAATTAGAAGAATAAAAAAATGGCAATTCAGGCAATTCTCTTATTGAGATATTATTGATATTTAACATCCCTAAAAACACCACCATTAACATGTCGTCTTTCTTTCTTCTACAGTCGGTACAGTGGAGCCTTTGGTCCGAAACTTGAAGAAACTCCAAGAAGATATCGATTGGTCGTACACAGGTATGCACCCCGTTAGAATAAATAGACGATGCAATAATTGTGTACAGCACAGACTGCTGCTTGGACCGCCGCCGATAAAAATATATTGTGTGCCACCGGGTCAAAACTGTCGACGCCCGCACCGTTCCTGACAACCGACTAAACGCGTACTGACATTCAAGAGTGATCCGCTCCACCATTTGAAAACATCCAACAGTGACAAAAAGCCTGAGTGACAAGCCCAGCGTATGTCAGTCTCAGATCACTTCATCTGTAGGAATTACCGTATCTGTCAACATCTCCCATAGGAGAGCCTTGATCTGCCCAGCCGGGGCCATATGCTCACACGACTGCGGCTAACTCAGCACGGCGTCCCGCTGCGTTAAGCCGGCCAGGAACAAGAGTGGTCTGAGGCAGACGAATAATAGTCGTAGTCCCGGTGGGGGAGATTATGGCTTCTTACTGGTAAAGGAGAATCGGGTCTGAAGGGGTCATCGCTGGGCTAATGGAGGGCTATTAAACGTATTAACCTCTCGTGGATTTGATGGCCGCATTCAGTTACAAACAACATTGACGAACCTGAAGCATCGCCAATTGACCTGACCCTGGCACGTTTTTCCCGCCCACAGAATGCGACGAGCAGCGCCCTCCGACATTTTTACCGGTCGAGATGAGCTGAAGTGCTTTCACAGTAATGGCAAAGTTGTCGAATCTTTCTTGTGATTTCTCGCTAAGGTATTTTCAGGATGCCGATATTTCCTTTCGAAGCAAGCAGAGGGGGCTTTACATTTTTTTAGTTAAGGGTATCTTCACTCCCTCACCATGCTATTTTGCCCAAAAATAAAAGGAAATATACATCGGTATCTGCTGCTACAGAAGTCAGGAAAAGAGTCGGCTCACTCACTTCGACTAAACCGAAGTTTTTGGACATTGTCATTTATATTTGACATTTATATTACCTCACAGTTTCAATGTTTTGATGGAATTTATAGTAAATGGGCCCTTTGACGTCACTGCTTAGCTCCCACTCCGCCTCTCGGAGGGCAAGCCCCCATAACAAATGAATGCAGAGAGCTTGATTTTAGGTGAGTGTTCTTGTTAAACGGTGGGAAATATGTCAAGTGTCACAAAAAAAAAAACGTCCCGAGTAGGACACTACATTACTGTAGTCATTGAAACCAGCCATTTGGAGCTGCTAGCTACAAAAAAAATGGAGTTGGTTAGAGGGCAAAGTGTAAGTGGAAGATTAACATATGTTGTTCATTGAATTTTGTCTTCTGTTATCCTGATGTTCTGTTACATCCAAATGTTATTGTGAGTTGTAATTTTGTACGAGTGGCAGAATGCTGAATGGATGCTTTAACAAAACATGTTTACAATAGCAACCAACTACTTAATGGTGGCATTTAACTCATTCACTGCTAATGACAACTATAGACGTAAAAAAATCCAAGCAAACAGCCAGTGTTAATTTTGATTTAAAAAAAAAATTAAATTTAATTGAATTAAATTACATTAAAATTGTAATAAAAAAAAAAAAGAAATTTCAATTTAGTTTTAGTTATAGTCTTCTGTCTAAATATAATTAAAGCCTTAGTCATAACTTAGTCACCTGATTGTATTTGAGTTTTAATGCAACCTTTAGTCGACAAAAATAATGAGCAATTTTAGTCGACTAAATTGACTTCTGGAGGTCGAGACCCAGTTTGTAGTCTCAGTAAGACCAAGACCGATCACTATGCACGATGGTAGCACTTAGCAATGAAATTGTTGTCATTGTTGTTATTAATAACAATGGGGATTAATAACTATGAATGAAAACAATGAATAACTAAAACTAAATTCAAATTTCTTGTCAAAATTTGCATTGGCTGTTTGCTTGGATTTTTGACGTCTATAGTCGTCATTGGCAGTGAATGAGTTAAGCACAGAACTGAGATTTGAGATTTTATTTTTTGGCCAGCCTCCAGCCCTAACGCATATTTTTGTTTGATGGCATTGATTCATAATAATAATAATAATAATGCAGTTGCTGAGATTCCCTCACGTAAATTCATTTGATTTGCCTTTTTGGCAATCTCTTCCGCCAGACTTGTTTTTCCTCATTTTACAGATTTGTTTTCTTCCCTCTGTCAAATCTTTCCAATCAGATCTCAGGCACACGCAGTCCATTTGTCAAAGAGTGACAATGTTTTTGTTACGCGCTGTGCCTCCTCTTCCTCAATTTGTTGGCTTATTTTGGCTTGTTTATCACGCTACTCACCTCTGACGCTCATCATCACACGGGAAGGCAGGCTGGTGCCGGTTAGTGTTGCTTCGCTGTAACTGGAGACACTTCTGCCATACGCGTGTGTGTGTGCGTGTGTTCTGGTCACAATCGGGTCTTTCTGAGCAGCTCTGTTCTGTTCACTGAGCCGTGAGTAAAAACATTAACATGTGAAAGAAGCGCACTTCATTGTGAGGCAGCTTGCGCTTCTTTTTGGAATGGTTGGGAAGAGGGTCATGATAAAATAAAAGGAAATATGTGCAGGAGAGTAATTGACAGTGATGAGAAGTGTGAGAAACTCAAAAAAGAGGAGAGTGGCTTTTTAGCTTTACTATTATGAGTTCAAATTGCGCCTTGATAAACTCGTCAAATTTCCAGCGGCCCATTTAGGCAGCAAACGAACTATTGGAGCAGCTTCCAAGTAGAAGCAAAGCAGAAAATGTTCGTCACTGGCACACCTCGGGGCTTTTTCCACGTCTCACACTTGATGCGTGCTTCACCAGACTATACTCGGTCACCTTGGTGGGAATACATGGGGGTTCACAGTTATTTTTTTGTAGTTGTTTTGACACACCTCTGTCATGCCTGCTCACTTGCCCGGAAAACCAGCACAAGCGACAACTCCTGTTACTGTCGTCTCCTGTTAATAAGGAATTATGTTGGAGTTATTCATCTTAACTGAGAGTCAGGCATTGTATGGAAGTGTAAAAATGACTGAAATGAATTAAAATGTTTTGTGATTATTAAGGGTGTCAGGCAATTACTTTTTTTAATCACATGACTTCAATAGTTAACTCACAATTATTCACAAATTTTATATCTGTCCTAAATGTACAATAAAATATTTTTTCCTCAGTTTTTTTTATACTCTTGTTAACATAAAAGTGAGAAAAAAATGTTAAACTAATAGAAATATGGCTGCATCTTTTAGTCATTGATACAGTAATTTCATAATCATTCATAAAATTGAGTTAAAATTTTTAAAAAAATGTACTGTAAAAAACGAGTGTGATATTTATTTGTGTTGAGGTCATTTTCTGCCACTAGATGGCATAATTGCATTTTTAAGACACTGGTGACAGATCAGTGCATTTTTCTTTGCAAACTACACTAAGTACAATTTCTGGAGAAATTGCGTGGAAATGCTGAAAGCTGAATGCTAATAGCTGAGTGCTAAGGTGAATGCCTATGAAGGAAATTGAAGGATACATTATGTTAAAATTACAAAGTAATTACATAACTCGTAATTACTACTACTAATAGTAGTAGTAAAGCATTCCCACAATTAAGAGCTATCAAATCTTTAACATGAAGTAACTTGTGAAATTCTGCACATTTTAATAACTGTAAAATACTACTTGACCCCAGTCGCCACAAATATATGCAATATTATTAAATGTATTACTGCTAAATTTTGACGTGGCCCTGTCTGCTGCGCTGCGAATTCCCCCAGAACAGGCTTTCCAAGTAAGCATTAATTACGTGTAAAATTAGTGGCGTTAAAGGAACTTTAAATGAACTTAAAATTAATACACTAATTTTGACACCCCTCGTTTTGAGGCACATCGTTACCATTTTTTTCATCACATTTTTTGCTATTCTCAGCAGGTCTTTTATTAACATTATCATTGGAAGCCTTTTGCTCTGTTAACTTCAATTTATGTTACAAATGGAGTCTGATTTATCATCAAAAGAATTGGAATATGTTGTCTACAACCATTAACAATTATTGCACATAACAATTGTGATCCTTCCTTATATAAATGTGAATTGAGTTTTCCGGAAAGCCACGTACATGACTTTTTTGAACAAACTTCCACTTCCGTCATGTTGTGCTCATCATCGTCCCTGGTGGTCCTGGGATCCTTCTGCCGGGAGGATCCCCCCGGGGTCCCATCTGTTCTGTTTGCATGCAAGTTTGCACTCTGATTACCCACAGCACGGCGATGGCACGCGTTTCAACTTCCACGTATCTCCTATATAAGACAACTGCATTTTCTATTATTCCCTGTGTGACTTTAAGAGCAAGTTATACAAGCCTTAAAAAAACACTTTTGTATTGATTTGAATTTTAAGACTTCTTAGCCTCGTCTTTCCGCTGCTGTTCCTCTTCTTGTCTTACTCGTAAAGTTTCATAGCCTCCGGCAATGCGAGCTTCAAAACTCCTCTCGCGCTTGATCCCATGATCACGTGGAAATGCACACAGATTTTGGAAATGGGGTTTTTCAGCAAGTCCAGCATTTTCCGCACTCGCGTTGGTAAAAAGAAGTGGACCGTGGCAGGATACGGCCACAGGGGTTGTTCACATATGATCACGTTTAAAGTTAGCTCGCATTCTCTGCTGAACGGTGCAGAAGAGTCCAAGAAAACATCTTGCATCTTCACTGTTGTTGCACATTTCACTAACAAGAATCTTCGAGGGAGAAATTGGTTATATTCAAAGTAGGGGTGTCAGGCGATTACATTAAAAAAAATAAAATAAAAAATCGTAATTAATCGCAAATTTTATCTTTTCTAAATGTATAGTAACATGTACAATAAGTTTTCATGCTCTTGTTAACATAAAAGTGGAAAAAAATGTTAAATAGAAATGAAAAAAAAAGGGATATAAAAAATATATAATTCAAAAATTATATATATAAAAAAATATACATGGAAATAAAAAGAACTATATATATATATATATATATATATATATATTAGGGGTGTTAAAAAAAAATCGATTCGGCGATATATCGCGATACTACATCGCGCGATTCTCGAATCGATTCAATAATCGGCAGAATCGATTTTTTTTTTTTTTTTTTTTTGTAGGATTCACACCTTGAGCATGGAAGAATGTTATATGAACGGAACATTAAGCCTTAATATTTTATTTTAATGCTGTTCAAACATGAAACAGATTACAACCTCTATAAGACTGAAATTTCAGATAAATAAATAATACATTTTCATATAAATCTTACACTCTACAAGCTTACTGATTAGTATTTTCTAAATTTGAATGAAAAAAAATCGCAACAATCGACTTATAAATTCTTATCGGGATTAATCGGTATCGAATAGAATCGTGACCTGTGAATCGTGATACGAATCGAATCGTCAGGTACTAGGCAATTCACACCCCTAATATATATATATATATATATATATATATATATATATATATATATATATATATATATATATATATATACACACACACACACATATATATAGTTCTTTTGTATTTAATTTTTGAATTATATTTTTTTATTTCCGTTTTTATTTTCCATCAAAATGTTATTCAAATGAGGGTCAAAAATTAAAAATAAATTACTAAATAAATCAATCAATAAATAAATGGTTAAATAAATAAATAAATAAATAAATGACTGCAAGTGAAAATAAAAACGGAAATAAAAATATATAATTCAAAAATTAAATACAATTGTATTTATGTATGTATATATATATATATATATATATATATATATTTAATTTTTTTATTTGCAAATTATATTTTTTTATATTCGTTTGTATTTTCGCTTTTATTTATTTATTTATTTATTTATTTATTTAGTCATTTATTTATTTCGAATTTTGGCATGTTAACAAAAATCAGTGGCGTTAAAGGAACTTTAAATGAACTCCAAATGAATGCACTAATTTTGACACCCCTAATTCACATCCTTCCAACTGTACTCGCATCTGTTAGTTCCCCTGTCTGCCTTTCAGTCTGCATCACCCGACTAACTATATGGATGAAACTCCGAGCCGGGTTGCAGCACAGGCCAAGGAAGCGGCGATCCAATTTGGGTCAGATCTGTTTAACGTAGTGAAAACAGTTTTTCCCATCCCTACATTGGTGGGAGTGTAGGAGTACTGATGCGATGTGATGTACTGACCTCAGACCAGCATTCACAGCTGGGGCCTGCAGCGTTCCACTTTGCTCTGTTAATTTCTTTCTAAATACAAGCTGCCAGAACTGTTTGAAAGCCATTCCGCTGTGCTGGCTCCAGCTCTGACGTGCTTTTCTAAAATAATGACAGGGACTTGACAGGGTGCGAGGATCTCATTGTGCCAGCATAAATGGGACCAGCGCGTCAACTTGGTGTGATCACAATTGGCATGAAGTCATACATCATTTTAAATGAATGGCAACAGTGCAAAGTCCCCTGGGCTCCCACGTCACTCACCAGACCTTGCCTTTTAACTCATTCACTGCCATTGACGGAAGAAGACGTCAAATGATGCAATTTTTTTGCTGGTCTGGCAATGAATGTGTTTTAAAGTCAAAAACAAAGTATTATGCTGTGGACCGTGAAGATGGAAAAATTTATCATCCCGTTTTGAATGTGAATAGTAGTAGTGCAACGGATCATCATTGATCGATGGTCAGTACAAAACAACAACAGCGCACATTCACAGTGGACACTATTTAGCCATGTCAAGGAAGCTGAAACATACTTAACGTAACACACGGCCAAGGCTAACTTCAAAATAAAGTTGACCAAAATGCAGTAATAAATTGACGGCAATGCAAATAGCCTTAGTAGACTTTTACTTTGAAGTTTGCCCACGTCGTGGCGTGATGGCTAACTTGACTTCCCTTTTAGACGTTTAGACTTTTTATATCGTAATTTTGATCACATTGTACACAACACTATCCCAAACTCATATTCAATCGCTAGCTAAGAAACCGCGAATTAATTTTGCCATCATTGTATGACACGCAGGAGTCTCCGACGTAAACCAAGACAAAACATTATTTATTTATTTATTTATTTATTTATTTATTTATTTATTTATTTTGCTGATCCGAAAAACAATCCGATTCGTGACTCAAATCCGTGATCCGATCTGAACCGTGATTTTTGTGATCCGTTGCACCACTAGTGAATAGTGAATACAATGTTACCTCATGGTAATCAAATCCCTGATTCCAAACAGAGCTGTGATTAGCAAGGTGAGTCACATTGAGAGTTGCAACCAAAAGACAGCCGTCCAAAAAAGTACCACCCGCTCAGCCCTAGAGTACTTTCGACACAACATAGTCAGCTTGTTGTTTCGTTTCCTTCTGTTTCACTTTTAAGGGCTTTCCTGTCTTGCATCCGTCACAGATCCCACCTTAAATATTTTAACCGAAGAAGCCCGCGAGCTGTTTCGACGGCGCGTTCCCTCCCCGCCTCTGCTCGTGTCTGTTTGCCCGCACGCACATGTTCGCGACTCTCCACCGCTCTCCCAGTCACCAAATACTCGAGGCCGGCCTTTCTTCTGCTCTAGTTGTTAAGTATTCTGGCGAGGCTGCTCCCGGAGCTTGTTTCAGACGCCGGTTAATGATGGCGAGGTGTGCGCACACATGCGCCACTTCCTTGTGTGCTCGCTCTGCTTTCTTGCGTTGTACCTACTGATACGAGTTGGCAGATTTCAGCCTTCGTTTGTGCATAATGAAATAAATTACTGCTCAAACATGAGTTCAAAGTTCTAACCGCCGATAAAATCAAGGATGCAGAATCTGTTATGAATTCAAAGACTAAAGAGATCTAAGTGATTCGAATCAGACTGTAAATTGAAGGTACAAATACAGTCAAACCTCGGTTTTCGAACGCTTCTGTTCTCAACCAAATCGGTTTTCAACCACAAAATGTGAGAATTTTACGTCCCAGAACTCATCCAAAAATTCGTCTCTCAACCAAACTGAAAAAAAAAGCCGAGCGTACCTGAACGCGACTCACTTGGGAGCCGAGCTAACTCGAATGCCCAGGATGCTTCCTCCGTAGCACGTTCGTGTTCAAAGTTCGTTTGGGGCACACCTGTTCATTGTTATTTACGCAAATCTTTTTTTAGTTTTGCATCGTGTATTAGCCCCTAATCATGGGTCCAAAGAAAACAAGTGCAAGCGGTAAAGCTGGTGAAGAAAAGAGGAAAGTAGTGCGCAGAACTATTGAATTTAAAAAAGAAATGTTTGCATTTTGTTTTTTGTTTTTTCATCATTTTAGATAGGATATCTAAATAAAACAGTGTCTATTTCTACCCTTTTCTATTTATGGTAAACAGTATACAGTGCAGTTTATGGTGTAAAAAAACAAAAACAAAAAAAAAACTTGGAAAAAGTTTTTTTTAAACTTGGAACGGATTAAAATTATTTACATTAATTCTAATGGGAAAAATTGTTTTGGATTTCGAACAAATCGCTTTTAGAACAGCCTTCTGGAACGGATTATGTTCGAAAACCGAGATTTGACTGTAATAGTTTCTCGACACTGACTAATGGACCAACCCCCAAACTCTAAACCACTAGCATATTAGCAAGTAACATGTAAATATGCTCATCTGATATTCATACATGCAATCTACTGCGCCGTCTTGTCTCGGTTCTTCTTTTTTTGCCTTCTTGAGAACATGACATGTTTTCATGCTGAGAGGAAACACTTCCTATAGATAGTCACCTTGCGTCTGTGTGGGTGTATCGCTTCCATCTTGTCAGCTTTAGGCTCACTCTTTTATGTCAATGTGAATTTCTCGCCATGAAGAGACACTCTCGTGTAAAAATAATTGGAAGAAAACTACTCTGATTGGCAAGGTGAGGACATGCGCCCAATGGTTTAGCCAACGTAACTCTTTTACAACCAGGCTTGCATCTAAAAATTTATTCTGCTCCCAAATATGAATGAAAAATGCAGAAATCATTTTCAGTGATAATTCTAAATGCTGAATATTATAAACAGTCTCCTTAGACTTTTATGACATGCGGAAATTCTCTTCTGTTTGATAATCATATTCAAATGTAACATTTGATTTGAATCAGAAATGAAGCCGGATGTCAAGCGCTGGCTAATGTCAAAAGGGAAAACCTGCAAGCATGAAATGAGGTTAAACCGCTTGTGATGTTTTTCCCCGCGATTCGGTAATTCATATTCAAAAGTTTTAGCGTTCTCTTAAACAGCTCCAACAGCGACGTTCGGGCTTTTAATATTTGATAAGTATTCGGCTATTTTTTGCCAGGGCTGAGGCAAACAGAAGCAGACAGTCTCCCCCCAAAAGTTGAGCCCTACATTATTTAACTCAATAATCTTGCATGTATTTCTGAATGGCTCTCTGGCTCAGCAGGGCAGACAGAATCTATTCACAGAGGGTGAAATTAGCACTTTTGCTGCGTGTGCACGCCATCCGAGGGAGCCTAATTGGTTAAAGCGTGGGCAGGAGGCGAGAGACTACACTTCAGCATGCGCAGTTCATTTTCTTTCATTTAGCGTGAAAAGAAAACCTTTTTGTATGAATTGTGTATTAATTCAGAAGGACATTCAGTGTTTGGCTTTGAGTTGTATTCAGGGACCCAAATAAAAAAAGTGTATTTTCTAACTTGAGAAATGGCAAAACAGCATTTTGGGAAAAAAAATCAAAAGTGATTTGACTTACTAGATTTTGAAGGTAAGAGGTGTCCAGATGATTATGAATCGCAGCCATTTTCAATACCAGACGTTTTACTGGGTTTTAATTTATTTTGCAAGGACCACAGAATAGTGTGTTCTATTGCTATATAAACATGGAAACTACTAAACAAAATCATCAGGGGAAAAAAAAAATATTTCTGTTTTCGTTTTGCAGCAATTAGCATTAGAATATACTGTAGCTAAGTTTCATCATTATTCACAAATCTGTTTAAAACAGCTTTGTTGCAACATGGCCCTGGTTGAGCTCTTATACTCTGCTGCCACCTGCTGGCCGTTTTTACCATTACCATTCTTGTCAGTTCAGAGGCTGCATCAAAGCCTACTGTATGCTCGCATAAAAAAAACAACAACATAAAAACGTATAAATACGTCTTTGGGATCATGGTAATATTTATTTCTGTCTTTTTCCGTTCTTTAGTTATCAGCGTTAAGCCTGATTTATGCCTCCACGTTTGCTCTCGCGTTCATGACCAGGGTAGATCACATGATCTACGCGAGCCATGAATTTTAAGTGCCACGTAGCTCGTGGCCTGCGGTGCACACGTCGCCAATCCTTGCACGCCGTAGATGGCGGGGCGTAGCTCGCTCGTGATTGGTCCGTTCGATGCCCTACTCGGCTTTTTTTTTTTCAGATAGTTTCCGTGAAGACAACTGTTTGGCGGCGCAAATCGACTTCCTGATCGGAGACCACAGCTGTGCATGTAGATATGTGCCTGGGACGAGAGGCGGGAAAAAAACAAACAAACAAACAAACAAACAAAAAAAACGGTGTTTGCAACAAAAAAAAAAAAAAAAATTCTTCAAAAAAAAAAAAAAGCTTCAAGCTGATGAAGTTCACTGTTGAACTAAGAGAAATGCTTATTGCTTTGCCTTAGCTTACCTTAGGAAAGTTACTTTAGCTTAATGCTAAAAACAATGTAAAACTCCATAGACTGGCTCATGAATAGCATCGGTGCCTTTGTCAACTCAGAACAAGGCTAAAATTAGTCACATTTAAAGCTACGGTTCATCAAATGTGTTGTTATTGTCGTCAAAGCAACAACCCTGTTGATACTGGATCATAAAATTCTTGAGGTTCCAAGGTTGTTTCTTGTTTGCATGTGTTATCATCAGACATCAAAATTGCGCTTTGATTTCACCGTGACTACACTACACGTCGTCATCCGCCACCGTTTTTCCTGCTCATTGCTTCCCTTTATGCTCCATGGAGCCTCATCCTCTTTATCGTCACTTCTCCGTGAGCAGAAATGATGAGCGGCGCACCAGAAGGCGGAAATGCTTTCAGTCCTGACCACTTGAACTGCATGGGAGGGATCGGTCCTCCCAAAAGTTTTCCTGGTGCTTCAGTCTCATCACACCGCTATCCCCCGAGGAATCGTCTTCTGAAAGTCGTCGTCAGGTTTATCGAATGTAAATTGCGTATTCATTCACTTTAATTTCAGTACCTGACAGCGAAGAAAATCTCGGCGAGCCTCGGGGGATATTTTTTCATCCTATTTCTTGCTACCTGAGCTTGCCATACTTAGTTTTTTTTTTTTTTTTAAGCCTCTCAGACTTCATTAACTGCGTTGTCTTCACTGCATCCTGCAAAAACAGACTCAGGTTAAGCAGTGCATAATTCATAAAGCATCACCACAATAATAAGCTTTGAATACATCGTGACATGTGCCACACACGTTAATAACATGTTAACACAGCGCACCTCTTCAGTCCACATACACACTCTTGAGCTCTAAATTCCCCGTTGCGGTTCTGACGCAAGCTTTCCGAGATGTTACTTTACCTCCCACACAGCCACTTCTATTAGTCTCTGACTGACAGTAGTTCTATATGAATTTTGATTCTGCTGTGAAGTTTTTTGTGGGGCGGAATATGAAACGCGTCGCCGGGCTTGCTCGGATTTACATCACATGCTTGGTCACCGTGCAAAATGCAACATTTTGCCGCACAGAAAGGTTAAACCAGTTACACTCGAGCTCCCATTGAATTGATTTCTTTTGGATGTCGGATGACGTGTTGTTTGAACGTGTATCGTGAACGCTAATAGGCACAATTTGTCATGAATAAATGACTTGTGTCATGAGTTTGGGTGCAAATTTACTTGCGCTGTTCATTGTGTTCCATTATTCATGAGAAAAACACGATTCAATCTAATTCGTATTCTGCATTCCAAAAGAATGACTTACTTATCCACACGTGTAGAACGTTGATGCAAACAATGCTCATGCCCACACACATCTTAAACATAGATTAGATGCACCCGGCGGTCACATCAGTTTGCCTTCAACCTGACCATTCAAATCTGTCTGCAGGTGCCCTGAACCAGCGTAACTGGGGTAAGAAGTACCCGTCCTGTAACAGCGCCAGACAGTCCCCAGTGGACATCGACGAGACGTTCACGCAGGTCCGACTTCAATATCAAAACTTGCAACTGGAGGGCTGGGATGGGCTCATGGCGGAATCCACCACCATCCACAACAACGGGAAAACAGGTCTGATGATCTTCTTCAATTACTTTAATATTTACAGTCTAATTTTACTTCTTTTTTTTTTTAAATATTCATTTGCTGGGCAAAAAAAGTTTATATAGTTGTCAGTGTTGGGAATAACAACGTTTAAACTAACGGTTAGGTAACTCATTTTTTTTTCATAAACGGACTACGGTCCGACCGATTATAATCGGCCGATTATTGGCCGTCCAACATTGGCCAAATTTGCACTTAAAACATTATCGAAGAAAACCGTAGTTTCCGACGCTCTGAAAAGTACCCTGAATGCACCATTTTGCTTGCGTATCATTAACAACTAGCAAGTGTGTAGCGTATGTTATTCTGGTTATTCTGTTGTCCCGAAGCGTCCTTTAAGCTGTTTAATGACACTGCAGTTGGAGTTAACTATAAAACTAAATACACAATGTTAAGAATTACATCCACTGTATATTTAAATACAAAACATGGCTAGCCTAGCGCTAACAGGAAGTTAGCAAATGTTAACAGGAAGTTAGCATCGACTTCAGGAGTGTTTTCCCTTCAAATAACGAATATTCACACACAAATCTTGTGGGAACACATACCCACAGATGAGATAACACTACGCAAAGGCACAATTTCTTCCCAATGTGCGAAAAACTAGCAATTTCAATAGAATTCAATCCCAACATTCTTCTGTACTCACTTTAAGTGTGTACGCCATGGATGCCGGGCACCACGCTGCCCCCAAGAGGCCAAAACGGATCGGAACAGTCAGTATTTGATCTTACTGTTTTTTCATTTTTTTTTTCCCGACTTTGCAAGTGGAATTTCTGTGTTCAAGGTGTGTCCCGTACACACTTCCTGGTTTGAACTCGGAAAAGTCCGACTTCCGACCATCCTCAAATGCAGCATTATTTTGATTAAAACAGTAGATAATCGGCCATCTTTCATGAAGGACTACAGAAATCAGTGAACGTTTACTGTTGATATGCTGAAATCAGAGGATATGCACCATTTTCAATTAAAAAATGGCTCCAAACAATTACTTGATTATTAAAATAGTTGTCGATTAATTTGAATCGATTACTTGTTGATTAATCAAGCTCTAGTTGACATCGAATATTTTCCAAAGCCCTTAGTCCAGAATTCTCATTGGTATTCTACTCAAGAAAAAAAAAAAAAAGAACATGTCTGCTGTCCGTTTCAATCAATAGAAATGAATCTGATATCATTCTACTGCTGTAAAACACAACATCTTAATCCCTGGATAAGGAAAGAAGCTTAACTTTCCAGATGCACAAAAACAAAAACCAGAAAAAAAAACCTTCACAACACAGGGGTTAACGAAGGAGAGGAGCTGTGAGGATTTAAAGGAACAGATAGAAAAGGAGTCATTGAGGGAGAAGCAAGCCAGAGGCACAACACTACAGAGCCAGCGTGTGGAGAAGGGAAAAAAAGATCAATGTCAAGAGGCAGAGATGAAGCTGAGCTAAAGAAAAGAGTCAATAAGGAGCTGGAGGCGAGAACGTATAGACGAGAAGTAGCACTCGTGAAAAATCGGGGCAAGGGGAATGTGTAACGACTGATGTCTTGCCTGATAAACACATGAATCCTGTCGGAGCAATCTCACTGTGCAGGCGCTGTCTATACATTCAAGATCTTTTCATTTAATCTCTTTCTCTCTCGCTTTTAAAATCGGAGAGGAAATGAGATATCAGCGCAGGTAGCGGAGCATGATGTGATGAAGAATAATGTATGAGCTGTACAGTCTTCCTTAACTCGATTTCATATCCTGTTAGGACTTAATATCCTAGAGGAGCTACTTGAAATGTATTAGGCATACATGCACAATTTAGTACAAGAGAGGCACATCACAGAGCATTTTTGATCAAACTTTTGCATTTGAACTCATTGTGGGAATGCTGAAGCATCTTAGCATTTCTCTAGAAATTGCACTTAGTCTAGTTGTGGAAATGCTGAAGCATTCCCACATATGTTGTTGTGATTTTTAGTCTCCACACTTTTTTTGATGCGTAACAACTCCCACATAATACTTCCAATTTACATTGTTCAAATTTCAACTAGGTTAAAAAATTCACACCTCCCGGGGTATATATCGTCTGATCCCACATTACTTACAGTATTTGCACAATTTAACATTTTATATCAACTTTTTTCCCATTCATTTTCAGTGGGACAGATATTTAACTTTTTCAAAGTATAACTTTCCACGCCCACTTCTATACATATAACTTATGTCTGATACTGCACGGTGGCACAGTTGGTAAAGCGCATTGTCCAGTAACTAGGAGGTTATAATTTCACAATTTATCTCTCAATTAACTTCATAAGTATTCCACATGCATTCACATATTAGCATTTAGCTTTCAGCATTCCCATGCAATTTCTCTAGAAATTGCACTTAGTCTAGTTGTTATGTGTCCACTATCTCACAAAAGTGAGCAGGTGTGTTAAACTTGTGACACCCACTGCGTATCTTTTTAGTGGCTATCAACATAGATGGCGACTTCTATATAAGCGGAGGTGGACTGAGCTCCAGGTTCCGTGTGGATACCATCACCTTCCACTGGGGGCGCTGCAATGCTACTTCAGATGGATCTGAACACAGCCTCAATGGGATGAAATACCCTCTTGAGGTACTCAAAACAAGCTCTCCGCTGATTTTTTTACCCTTATCCTGGCTTTGGGCTAACTTTCTGAATGGATTCCAGATGCAAATCTACGCTTATGATCCAGATGCCTTCCGAAGTCTCGAAGAGGCCATCAGGGAGGGAGGCAGGATTGCGGCATTAGCTGTGCTCTTTGAGGTAAGTCAACTTGTTGATGTGTGCCTCTGCGTTGGCAGTAAAGGCTTTTCCGCATTTAAGGGAATGTCAACCCAAAGATTTTTTATTTTTTTTTGACAATAATAATGTGCTATGCAGCCCCACTAGTCTAAATATGGTATGAGTTAAGCAGCAAAATCCAGCCGTTTTTTATCCATATCAGAAGGCGGCCATTTTGCCACTTGCTGTCGACTGAAGATGACATCACTGTTGCTCAGGGCCCAGGTAACAACCAGTCACAGCTCAGCTTCAGAAAACAGGTGAGCTGTGATTGGTTGTTGCCTGAGCCTTGAGCAACTGTGAAGTTATCTTTAGTAGTGGTGTGCGATACTGCAAATTTTAGTATCGATCTGATACCAAGTAAATACCGGGCCAGTGTCGGCGATACTGATATCGATATCGCTAAGTCGCATGATGGCACACGAAACTACTAGATCGACATTTTAGTGCCAGTATCGATCCGATATCGCCCCCCGAGATGAAAATGGCTGGATTTTGCTTCATAACTGATATTCCACAAATGTGGTATTGACTCATTCACTCCCAGCCATTTTCACAGAAGCAATCCCGTTCGCTCCCGGCTGTTTTACTGAATTTTGACTGATTTTGCAAGGCCCACAGAATATTGTGTTCAATTGCTATGAAAGCAAACCTATCAAAAGAAAGATTAAAGTCTCTTCTTTCATCAGGAAAAAAAAAAGTATGTTTCTATCTATTTCCCTTTTGCAGCAATTAGCATTAGAAGAGAGCTCAGTTTCATCAGTTTTCACGAATCTATTTAAAATTGCAAGTAATTTAGCTTTTTTTCTAGATGGCCCTGGTTGATCTCCTTTGCTCTGCCTCCACCTGCTGGCCGTTTGTGTAATAACTACCATTTCTGCAACCGTTCTTTGCAGTTGAGAGGCTGCATCAAAACCTTCTGTATGCTCTAGCATAAAAACAAAAAACAAAAATACGTATAAATACATCTTTGGGACACTTAGAACATTAAAAACGTATTTATACGTTATTGGGAGAAAATGAGTTAATCAGACTAGTGAGCTCACTGTGCCAGAGGATGGTAAGATGTTAAGAAGGCAGGCAAAAAATGGCCAAAAAAAAAAACTTTCCAAAAATAAACAAAGACAAAAATGGGAAGTCCCACACAAGCAAACAAAAACAAAACTGAAGAAAACTGCTGCAGTAAGGTGAAGCGAGACCAATCATATTCAGGTGCCGCTCCTTCCTCTTATAGGTGCTAAACTTGTCAGCCCCCCAGGTGCGGCGAATCCGATGTAATCAGCTGGAAACAGCAGAAGCAAGGCAAACAATTGCACCGGGACTTGGCCTAGGGCCGTAAAAAGTCACATATAACATATTATTGTCAAGAAATGTTTAAGGTTGACCCCCCTTTAAATAAAATACATTTACTGACTGTCTGCAGATCAGCTCGGATGACAACGAGAACCTCGATCCTGTCATCGATGCTGTCAACACTGTTAGTCGATTTGGTTAGTCAACCTTCAAAATGTTTGATGTCGCTTCACGAAATGTGGGAAACGGTTCCTTACTGTTTCCTCTTTGATGGGCAGGTAAAAGTGGCTCAATGGAAGCCTTGGCCTTGCAGTCCTTGCTGCCAAACAACACCGCCAAATACTACATCTACAACGGCTCACTGACTTCCCCTCCCTGCACGGAGACGGTCGAGTGGATCGTCTTTAAACACACCGTGGCTATATCGGAAACACAGGTGAGTATAGCCACAAAATGAAGAATATTTTTAGGATTAATTGACTAATAAGATTCATTTTCATTTTGCATTAAAGTGTATTAAAAAAAAACATTTGCCCGCTGTTTATTAACCAGTGATTGGTGTTTATTTTGTACTTTGTATTCGTAGTGATTTAAAAAAAAAAAAAAAAAAAAAAAAAGGGGGTGATGGGATTGATGTACTATGTTAAAATATATATATATACTATAAACTATATACTATAAAAATCAGTGAACGTTTACTGTTGATATGCTGAAATTAGAGGATTTGGACACTTTTAAATCAAGAAATGGCTCCAAACGATTACTCAATTATTCAAATAGTTGTGGATTAATTTGATAATCAATTACTTGTCGATTAATCGCTTAACTTTGACAGCTCTAAAGTGAGGTACAGCCACACAATTTAGCAAGAATTTGGAGTCCGCTCAGATTCATTCTTGACATTTTTTATCCTTTATGTTCTGGAAAAATAACTGCACAAAAAACTAAAACATCAATTATTAATTTATATATTTACTGTTTAACTTGTTATTCATTGCATAGAACTTTGCTTTACACTTTTTTTTGTAATATTAATTTATCTGTATTAGTTATACTTAAGTAATTGTAAAATGTTATACATTTATTTTTTTACTATTCCTCTCTGGCTCATTTGTTTTACATTTTTATTTGTCAAAGTTTATATATTTAAAAGTAATTTAAAAGTAATTTAAAAGTAATTGTTACATTGATTAGAAAAAATACTCTTGCATAACGATGAACATTTATTACATCCGAATAAATAAATAAAATTAAAATAAATAAATAAATAAATAAATAAAACGAAAACAAGAGCACAAATGCACCGAAAATTGGTACCGTTGAGTACCGATATCGATTCCCAAGAATGTCAATGATTGGTCAGTTAGAAGATCGAAAATTTTTTGGGATTGCTTATAGACTTTACTAGCGGGTACAACAAAAACAGGACGTTCTTGTCTTCTGCTAATCGTTTCTAAATGATAAATATAGCAAGGTCATCGCAGTGTTTGTTTATAGTGCAAGCCATATGTGTCGGCATGCGCATTTGCATGATGCAAATGAGAGTGACAAGGCATGACACGGGCACATAGGCGCCAACTAAAAATAGAGCGGTGCGCTCTATTCGCCTGGCACGAACACAAGCCTCTTACACATAGTGTTGACTTTGGCATCGGTATCAAAACACCAGAACACATATTTGTTTTGTGTTCCTGTGGCTGTGCTTCTCCCTGCAGTTGGAGGCGTTCTGTGAGGTGATGACCATGGAGCAGGCGGGCTACGTGATGCTGACCGATTACCTGCAAAATAATTTCAGAGAGCAGCAGCAGTTCATGGGGCAGGTGTTTGCCTCGTACACGGGAGTTGAGGACGTGCCCACGCCCAGTAAGTCATGAATTCACCCCAAATACATTCTCACATGTATGTTTTGAGTGGGAATGGCAATGCACGTCCTTTTAAAGCAGACTTTACCTGCGCTTTGACGAAAGTATATTGAGTGAGGCCACACAGGCATTTGCATCTGCTTTCAGCATAATGTTGTCCACCAAGGTCAGTCATCAAAAGCTGTAATTCGCTATCCTCGCCATCTGCATAAATTCAAACTCCGAAATATAAAGTAGCTCTTTTAGGTTGCCAGGGAGCTCGACTTTGTAGATCAGGGGCCCTTTTTTCCCCTCTCAATTTATTCTGCAGTTCTTTTTGAAATTGAAATAAAGTATTCAGTATTTCCGAAAAGGGCCTGTCACAAATTCATGCGCCGCGCACGCACTGGCCACTTATTGCCAAGCTATTTCCTAGCCATCTGTTTTTCATGAATGAATTGAATCAATATATATTAACTCATTTGCTCCCAATAACGTGTAAATACGTTGTTTTTTTTAATGTTTTAAGTGTCCCAAAGACGTATTTATAAAAAAAAATTATGCTCGAGCATACAGAAGGCTTTGATGCAGCCTCTCAACTGCAAAGAACGGTTGCAGAAATGGTAGTTATTACATAAACAAGCCAGCAGGTGGCAGCAGAGCAAAGGAGATCAACCAGGGCCATGTAGAAAAAAAGCTAAATTACTTACAATTTTAAATAGATTTGTGAAAACTGATGAAACTTAGCCGTATTCTAATGCTAATTGCTGCAAAACGGAAACAGATAGAAATGTACTTTTTTTCCTGATGAAAGAAGAGACTTTAATCTTTCTTTTGGTAGGTTCCATGCTTTTATAGCAATTGAACACAATATTCTGTGGGCCTTGCAAAATCAGTCAAAATCCACTAAAACAGCCGGGAGCGAACGGGATTGCTTCTGTGAAAATGGCTGGGAGTGAATGAGTTAAGATTGAAAGGTCAAGCGCAGCTTTAGTGTTCTTACCTGAAAAAAAAATCGACACGCTCTTGCACTCTAGCCTGCAGTTCAGCGCCAGAAAACGTCCAAGCCGATGCCCAGAACGAAACGACGATCGTCGTGATGTGGGAGCGTCCCCGCGTGGTTTACGACACGACCATCGACTGGTATACGGTCACCTATGAGAGGTTGCAAGGGCAAAACCAGAGAAAGCAGGAGTACAGGACTGACGGGGATCAGGATGTGGTACGTGTATATGTTTGTGGATGTCCACCCTCTACGTTTATATTTCAATTTCATTTAATTAGCTTTTTTTATAGGGAGCCATCATCGCCAGCCTGCTGGCCAACAGCAGCTACGTGGTTCAGGTGGTGGCCGTTTGCACCAACGGCCTCAGAGGAAGATGGAGCGACCAAATTATCGTGGACATGCCGTTAGAGGATCCCGGTATGAACACACCAAGAACACATATCGACGCCTTCTTCAAATAATTGCCTCAGTCGTTTTTTTACTTTTGAATATTTTATTTCCGGCCTTTTCTTAAATCAATTTCCTGACTTTTTTTTTTTTTTTTTGGTCAATTTTGTGGACATTTTATGGTAATTTCTGTGAAATATTTTGTTTTTGGACATTTTATAACTGGCTTTTAAACGTTTTCTTTTCTACCTTTTCTTAAATCAATTTCCTGATTTTTGGCAATTCCAAAGACATTTTATGGTAATTTGGGGGATTTTTTTCTTTTGGTTTTGGACATTTTATGATTATTATTTTTTTCTTTTCTGTTTTTTTATTCAAATCTCTGACATTTTTTTGGGCAATTTCATGGATATTTTATGGTACTTGTCTAATTTTACTCTTCTTTTTTGGACATTTTACGGTCACATTTTGGACATTTTTAGGTAATTTCATATATATATATATATATATATATATATATATATATATATATATATATATATATATATATATATATATATATATATATATAACTAGCACTTTTACATAAATATTTGTCTTTATATGATTCCTTTCTAGAGAGTGACAACTTTCCTGATGTCTCCAAAGACTTTAAAAGCAGCAAAGAGGTAAGAAACCATCTTAGAACTTTAAATTAGAACTTTATTTTTTATTTATCTAAACAAAAAACTACTAATATATATATATATATATATATATATATATATATATATATAATATAATATAATAAAATGTATTTATTTATTTATTTTTGCTTTTTATTTTATTTTTGTCTTATTTATTTTTTCCTTTCTTACTTGTATTTTTACGTTTATTTTTATTCTTGTTTATTTTTATTTTATTTTATTTGTATAAAAACTGTCTTTCGTAGATGTCACCTAACATCAGATGGCAGAAGACGGAAAATCCCAATCCTCTGGATTTGACACCAGTAGATCACAGTCCAGTGGAGGAGATCCCAGCAGAGCAGACCAGAGTTTACCAAAACCAACCCACCCACCACCCTCGGCAGCAAACCACGCAGACTCCCCCGGTCCAAGTCGTCACTCAGTCAACCCCAAAGCCTGATCCTCCCGAGTCGCCCGCACAAAAAACGCGTCTCAATCCAAATGTGAAAAAGAAACCCAACAAGTCAAAAAGTGACGACGTGAGCAAAAACCAGATCGATGACGGACGAAGAACTCGAACGCAACGCATATTTACCCACGGCGGTTTGGATGGCAACGGTGCAATCTGGGTAACTGGCATAACCGAGCAGCCGGGCTTCCTGTTTCCTGTTTCTGCGCCGAACACTCAGCCTACCGTCCGCCGCCAAATCACAGAAGAGGCCTCTCTGCCGCATCAGGTAGTTACGATTTAAAGAAAACAGCAGAGGCCCCAGAATTCAACCCTGTGGAACACCATATGTTCCATTATACATTTGAATTCATATTGCACATATTCATCTGACCACTTTCTTTTTTTTTTCTTTTTTTTTTTTTGCTCGACATCGTATGAAGGGATAACAATAATAAAGAAATACCATCACAACAGTGCTCCAAATTCCCTACACAACAGATAGGCCAAGAAATGTAACACCCGGGTTTCAATGGAACCCATGTTAAGAACCACTAAAACCACTATTCTAAAAATAATCGACTCATGTAGTGATAATCTTTCCATTCCAGACTCAAGATCTCAACCCAGCAGATCCAAACGAGAGTGAAGGTGGCCTCCCTTCTCCAGAGTCGGACATCTTCTCTTCCTCTGTTGAGGACATCCAAGTCACCGATGTTTTCTATGAAGACTCCATCAACAACTCATCCCAAATGGCCACTTCCTCTTCGCTGGGATCTACTGCTACGCTGCAAGGTTAACCCATTTGCTCCCAAAAACGTGCAAATACGTTCTATTTTAAATATTACTGGTGTCCCAAAGACGTATTTATCCGTTTTTTTTTTTTTACTTTTTTTTAATGCAAAAGCATACAGAGGACGTTGATGCAGCCTCTGAGCTGTAGAGAACAGTTAAAGCAAGAGTAGTATGGTAGTTATTACAAAAAAAACGGCCATCTGGTGGCAGCAGAGTATAAGAGATCAACCAGGACCATGTTGCAACAAGCTGTTTTCCCCACAGTTTTAAACAGATTTGTGAATAATGATGAAACTTAGCTATATTGTGATGCTAATTGCTGAAATGCGGAAATGGAACTAATAAATTTTTTTTATGATGAAACAATACATGTTTCTAATGCAATAAAACACAATATTCTATGTACTTTCCAAAATCAGTCAAAATCCAGTAAAACAATAAGTGAAGTGGGTTGCTTCGGTGAAAATGGCTGGGAGTGAATGAGTTAACGACAAAATTTTAAGGTTTAACGTAATTCAACTACTCTATATATGACATCAGCAGTCCTTCTCATCAGCATTTTCTCCCTACAGGCACCACCGAGTCCTCCCTGGACAGCGATTCACCTGTGAACAAACCTCCAGAAACCAGCACCTGGTTTTGGATTCCTGAGCGGACGGCGACCGGCAGCAACACCCTCGCCGATAGCGTCTACAAGTCGTTCACCTCCTCGTCTCTCCTCCGGGTGCTCATGCATACCACCCAGCCCATGTTTAACGGTAAAATAGCATATAACCTTTAAAACAGCATATTGAATTGAAAATGTAGTTTTGTTTTGTTTTTTTTAGAATGCAGTTAGTTAGTTAGTTAGTAGCATTTAGTTGCTGTGTGCATCTTGTTATAGTTACGCTGTTTGGAATAATAGTTGTCGCATGACCTTGGTGATGCTAGAGAGTTTGCTCCCTGCAGCTTTTCACAAATGACTGTCTAATTTTCATCAAATCTTTTTGTTGGCATCAGTCTCTATTATCTGCTTGGATCCACTTCACCTTCACAAGTGGGATATTTTCTCCTGAATGGGGGATTAGGCCTTCATGGAACTCAAGTGCGCTCTCTAGTGGATGTTTTTGTCCAAACGTTAGAGTAGCTGCACTGGTAGACATTAGAAAATGTAAGAAAAATATGGAGTAAAATGAGAAAAATATTAATTAAAATAAGCAAAATTATCTGATAACAGAACAAGAAAGTTTTACTTGGTAAGATTTTGAAAAATAAGAAAATAATACTAAGCCCATATCAACCACAGTGGTCTTGAAAATAGTATTTTTTTTTTTAAGACTGAAAACAAGTAATATTGACTTTTTTCAAGCAGTTATATGTAGAACTATTTTCTTGAAATACACAATATTTACTTATGGTTGGCCAAACTAAAAATAAGTAAATAATGTCCTCAAATTTTGACAAATTGTCTTAATTTAAGCAAAAAATTAACAAAAAAATCTGTCACTTGGGGTAAGTAAAATGTGAAAAAACAAAAAAGGCATACTAAAAATATGACAAAAAATCCTAAAATTTTAAAATGTTGACAAATTGTCTTATTTTAAGCAAAAAATAAATAAAAAATAATAATAAAATAAAAAATCTTCCACTTGGGTAAGTAAAATATGC
The DNA here is from genome assembly GCF_051991245.1 of Festucalex cinctus. Taxonomy (NCBI): domain Eukaryota; kingdom Metazoa; phylum Chordata; class Actinopteri; order Syngnathiformes; family Syngnathidae; genus Festucalex; species Festucalex cinctus. The sequence continues at coordinate 18,113,009 of NC_135426.1, forward strand.
ACAAAAAAAGCCATACTAAAAATAAGTAAAAAAAAATATCCTCAAATTTTGACAAATTGTCTTTTTTTAAGCAAAAAATAAAATGACAAATCTGCCCACTGGGGTAATTAAAATGTGGAAAGAAAGTGCCATACTAAAAATAAGTAAAAAATTTCCTCAAATTTTGACGAATTGTCTTATTTTAAGCAAAAAATAAACACAAAAAATCTGCCACTGGGGTAAGTAAAATTTGTTTGGCAAGAATTCTTGACCCAGCCTAGACTAGCTCACCGAGCTGGTAATGAATTATAATAATGTGTTTTTTTTTGGTTTTTTTTGCAGTGATAAAGCTCTTTTTTTTTTTTTTGCCTTTTCATTTAAAGCTGGGCATGATTTTGCTTCTGTTTTCACATCAGAGGGGAGCAACAGCAGTCACGAATCTCACGTGGGGTTGGTCGGCATTGTGGAGAGGGAGAAGAGGACCATCATTCCTCTGGCTGTCGTCTCCACTCTCACCATCTTGTGTTTGCTGGTGCTGGTGGGCATTCTGGTCTACTGGAGGTACACACCACAACAAAGCCGACCTCCCGCTGACCAACATCACATTTGTTCAGCCATCTTTTTTTTTTGACTGGCGCATGTCACAGGAACTGTTTCCAGACGGCTAACTTCTACCCCGACGACAGCACGTCGCCTAAAGTCATATCGGCTCCGTCCACTCCCCTGTTGCTCGCCACAGGTAATCTTCACTCCAGTCCCTCGTAACATGGCTGTTATTACTTGAAATGGGAGTTCCGTTCGCCACCTTGTGTGCCAGACGGTCACGAGCCGCTGACGGTGAAGCAGTTTGTGAAGAATGTTATGGAACTCCACAACACCAACACCTTCTCCAAGGAGTTTGAGGTGTGTGCGATGTCTGTGGCTTGTCATGTTTTTTGTTTTTTGTGCGTGGAGCTATTAAAGGCAGACTTTGCACTAGCTGACAGTACGTCATCTGTCATAGTGGTTTTAATAACGCACTTCCATAACTGCTAACATCATGCTGTTTAGGAAAATCTTTTAGCAACGAAGCAAAGAAGGATGTGCTACATCAGGGGTCAGCAACCTTTTATGTCAAAAGAGCCATTTTAGGTCAAATGAATAACCAAAAATCTGTCTGGAGCTGCAAAACATTTGAATATTGTGAGGAAGGAAAACTGTGTGTTTACAGTTTCGAACATTTTCTTTCCGGCCTTTTTTCTTCAATCAATTTTTTGACTTTTTTTGGTGGGGTGGGAGGCAATTTTGTGGACATTTTATGGTAATTTCCAAGAAATGTTTTGTTTTTGGACATTTTATAACTACTTTTTAAACGTTTTCTTTTTTGCATTTAAAAAAAATATATATTGAAAAAAAAATCTCTCTCTCTCTCTCTCTCTCTCTATACATATATATATATATATATATATTTATTTAAACATTTTCTATCCATTTTGTATTCAATTCTGACATTTTTGGCGATTTCATGGACATTTTATGGTAATTTTCTAATTTTACTCTTCCTTTTTGGACATGTTATGGTCACATTTTAGACATTTCTAGGGATAAGTAATTTATATATATATATATATATATATATATACATATATATATATATATATATATATATATATAAATATAAACTTTTTCACCTACCTTTCATTTCTTTTTCTGACAGCTTAAACATTTGGACTCTGACATATTTTTTTTAATATTTAGTTATTCATTAAAAAAAAATCTAAATCAATTCATTTAACAAATATTTAATTTAAAATCAAATATTAATTTTGACTATTTCTTTCGAGATCCACAAAAAAAAAGTGTGTGCCACAGGAGAAGGACAAAAGAGTCACATGTGGCTCCAGACCCGCAGGTTGCAGACCCCTGTGCTACATGATCCCCACAAATGTACTCGTCATCACGAGTAGGGATGTTCGGTACCACTTTTTTTCCAGACTGATACTAGTACGACTTAACTCTTCAGTAGTCACGGATACCACTAATAGCTAGTACATTTACATCAAATTTCAAGTCAATCTAAATAATCGCTCCTTGGATTGGTGTCAAACGGGTGCATCTGCATGGCATCGGTCCCTTCTGTTTCCTAGCATGAACCTCCAATGTAACACACACAGACAGGAAATTCACTAATATTGTCCTCTTGTAACTGCCATTGTCTTTTTTGGCCCTTTTGTAACTTATAAGCACTAAAATGTGCAACTTTAAGAGAGAAAAGCACAGTCAGAAATGAACGGGGGAACCACAGCTTTTGTCTTAGCGCTCAACCTCTCTGTGTGTATATGAGCCCCTTGTACCTGTACCTGCACTGACTCCCTGTCTGCCTGTGTGTCACCATCCCCCTGCCCCCCGACTCTCCTTTCACCACCGCCATCGTTGTGCTTTCTGCATCCTCACTTCCACCCTCCATTAGATTGTGAAAGAATCCTATGAGGTAAGACGCTCGCCACCGCTTTGAAGTTGACTTAATTGCTCGTGACGTCTTTTTTTTTTCTGTGGTCAGGATATGTTTTCTTGAGACATTTGATTGTTTTGGGACTTTGACCACTAACTCTTCACCATCTACGTGTATATTGGTGTTGTGCTACAGGAGGTGCAAGCTTGCACAGTGGACATGGGCATCACTGCCGACAGCTCCAGTCAACCCGAGAACAAATCCAAGAACAGATACATCAACATCCTGGCATGTACGTCTCCATACGGCGTTGTTTTCTTTCACAGTTCCGCTCAAACCAAATGTGATGTAACTTCGTAAACAATCCGTCCGTCCCAGATGACCACAGCAGGGTGAAGCTCACCAACAGTTTGGACAGGGACGGCAAATGCGAGGACTACATCAACGCCAACTTTGTTGACGTGAGTGTGTTGTTTGAGACAATTCCAATGGAGTATTTCAAGGCATATTTCATTTCGTTTAGAGCTATGCGGCTTATACAGTGGTGCCTTGAAGCACTGTTCAATCAAAGATCTAAAACTTCTTCCACATACACAATATCACCATTTCTGTCATTGTTCACAAAACAGTCTAAATATGTGATAGTGAGCACTAGGGATGTAACGATATCCAAGCGTCACAATACGATATTATCACGATATGAAGCTCACGATACGATAATAATCACTATATTGTGGGGAGGTTGGCGATATTTAAAAAATTATCACAATATTGTCAAAAAAATGAGCTCATACAAAAAAAAGAAGCACAATATTGTGTTTTTGTACATAACATCAGTTATTATTATTATGTTTTATAATTTTTTTGTTATTATTATTAGGTTATGGTAATGCATGCACACATTGAATTCCTCCACATATTGACTTGCTTCATAGGAATATTACGTTCCCCTTCATCTGACGATTAGCGTGGATTTTAAACATAGAAGGGCCAAACCATCCCTAATGAAAATTAAATTGCACTAAAAAACTAGCCACCAGAGGGTGCTAGAAATGGAAATTTCAAAAAATGGAAATCAACCTGACTTTTTTTTAACAGGTGTGTTGCATTTAAATATGAACATGACGACAACGATATTGTGGCAGTTTTAATATCACAATATCACGATGTCGCGATTATCGTTAAATCCCTAGTGAGCACTTTTCATTTGCCGAGATAATCCATCCTACCACGGGTGTGCCATAGCAAGATGCTGATTAGAAACCATGATTAGTGCACAGCAGTGTTAATTTTGACATTTTCTGGGTTTTCTAGAGCACGCAATAAAACAAAACCGCACCTTTCAGTGGGTGGATTATCTCAGCAAAGTAGAAGTGCTCATTATCACAGATTTAGACTGGTTTGTGAACAATATATGAGAGGAATGGTGATATTGTGTATGTGGAAATTTTTTTTGTTCTTTGAGTTCATCTCATAAAAAAATGGAGCAAAAACAAATGTGGTGCGTTCATATTTTTGTTACGTAAACACAACAAGGCAAAAACGTACAAGGAATATTTTTTCATTGGAGGATATTTGACCAAGTATCTGTTTCGTCCGCAGGGTTATGAGCGTACAAGGGCCTACATCGCAGCCCAAGGTCCTCTCAGAGCAGGCAGGGAAGACTTCTGGAGAATGATCTGGCAGCAGAACATCGGCATCATCGTCATGATCACCAACCTGAAGGAGAAAGGACGAGTGAGAGCGCTTGTTTCCGTTTTCAGCGTTTCTCATGATGTATCATCCATTTTGTGTCGTATTCCGCTTGACCTAACAGACCAAGTGTGATCAGTACTGGCCAGAGGATGGTCAGGAGGAATATGGTTCATACCAGGTGACCTTGAAGAGCAGCAAAACCCTCGCTTACTACACTCTACGGACTTTCATTGTCAGAGATACCACAAATAAGGTCAACGCTCACAATCACGAACGCGTCCGCGCAAAGACCACCACCAACATCTCTGATTTTTTTCAGGCATCTCAGAGGAAAGTTGAACACACAGTCCAGCATTACCACTACACCCAGTGGCCGGACATGGGCGTCCCAGAATACACTCTGCCTGTCCTGTCCTTCATCAGAACATCCTCTCGGGCCAGAACACAAGAAATGGGACCTGTCTTGGTGCACTGCAGGTACTCTCTTTTATATTGGTGTGTTTATCTCATTAACTCATTGACTCTCAGCCATTTTCACAGAAGCAATCCCGTTCGCTCCTGACTGTTTTAATAGATTTTGACTGATTTTGCAAGGCCCACAGAATATTGTGTTCTATTGCTATAAAAGCATGGAATCTATCAAAAGAAAGATTAAAGTCTCTTCTTTCACCAGGAAAAAAAAGTATGTTTCTATCTGTTTCCGTTTTGCAGCAATTAGCATTAGAAGAGAGCTAAGTTTCATCAGTTTTCACAAATCTATTTAAAATTGGAAGTCATTGACTTTTTTTCTACATGGCCCTGGTTGATCTCCTTTGCTCTGCTGCCACCTGCTGGCCGTTTGTGTAATAACTACCATTTCTGCAACCGTTCTTTGCAGTTGAGAGGCTGCATCAAAGCCTTATGTTTGCTTTAGCATTAAAAAAAAAAAAAGTATAAATACGTCTTTGGGACACTTAAAACATTTAAAAAAACGTATTTACACGTTATTGGGAGCAAATGAGTTAAAATGCAGAGTATTAAGATTAAAGTCTCTTCTTTCACCAGGAAAAAAAAGTATGTTTCTATCTGTTTCCGTTTTGCAGCAATTAGCATTAGAAGAGAGCTAAGTTTCATCAGTTTTCACAAATCTATTTAAAATTGGAAGTCATTGAGCTTTTTTTCTACATGGCCCTGGTTGATCTCCTTTGCTCTGCTGCCACCTGCTGGCCGTTTGTGTAATAACTACCATTTCTGCAACCGTTCTTTGCAGTTGAGAGGCTGCATCAAAGCCTTATGTTTGCTTTAGCATAAAAAAAAAAAAGTATAAATACGTCTTTGGGACACTTAAAACATTAAAAAAACGTATTTACACGTTATTGGGAGCAAATGAGTTAAAATGCAGAGTATTATGATTGTTTTTTTTTGTCTACATCACAGTGCTGGTGTCGGAAGAACGGGGACCTATATTGTCATAGACAGCATGTTGCAGCAGATTGAGGATCAAGGGACGGTGAATGTCCTCGGTTTCCTTAAGCATGTGCGGACGCAGAGGAACTTCCTGGTTCAAACGGAGGTAAACAAACACATAGTCGCGTGATATTTTCTACCTAAACATTAAAAGGTGAAGTACACAAAGTAGTAGAAGTACACAAAACAACCGCAGTCAGTTAGCTAAATGCTAACAAACAATGCAAAATGTCATTGAAAGCTAACAAATAAAATCTGTTTCAACGCTTTAAAGTGGAAGTAAACTTTAAACATTTCTTGACAATAATATGTTATATGCGACTTGACTAGTGTAAACATGTCATTCTGATTAATATTACATTTTTGGGAATATGAGTTAATCAGCAAAATCAAGGGGGCGGCCATTTTGCCACTTGCTGTCGACTGAAGATGACATCACAGTTGCTCAGGGCTCAGGCAACAACCAATCGGCGCTCACCTGTTTTCTGAAGCTGCGCTGTGATTGGTTGTTACCTTAGACCTGAGCAATATTGATGTCCTATTCAGTCGATATTAAGTGGCAAAATGGCCGCCCCTTGAGATGGATAAAAACGGCTGTTTTTTGCTGCTTAAGTCAATATTCCACTAAGACAATATTAATCAGAATACCATATTTAGACTAGTGGGGCTGCATAGAACATATTGTCTGCATACAGACAACATATTACTCGCTGTATTAAATCATGAATCAGTAGTAGGGCCACTTACAAAGACAGACATTTAGGAAAATTCAAAACTTGCAACATTGTGGTTGTTCTCGCCTCTAGGAGCAGTACGTGTTCATCCACGACGTCTTAGTGGAGGCCATTTTGAGCCGCCATACTTCTGTCACCTGCGACCATCTCCACTCGTACGTGTCCGGCCTGCTGACACCCGGCACGTCAGGCCGGACGCGCATGGACAAGCAGTTTAAGGTAAATGTTGTCACCACGCCATATGGATTACGCAATTTATTGGTTGAACCCTATAAAGAATGAACCATCAAAAATATAAGAGAAAATTCAGATTCTTTGTAAATGGAGTATTTATTAGTGCTTTTGAACAAGCAAACAAAATGTTTTTTGAAAATCAAATTTATTTGTGTCATATTTGATACATCCGGTCACAATGCTTTAAATTCATACATTTATAACTGTCAAAAATATAATAATAAACATACATATCAAACATATTAGTATTTTCAAAAATCAGAAAGAATATTTCCCACTCTTAATAAATATAGGTGTCCCTCCTTTCTCAATTGGGGCGATCTAACAAGATCAGCTGGGTGAGACTGCCCTCTAATGGATTATCCATGCGTTGCATGTGTCTGATCATATACGTCAAGGTTTTTAATGGGGAAAAAAATATTATACTCATGAAATAGAAGGCTCAAAATGTCTCGTATTTAACTCATTCAAACCCAAAGACGTATAAGTACGTTTTTCAATACTTTGTTCTTCGCTCCCAAAAACATTTATACTTTTTTTTTTCTGTTTTTTTTTTTTTTTTTTTAATGCCTAAAGCATAAAGATAGAGCTTCTGACATGAAGAGGTCATTTAAAGCAATGGTAGATATTGCAAAAAACGGCCAGAAGGTGGCAGAAGAGTATAAGAAATCAGCCAGGGCCATTTGCAATAAGCCCTTTTTGCCAGTGTTTTCAACAGGTTTGTGAATGATGATGAAACTTAGCAATATTCTAATGCTAATTGCTGCAAAATGGAAACGGATATGTTTTTTATAGCAATAGAACAGAACATTCTGTGGACCTTGCAAAGTCAGTCAAAATCCAGTAAAACAGAAAGGAGCAAAAGGGGTTGCTTCTGTGAAAATGGCTGGGAATGAAAGAGTTCCTCTGCTATGTTTGGAGTTATCGGGTTAATAAGATATGATGATGGATTTATTTTAGTTGATCAGTCAACGGCAGGCGAAACACGCCGACTACAGCACGGCTCTGCGAGACGGCAACGCGATGAGGAACAGAGCCAGAGCGCTCATGCCCGGTGAGCACCACGTTCACATAAACTACCCCAAGATACCAATCAAGTCTTGTTTAACTTCATGTGTCTTGTTTGCAGTGGAGAGATCAAGAGTTTGTCTAACTGCCACGGAAGCAAACTCCTCGGGCTACATCAACGCCTCCTACGTGCTGGTAAAAACAACTTCAAATGCGGGATTGTCACGGAATCAAGTGATTTTTGTCAAGATGTGCTTGCGTCATCCTGCTGTTTTTTTTTCTTTTTCTGCTTTTCATCACAGGGCCATCGCCACAGTAAGGAATTCATCGTGAGTCAGACGCCGCTCGGCAGCACTGTGGAGGATTTCTGGCGAATGATCTGGGAGCACAACACGCACGCCGTCGTCCATCTGCCCGACCCGCATTGTCAGGTTACTGCATTATTTATTAACACGCATGTTTACAACTTCAAATGTTTGTGTATACACACTATGTTTTGTCTTGGCAGAGTGAGGACTGGGACTTGTGCGTGTATCGACCTTCTGAAGAGCAAATAATGACCTTTGAGGGATTCACTGTGACGCATTCAGGGGAGACGCACGTGTGTCTCTCCAATGATGACAAAGTGCTCGTGCAGAACGTCACGCTAGAATCCACGCAGGTACTTGTCACTGGGGCTGGGTATCGATTCGTATTTCTTCAATCGGTTCCATTTTGATTCACAGGACTTCAGTTCAATTTGATTTGGATTTTTCCCGATTCGATTCACTTCAATTCAATTCCGTATTGATTAATTAACAGCAATTCTTTTTAAATATCAAGGGCATGATAAAAATGTTATTGATGCAGTAGATTTAGTTTATGAATCAACTTAATAGATTTACTCCCAAAGATGTATAAATACGTTATATTTAAAAAAAAAAAAAATTGAAGTGTCCCAAAGACGTATTTATACGTTTTTTTTAATGCTATATTTTCATGCGGCTTCTCAACTGCAGAGACCAGGTGAAGCAACAGTAGTAATTACAAAACGGCCAGTAGGTGGTAGCAGAGTATAAGAGATCAACCAGGGTCATGTTGAAAACAAGGTGTTTCCCCACAATTCTAAACAGATTTGTGAATAATGATTAAACTTAGCTATATTCTAATGCTAATTGCTGCAAAACAGAAACTGATAGAAACATACTTTTTTTTTTTTTTTTCCCTGATGAAGGAAGAGACTTTAAGCTTTCTTTTGGTAGGTTCCATGTTTTTATAGCAAGAGAACACATTATTCAGAGGGCCTTGCAAAATCAGCCAAAATCCAGTAAAACAGCTGGGAGCGAGCGGGGCTGGTCTGAAATGTTGAAAACTCCCAAGTGTAAACTTGTAACACACTTTCTTTTCTAGAACAATTATGCTCTGGAGGTGTGTCTGTACAGCGCCTCCTGCTGGCCCAACCCTGACAGCCCCATTAGGAATTGTTTTGAACTCATCAACATAGTCAGCGAGCACAGCAGACGCACACCTGGACCTGCCGTTGTGCACGACCCGTGAGTATGCCATTCATTTGCTGTGTGACTGTGGAAGAGTAATCCCAAATATGTCAAACTTAGTGCGTTAATTTTTTTGTTAATTTAAAGTTTATTTAATACCACAGACTGGGGTCAAATTGTATTTTACAATTTTTAAAATGTGCAGAATTTCACAAGTTGCATCATATTAAAGTTTAGATAGCCCTTAATATGAATAAAAAATTAACTGAGCTGTCACTGTCTTACAAATACAATTATGACATCGAGTGGCAGAGAAATGACTGCAACACAAAATCAATATCACTTTTTAATTTTTCACAGTACAGGGCATCTCAATTTTATGAATTATGAAATGACTCTATCAATCACTAAAAGATGCAGCCATATTTCTATGAATTTATATATTTTTTTTTAATTTTATTTTTTTTACACTTTTATGTTAGTAAGCATATAAAATCTTAGAATGAAATAGAGAAATTTCCGCGGAATTTTGGATGTGACTGCTGACTCTTGCAAGATGGGAAGCCGCATGCACAGAACAATTTGCCAAATCCTGTTGAAATCAGGTCAGTTCTGTGTCACTTCCTGTTGATTTTAGTCCACTTCTGGGTCACTTCCTGTTGAAATCAGTTCACTTCTGGGTCACTTCCTGTTCAAATCAGGTCAGTTCTGGGTCACTTCCTGTTGGAATCAGGTCACTTCCTGTTGAAATCAGGTCACTTTTGGGAACTTCCTGCTGAAATCAAGTCACTTCCTGTTGAAATCAGGTCACTTCCGGGTCACTTCCTGTTGAAATCAGGTCACTTCTAGGTCACTTCCTGTTGCCTTTAGGACACTTCCAGGTCACTTCCTATTGAAATCAAGGCACTTCCTGTTGAAATCAGGTCAATCCCTAGGTGCTTGATTTGTGGATCTTTTCCCCCCTTCTCTATTCATTTCTATGAGACTTTTTGGTGGGGATTTTTGGGAATTGTGATGCCATGGTAACTCGGAATTCCGAAAAAAATAAATTCCCCGCCGAGTCAAATCGAGCCTCATCTTTTGATACCTCATTTGTGCCGGTACGTCCAACGGTTAAGGCCACATTTTTGTCCGAAAAATTCCGGTAAATAAATAAAAATAATAAACACCGTTTTCTAGGATGGTAATATGTGCCTGCATTGCTTCGCAATCGGTAGCTCCGCTACTGCTTTGCTCCGCAGCAGTCAAATAAATATTTTATTCTACATTTTATTGTATATTTAAAACAAAATTTGCGATTGTCATTTAACTATTGAAGTCATGTGATTAATTACGATTAAAAATTTGAATCGCCTGACAACCGTATTCAAAATATTTTACGACCATTTCTGATCCTCTGCTTTATTTTTTCGCATAGGTTGGGAGGCGTGACGTCGGGTCTCTTCTGTGCCCTCACCACTTTGTCCAATCAGCTGCAGGAGGAGGGGCAAGTCGACGTCTACCAGGTGGCACGCATGACCAACCTCATGAGGCCGGGGGTGTTTAATGACATAGTAAGTGCTCAACACACACACGCGTGCTCCTTTTGATAACCGGCAATCATGACGAGACCCATCGCGCCCACTTAGGAGCAGTACCAGTACCTGTACCGGGCCGTGCTGAGTCTGGTGAGCAGCCAGGAGGACCAGCGGGCGCTCCAGAGTCCAGAAACCAACGGATCGGTACTGCTGGGGAAGACCAACATTGCTGAAAGCCTTGAGTCGCTCATGTAGATGACACACGCACACATTCACGCGTACAAGTCAGTGTACAGGTCAGTGATGAAGCATTCAAGAGCGTATGAGTATTTTTTTTTTAAAAGTCTTCATTGAATAAATGTCATGAGTCGTCCTTTAAAAATCTGAAGTCAAATTCACGATAGTCATGTGGTCACTCACAATGTGACCAAATGATTGGTTATTTTAAACATTTACAAATGCTCATCCATTAAAATTTGATACTTCAAGCAGAATATTTGAGAAATACAAATGACTACCTATAAAAACAAATACATTCCCTGCAGTAATACGCTGATTAACTATCAGTTTGGCAGCTTTATTGCCACGTATTTTGAAGAAGCTGTAATGGGGAACTCCTGCAAAGGCTGTTCATCTTGCCTGCCATCGGCTCTGTGGCCTTTTGTAGTAACTCCTGCTCTTGTACTTTATAAGCTGTTTTGCTAATGCGACTGTTTGACTAAACCAAAATAATGCTCTGTGATCTTTGTCTTTTTACTAAATGTGGCTACTGTCTTGTTTGCACTTTTTTCTTAAGTCTAATATGAAAAGTTAGACATTCCATCCAAATTCTGTCGAGAGTTTTGAACCGTTTTGTCAAGTCCCAATCATACACAACTACTGAAACCTTTTTTTGTGTGTAAATATCCCTTAAATACCAAAAGGCCAAATTACTGTATGTTTTTACTGTATCTATATTTTCTATGACATTTTCTAGCCATTTACACATTCTGTATAACTGTGTGAATTCTATTTGATAATTCCACATATGGATCATAGATTTAACTCATTAACGCTTTTTTTATTGTTCCGGTAATTGTAGCGAGTTAACACATTGATCTGCAGCCACAAATGTGTGCAGTATGTAAATAGCAACAGATTGAATAAAGACTTGAATATGACTTTTTGGAAAATCTAAGTCTCTTATTGTACACAAACGATTGACTCCAGACAAAGACAAATAAAGCGTAATGTGTTTTATTATGTTTTCAAACTTGATATTGCATCGCCAACAAGCGGCACAACAAACCAGTAAATAATCCACAAACAAGTTATGAAAAATATTTGTCACTGTAGTATCGCAGTCACACATAATAAAGTGTATATAGTGCATCATAAATAAACCTTGTAAATAAAACACACCATGTAAAGAATGCAATTATTCCTCGAACCTTCACCATAATCGACATCAAATGAAATCATGTCAATTTATGTGATGATCTCAAAATGATTCCAAAATACAAATGCAAAAATACATTTCAACTATAACTATGGCACATACAGTACAGTACATTGGAGACCCTTTGACATTATTAGGATTTTTGCCCTCTTTTTATTTTATTGACATACCAGCTTAACTCATTCACTCACAACCAATTTCACGGAAGCAATCCCGTTCATTCCCGACTGTTTTACTGGATTATGACTGATCTTGCAAGGCCCACAGAATATTGTGTGGGCATAAAAAAATAAATAAAAACAAATAAAAACAAATAGAAAAACGTATAAATGCGTCTTTGGGACACTGGTAATATTTAAAATAGCACGTATTTATATGTTTTTGGGAGCAAATGAATTAATATAGAGTGTATACACTATTTACATAAAGTACCCTATTAAGCAGTTGAAAAAGACCTGCTCATTAATTTACAACTTATGTTATAGTACAGGTTTACAAAAGACAAATATATTTCAATTCATATAAACTTTATAACTAGTTACTTTGTTGGGGACGCACCTGCTTCAAGCATATAGCAAGAAAATATGGGGGGGGGGGGGGGGGGGGGATTCCGTCTGGCAACTTCCTGATGGCCCCTTGTTTTTATCAGAGTTGGCTTTTGATTTTGAAAAAAAATATATATATAAAATACTACATCTTACTATTATTTACTATAATTGTGTACAAAAGTCCTCACAATCATATTTGCATGAAATTCATGTTGTATAAAGGCCACTACATTGTTAAATACACTTTTAATTTTGCATCATGAATTTCAATTCTGAATTGCAATTCTACTTCTTGTTTGCCACCTCAGTTCAAATTCAAGAACTGAATTGGAATTTAATTCAATTCTGAATTCTGCCCAGCTTTGACGGGGATAAACCTAAAAAAACAACAACATATTTTTAGCTTTGCGCATATTCTCCTTCGTGCTGAAAATATTAAATCATCTTGATTTTTTTAAGTTATCGTAGCACCAATTTCAAGCATAGGCTATAAAAGTGAACTTTCTACAGTATACCAGGGTAGGCAAATGTTTTGTCTCTGATTTTGTTTTGAAAGATGATGGGCCTAGTCACGGCGTATTAGGGCCACGTAGAAATACATATTTTTTTTAGAGGGCGGGGGCAATATGATGAGAAAAAAAGTGGCAAATTTGCCACTGTTTAATATCCTCCTGACTACCAGGAAAAAAATATTGTCCAATCATGTTTATTTTACATTCCCCAATCTTTGTGCAGTAATTGGAATACTGCAAAATAATTTTTTTTTATTTTTTTTTTTAAAAGGTTTTATTTTTAAGCTATGATGTGTCCACTACTACAGAGGACATTTTTTAAAACTTAAATGCTAGGCTCAACTACAGTTAAAATAATTCAAACAATACTTTGTGTTCTTAAGAGTCTTATAGAAAACATGCTAACATTTAAAGCCTAAATTCGTTCAATAAAAAGTGTTAGTACACTTACTTTTCCCCTTCCCTTAAAAGTGCTTGGGAAGCCATTTTCTTTTATGATACAAAGGTAGCAAAACCCCACCCCTACACATTTGACATCATTGGAAATCTCTGAATTTCCTCTATAGAGCACAAAAAGGAGTTAATTCAATCGTATGCACTGGGTGGGAGATATTCAGGTTTAAAAAGGTCCACTACAGTGGACAAATTTGAATTACTGGTAGTCAGGAGGATATGGAGAGAAAAAAAGTGGCAAATTTGCCCCTGCCCTAAAAATATATATATTTCTTTAGTCATTTGTAGATGAGGCAAAAAAAAAAAAAAAGTGTAGTTTGCCCACCCGTGATCAGGAATTAGCTAATCAGAAGTCCCCTAAGGCAAAATTGTGAACGTGCTCCTACATCAGTTGTCTTTACTTGTCTCCTTGATAAACCTGTTGGCAAAAATGAGCATTTATTAGAATCATGCAGAAGTGACTTTGTACGACCCGTATGTGCGTGTCCTCACATAATCTGTACGTTTTCGTTTCCAACAATCCGGGTCGAGCCGCTTCTGTTCATCGGCGAGCGCTTTAGCCTGCACGGTAAACACGCGGCGCTCTTCGCTTCGCATTTTCTTCCAGCGCTCGCCGAGGAGCACGCTGATGGCTCTGAAACACGCACACGCACATTTCACACGCATGACCAAGCACGGATACCGCCGTCGAGGCGCGCACCAACCTGTTGTCCTTGCCCGGGTGCATCTGCGTGTACTGCACCCTGAACTTCTTGGCAAAAAGCATGAACGCGTTCATTGGCCGCTTGCACTTGGGTGTGCTGTGGTTACTTCCTGTTTGGCGGACACTTTGGCTTTTTATTGGCTTGCGGTGAGGACAGTGGGAGTGGCTGGGCGTGGGAGCGTCTGTTGGTTTGAGACAGGCTCGCAAATTCTTTTTTTTTTTTTTTAGTCAAAAAAAAAGAAAAAAAATTAAGTCAAACCTTGTAATGTGTCTCTGTGTGGAGAAACAGCGCCCCCACTGGACTGGGAGGCATGTCGCCGTCGGGCCATGCTGCTCAGCAGATAAACCGCGGAGGAGTCCAGTGGTGTGAAATCATAACTGCAAAAGTCCCACAAAAAATGGAACCATAATTGTAATTGTCTCAATCATGCACGCACAAGGTCATGTTGTTTTGGAAAACCTTTTAAATGTGTCAAAGACGAGCGAGTCATCTGTATGTTCGGCATCTCTGTGACCCGGAGGAAGGCACACGTCACCGAGCTCCATTTCATAGCCCGCTATCCCATAATGCACCACGGTCAAGCTCGGGTAGAATGACGACCAGCCTGATAAAAAGGACGGGAGTCGATATGTGTGGAAAGTGATCAACCGGATATACAAAATGCTTACTTACCTTTGTTTTTAACGTAGAATGGGTGGTCAAGTTGGCAGCGTGCAGTTAACAAGCTTTGACCAAAAGCGCCAGGGTCAAAGGTCAGCTGCAAGATGGCCTGACCGGACAACACGTATTCTGAATGTGCTACAAGCTGCAAACCCTCACTGCCGTAACTCTGGAAAAAAAAGGGTTTTTTTTGTTTTGTTTTTTAAGTCCGTCAAGCAATTATTATACTTGCGTTGTTGAAAGATGATTTTTTTTTTAACTCATTTGCTCCCAATAACGTGTAAATACGTTTTTTTTGTTTTAAGTGTCCCAAAGACGTATTTATACGTTTTGTTTTGTTTTTTTATGCTAAAGCATACAGAAGGCTTTGATGCAGCCTCTCAACAGCAAAGAACGGTTGCAGAAATGGTAGTTATTACACAAACGGCCAGCAGGTGGCAGCAGAGCAAAGGAGATCAACCAGAGCCATCTAAAAAAAAAGCTAAATTACTTACAATTTTAAATAGATTTGTGAAAACTGATGAAACGTAGAAGAGACTTTAATCTTTCTTTTGATAGGTCCCTTGCTTTCATAGCAATTGAACACAATATTCTGTGGGCCTTGCAAAATCAGTCAAAATTCAGTAAAACAGCTTTAAACAGTAAACAGTAAAACAACAACAGTAAAATTGCTTCTGTGAAAATGGCTGCGAGTGAATGAGTTAAATACCTTCAAGGATAATGACTGTTCCTCATTGTCGGACTGAAGGTCCTCAACGTTGCGCCACTCCACACTGGAGCCACTATGGAAACGCAGGTGAGTACCTGCACATACAAAACAGCTTTTCATGAAACTACCTGTATACTGGCAACCCGATTAAAGAGTGAGTATTGAACCGTTTTGAATCTTAATATTTTGAACTGATGTGTATGTTTTATGAAGTGGTCTATGTATTGTAATTATCTATTAATGCTTACACTTTTTTTTAAATTGAAATAATATTCAATTGTACATATAATTTTGCAATGCTTCCTGTTGCAAACAAATAACAGCATAAAACATTACACATTTATATCTAAATGTGAAACATTAATTAAAAAATATTTTTTTTTTCATCGTAAATTTTATTAAAATGTTACAATTAAAATCAGATATTTTACGTATGTATATAAACCTATGCAGCCTTTACATTTCTATTTTTACATGTACTTAAAATAATTTGCATATATATTTTTAAACATGTATATAATTTTACTTTATATGTTAAAGAAAAAAAAATCTGATTGCAACTTAAACTTTTTTTTTTCTTTTTTTAACAGGATTCTGTCAGTGTGTTTCCAGAATGTCAGTTATCTTTTGGTTTAGCCATTTTAATTTTGGATTCATGCAGATGTCTTAAATTTCCATATTCCAGCAGAACCCTTCTTAACTCTTCATAATTCATAATTAACTCCTTCACTGCCATGGACGGAAAAAGACGTCAAATGATGCATTTTTTTTTGCTGGGCTGGCAGTGAATGTGTTAAATACTAAAACGGCTCCATTCACATTCCCATTTGACTATATGTGCGCGTACCTTTAAGAAAACAATGCCAGGCAGTGGCAGGCCAGGAGACACTCCAAGCAGTGTCCTTGTCATCAGACAGTGAGGACCTGGTGGACACCACAGAGCTCCGTTGGCTGCTCATCTGTGCAAACATAAAAGTAAACATCTGAAGTGGGTCGCTCGCTGCATTGTTGGCGGGTTATTGAAGTGGGAGTGAAGAGAGTTTTCTGTACTCTGCCTCTGCTGGAGTTAGGAGGGTGTGGCCGGGCATAAGAATGTAGATCATTTCTGGCAGAAGAGGAACTGGAAATGGCAAACCAAGACACACTTACTGACTTTACTTACAGTACTTTACGTATGCTGTGTGCTGTATGTGTTATAGCTGAGAAAGTCATGCTATTTAACAATTAAATGATGTGATTGTACCCGCTGTGAGGAGACTCCTGTAGTAGTGGGCTCTGAGGCCCGGTGGCAATGTGAGCCAGCTGTGTCAGCCAGCGGGTGTCCCCGGCTGCCGCGCCGACCTCCGTTTGATAAATCGCTGTCATCTCTTTCTCCTCCGGAGGCTCCTGCAGTTTTGGAAGATCAGCTGGGGAAAGAGCAAAGGGATTTTTTGTGTCTTCATGATGCATCGTACAATTATAAAAGTCACATTTGGTGTTATGTACCATATTCCATGAAGGTATCACTCTTTGGGCCAAGGGAGGAGTTATGTGATTGGTCCTGATCCACTTTCACAATCTTTTCTGAGAGTGTAAACACAAAGACACCAATGTAGATTTTGAGAGTGTTACTTAATAGTTGAGAGATGCATACCTGAGCATTCGCAATCAGGCTTAGTTTCCTTGTGATGTTTGGGGTTATCACCAGACATGCTTTTGGGGATCACCACCTCCCACATCATGATGTCAAGTTGTCAACTGAAACGTTGAATGTGAAAGATATAAATGTCACGGAAGCCACTCGTTCAATGTATTTATTTTATTATTATTCCTAACAAAATTTTTTTTTAGCTAACCCAAAAGTGTAATCATACGTTCTTCCCCTGTTGCACAATATGGTCATCATGTGACAGCCTCTTGTTTATAAACTTTGAGAGCGTCCGCGCATGCGCGTATCGACCCATTCATTCAACGCTGTGAATGACGGTGTTACAAATAAACGAGGAGCAAGTCGCAATATGTTGTTAAAACATTTAGTTAGACATCATTTTGTTCAAAGAATCGTATTCGGGAGATGTAAGCAGAAGCAGTTTGATCGGTCACTGAACGAAAGTGCTATTAATTAAACTGGGGATTTCCGTCGACGAATATGAGAGAAATGTGTATATGAAGAATCTTATTCATATGGAAAATATGTCCGTGTTGAGAAATCGCGAATAAATATAATAATGCGTCGAAAGGGTTTTCGGGCAAAGGGCCGTTTCAACAAAAACTAACGTCAACAATGAAGCTTTCAGAACGATCAACTGAGCTCGTATTTGTGAAAACAACAGGCCTCGTCATCTCAACATTGCCTCGTATTTTCCTAGTTTAGAGCATATTCGATACAATGCCGCGGTCGCTTGTCGAATTCGACGCTTTAAAACACGGAAAAGTTTTAATGAACTTTTTCTTTACTCACCTAAACAGTGGCCTTGTACGGGGAAAGTAGGTTGGTATAAACACATCATCCTCACCAATCCTATTGGCCCAACCGACTGTCAATCAAAGGCTATTAGCTTCGTCATTGGTCAAATTATTGGCAGACGGCTCTTCGTTGAAATGAAAAGATTAAAAACGATGATAAAACAATGTATGTTTCATTATTAAAGACCCGTTTTATTCTGTATTGTTTGCTTTAATTCTAAGTGTTTTGTTCTTGCAACCAATTCATTCAAGTGTTAGGTAGAACATTAAAAAAATATGCTCCAGGTTATTAAAGATTACTTAAATTGCAAAAAATGTCGAGATTGAATTTGTTTATTTAATTCATTTATGTATCCAATTCGTCATGTTCCTCCCTAATAAAGAAAAATAATAATACCACGCCGTGTTACCTAATTCGGCCACTAGAGAGCAGCAATAAGGTTGCAGACCGAATGTTTGTGTTTCCGAATGCCACCTTATTTTGAAGGAGTCACCGGATGCGGATAACTCATCTTGCAATGTGAGCAGATCAACTCTTTACCTCGGCAACGAGGCAACGTTGTTGAATCTTTTAAAACTTTTTTTTGGCTCTATCTCTCTCAGTAAAGTCCTCTGTTCACCTCACTTAAATGCTGAATTTTGGGTTTTGTGCTGCGGGTGTCGTGTCATCACCCTCCGCGTTTGTTGGTGAGTTCAGTTTTCCTTCGAGACTTTCTGTCACTTGCACCGTTACAGCCTGTCCGGTGTCATTTTGTTCTCAGTTATTTCGTGACATATTTGTTTGACATATCACCACAAATATGTCTAAATATATATATTTAAGACAAACGTCTCAACGCAGTATCATTTTGTGTAGTGTTGTAGTCATACTACTATCCACTTGGCTTCCTGTTTTTGAAGAAAAAAAATCCAGTCATTACATCCTGTTTATTTAAATAATAGAAAATTGGAACAAAGCTTTTAATAGATATATTTTTGTTTACTGTTGTTTTTAGAAACTTTCTCACTATTGTTGGTGCATTGTCTACTGTTTCATTGCATAAGTGTATGCTGCAAATATTAAAGTTTGTGAGGGCATTTCCTGTGCAGAGCCCCCATTTGGGCACCGCTCCAGCTTTTCAAATGGATTTAGGTCTAGGCTGTGTCTAGACCCTTCCTTTTATTGCCCTGGGTTCCTTTGTTGTCATAGAGAAAACAACGTGAAAATGATTCCACGCAAAATCAATGTGTCCCATTCTCCTGCTTCTCAAGCTCGGCGATGGACGAGCAGCCTCTCCAGGTGAGCGACGAAGAGCGAGTGGTGTTGCGAGAAGACAGCGGGCGGCGGAGACGAAGGAAGGCCATCACGTCGTCCTCCTGCGCCTCCATGGATCACATTGCTGTGGAGTTCGTTCTCCCGACCGCGGCGCGGGGCGGCGACTGCCCCGACACGCTGCAACTGGAGATTGCAGGAAACTGGACCGTTGAACAGGTCGCTTTGTCATTTAATTTTCTAATCAAGCATCACTGAAGGTGACTTGGAATATCTCTGGTCCCAGGTGAAGGCTCAGGTGTGGCTCAATGCGGTGACATCCAACCTCTGTCCGGAATTCTACCAGCGATTTTCTCCTGACCACTGCATCCTGCTTTACCAGAAGAAAGGCAACACGTGCGAGATTTACGACAAGCACCAAGTATTCCAGACGCTGGACTGCGTACGCTACTGGAGAGGTTTGTTTGCCATCTTGTGGAAGAGCGTTGAATCGTTGTGGTTGTCATTATACGTCGCTGGCATAGATTGCGGTTGGGGATCACTGCAGCATGAAACAAGGATCTTTTCAATTTCTTTTAAAGCCTTGAAGAAGGACGTTGGCCGGATCAAGCTGGTTCCTCGTCCGCAGCCCTCGGACGAGACGCTTCAGTACCAGCGTTACTTAAACTACCTGATCGGCTACGATGTCACCGACGTCAGTAACGTGCACGACGACGAGCTGGAGTTCACGCGCCGGAAGCTGCTGACGCCGCGACGCATCGAGCTGTCGGACCGCGACGCAAAGCTCTACTCCATGGACCCGTGGGTGACGCACAAGCCGTTGCCGGAGCACCTGCTGGGGAAGGTATGTTCAAATTTCAGGGGTTATATTTTTCTCTCACCAGGCGCCATATGGATCCAGCACAGCATGCATAATGCATGTCCTTATTAGGGTTGCAGGGGGAGGGGAAGCGGTAGTAAACCAGGCCAAAAATCCATCCATCCATCCATCCATCTTCTTTTTTTTAAGTACTTTATTTATAGATTTTCAGTTTAAAGAACAAACAGTCAAAAACAAAACAGACCAGAGTACCCGTAGAAGACCCACGCGGCCACGGGGAGAACATGCAAACTCCACCCAGGAAGGCCGGAGCCTGGACTCGAACCCGAGCCCTCAGTACTGGGAGGCAGACATGCTAACCACTCATTCACCGTGCCGCCCATTTTGCATTAAAGTGTATTCGAAAATTATTTTCCCCCTGATTACTGTTTATTTACCAGTGATTGGTGGTTATTTTGTTTTTCGTATTTGTATAGTGATTAACTCATTGACTCCCAGCCATTTTCACAGAAGTAGTCCCGTTCGCTCCTGGCTGTTTCACTGGACTTTGACTGATTTTGCAAGGGCCACAGAATATTGTGTTTTATGGCTATAAAAGCATGGAACCTATCAAAAGAAAGATTAAAGTCTCTTCTTTCATCAGGAAAAAGAAGTATGTTTCTATCTGTTTCCGTTTTGCAGCAATCAGCATTAGAAGAGAGCTAAGTTTCATCAGTTTTCACAAATCTATTTAAAATTGTAAGTAATTGAGCTTTTTTTCTAGATGGCCCTGGTTGATCTCCTTTGCTCTGCTGCCACCTGCTGGCCGTTTGTGTAATAGCTACCATTTCTGCAATCGTTCTTTGCAGTTGAGAGGCTGCGTCAAAGCCTTCTGTATGCTCTAGCATAAAAAAAAAAACAAAAAAAAACAAAAAAAACGTATAAATACGTCTTTGGGACACTTAGAACATAAAAAAACGTATTTACACGTTATTGGGAGCAAATGAGTTAATCAATTAATTTCAACAGCTCCAAATGTTACTTAAGACAAATACACACTGTCTGACACACATTGAACTATTTACATTTTAAATCCTGCTTGTCATATCCTGCAGCCTGAAAAGAAATTCAAATAATGTTCTTTATAAAGAATTCAACTGTTCTGTCTTTATTGTAAGAACACGTTATTGGTTAATGGGTCCCATTTTATGAGGAAGTTAGCGCTTCTAGTCTTCCTCAAAGATGAGTCATATCTTATCTCGATCGTACAGATGCTGTATTTCCATTCAAACGGTTTCTTCAATGTTATTGGGCTGCTCTATTCATCAGGTCAGCAACGGCCACGTCCTCGTTGTAATCCACATCCGCGCAGTCAGTCAGACCATCAAGGTGTCCATTGATGACACACCAGCACAGGTACATTAGATTGTTCTGCTTCAAGCTCTCGATTTGCTTTGTGACGTCGCACATTATTTGAACCAGGTTTTGTCAAGCTTCTTCTCCAAAATGGCAAATAAAAGAGGCTTGCTGGGGATCCCTGACAGCACGTGCGAGACGGACTTTGTGCTGCGCGTGTGTGGAAGGTTGGTTCGAATCAAGGCAGCTCTGAAGTTGGTGGGATCAGATGAGTTTATTTGTGGTGTCTGTGGATCTCACTTTGCTTCATCTATCCTTCCCTCCTTCCTCTCTTTAGTTTTTCCTCTGGTCACTTGAGATCTCCTTAATTTGTTGGAATTTAGAGGTTTCTGGGGTTGGTGTAAGACTCTGGTTTTGTAACCACGCAGGAGGTGTTTGGTTGGTGCTGGATTTCACTTTGATGGACTGGATGCAGTGGTTTCTGTGGATCTCACTTTGCCTCATCGATCCTTCCCTCCTTCCTCTCTTTAGTTTTTCCTCTGGTCTCTTGCGAAAAAAAAGAAAGAAAAAAAGATGAGTTTATTTGATTGAACAGGGAGGAATACCTGTACGGAGAGAAACCACTGCACAACTTCAACTGGATCCGTCAGTGTCTGAAGAATGGCGAGGAGATTCACTTGGCTCTGGAGACGCTGCCGGATCCCGACCTGGACCTGGTCCATGAAGAGGACTGGGCCCAAGTGGACGATTGCACTGGTGTCGCGGGTAATCATTTTTACAGTTCTCAGTGTTTGAGTGCCGGCCAGTCATTTGGTGTTATTGTCCGATTTTGCATCATTCCAGGCACGCATGAGCAGCTGACCATCGACGAGAAGGACCACGAGCGAGTGTTCACAGTGTCCATGTGGGATTGTGACAGGAAGTTCCGGGTGAAGGTGCTGGGAATCGACATCCCAACTCTTCCCAAAATTCCCGACTATGTCGTGTTCATTGAGGCCAGCATCTTCCACAGTCAGCAGCTTCTTGCGCAGGTTGAGAAATTATACTGATCCATATATGACAGGTGTAATGTGTAACGTTCCTGGTTAACAAAAAGCAAATATTTATTTTCATTTCATTTTTTTTTTTTTTTTTACATCTGAAAGAGAACGTACAGCTTAATTTTCGAAGCATGAACAAAGAATGTAAAGCCTCAATTTGTACTTCAGGAGCGGACGACTCCCAAAGCCTTCAATGAGGAAGTGTTGTGGAACTGCTGGTTAGAGTTTAACATTAAAATCAAGGACCTGCCAAAAGGGTCCAGACTTAACCTCCAGGTAAGGATTCATTTATATATTTTTTTTTATTGTTATTATAGGTTTATATATTGTGTTCCCTCGTTTATTACGGGTTTTCCATTCCAAAAACTACCTGCGATAATGGAAATCCGCGTTAATTTAAAAAAAAAAAAAAAAAATCTGTTTATATTTTTTTGTTTATTCTTTTTATTTTCGTTTTGGTATGATTTTTAGTTTATTATGAATATTTTTTCATTCATCTTTTTTTTTCATTTACACTTTTTTTCCCCATTAAAAGTATGTTGTTGTTTTTTTAAATTAACTTATTATACAGCACAGTATATATTTTCTATCTCCGGAATGCAATGTCGTGGAGCGACGGCACAGACACCGTTGGAAAAGTCTCATCGAGACGAATCCGCGGATGCCCATATGTCCCCGGTCGGGCGTAGGGTTCGAGAGATACGGACGCACAAAAACCAAAACAAATAAACAAACCAAAAAGCACCTTGTGTTTAAAAAAAAAAAAAAAAAAAGCACACTGTTGAAAAATCCGCGAAACTGCGAGGCCGCAAAAGATGAACATGCGATAAACAAGGGAACACTGTACTGTATATATGTATTCTGCACCGCCAATCACAGTTCTGAGGTTGGCGGTTCAAATCTGGGCTCCGACTTTCTGTTTGATGGATATAAAGAAAAAAAGATATAAAGATGACATCCAACATGAAACACTAATCCCACCTAATGGCAGAAAATTACCTCAAGACAAATGTATGACTCAATTATTTACACAATTTTTTAATCTATATTTTTTTAACTTCAAAAACTATGAATAACTTACAATAAAATTAATGTATCAATGGTTGAAAAGATACAACCACATTTGTGTTTGGTAACCATATTTGTCCACTTATGTGTTAATTAAAAAGTGTATGAAAAGCTTGAAAACACATTTTATTGTGTATTAAGAACAGTGTGATTAATTTGCGATTAATCGCGAGTTAACCACGAAAATCATGCAGATAGCTACGATTAAAGATTGTAACAAGTGAAGTGATGCATATATGTACAGTATGTAATGTATGTGTATGCATGTGTTTACGGCATATATATATTAGTTTTAAGTTGCATTAAATTGTACTTGCTGATACCTGCAGAAACCCTTTATCCATAAACATAAAAAAAAATGTTTTTTGAGTCTGTCTATGCTACATTATAAATTTTCACCTATGTGTAACTCATACAATGAATGAGGGATAAATAATGTGTTGAATATATTACAGCATATCAATTCCTTCCTAGGTGGTGTGTAGAAAACAACCCCAAACCCCGACCTCAAAAGGATCTTCCTACCATGATAACACATCAGGAGGCGGAAGTCACGACAGTAAGTCCGCCTCAAATTCCGCCTCACCCCCGCAAAGCGAGCCTCACCTCTTCTGCCGCCGGTTCTCAAGGCAAGACGAAGAGCCGCCTCTTGTACTACGTCAACCTGCTGCTGATAGACCACCGCTCGCTGCTGCGCCAGGGGGAGTTCGTCCTGCACATGTGGAAAATGCCCGAGAAGAGCGAGGAGAGCAGCAGCAGCAGCATCAACGCCGACAAGCTGACGTCGGCCACCAACCCGGAAAAGGCTTCGTCCATGGCCATCGCCATCTTGCTGGATAAGTACTGCTACCCCGTGGTGCTTCCCAAGAGCCGCGATCTGAGTCGGGACGGCGCTTCGGCAGCGGAGGATCCTGACGGATGCGAGCGAGGTCAAAGGGAGATGCCGAACCACCTGAAGAAACAGTTTGGAGCCATTGTGGCTACCGACTCCCTGCATCCGTTGAGTCCTGAGGACAAAGAGCTGCTCTGGCATTTCCGACACGAGTGTATGCGTGACCCCAGGTAACTTAGATAGTGAAACACTTTTTTAAAAAGTCTACACACCCCTGCTCAAATACCATCCCAGATAGCAGGCAGACGTTGAAAAGATGTTGAATCAACATTCCGCTGTGAGCTTATATGGTTGAATCAACAACACCGAATCGCCTTGTAGATCATGTATTGGGATACATGTATCGCGATACGTATCGTATTGTGACCCTGTATCGTGATATATATATATCGTGAGGTTGTTGGCAATACTCAGCCCGAGTTCCAACGTTGAAATCCTTACAAAATCCACATATTTGGATTATTATTATTATTATTGGAACAACGTTGAATCGACGTTATATTTTCCTTCATTTTCAACCATGACCCAAATAAAGGATTTTGGATCAATGTTGAATCAACATTACTATCTATCTATCTATCTATCTATGCTTTGAATCTGCCTATATTTAGAAGTCCTGCTTTATTTACAGACAGGAGAAACAGACTAATAAAAACTTGGTAAGATTTCAAAATATTTTTTTAATGAATAATGACAACGGAAACCTTAATTAAAGTTCAGTAACTTTATTTAAAACTTCCGTGGCATATTCCACATACAGTTAAGTTATGCAGGTTATAGATCACACTACGCATTCTAACAGGGTTGTATAGACGTTATCAATCCACTGTACATGTATTGTGCTTGATTTTTGCCACTGATCTATATATATATATATATATATATGACTGGGGAGACTTTTGATGTTGCGAGGCCGCCATATTGCTCCTCCCAAGAAACGTTTCTCAGCATACGATCCAATACATTTACAGTATCGAAATTGAAGAACATATGAGACAGTACTTAGGAGAAACAGCATGATTTATGGTGTTTAAAATGTATTAAACATAAGAGAACTTGCACTGGCGTGTGTGTGTGCTATTGGCTATTCAATCATATATACAGGTCAGTGATTTTTGCACACGGCAAACAAACCTTACAAGCTCTCCCTGTCAGGGCCTATCCAAAGCTGCTGTCATCGGTCAGGTGGGGGAAACAGGAAGATGCCTTGGCTACCCACCGGCTGTTGGAGCGCTGCACTGCTTGGGACAGCAGGTAAGGACATTTCCACTCTTAAAGTGGAAGTCAATCTTAAACATTCTTGAAAATAATATGTCATATGTAGCCTCACTAGTGTAAACATGACATTCTGATTAATATGTGGAATAAGAGTTAGGAAGCTGACTTTAATGTTGCTCAGGGCTTACACAACGACCAATCACAGCTCCCCTGTTTTCTGAAGCTGAGCTGTGATTGGTTGTTACCTGAGATCTGAAATGAATAACGTCTGGATTTAGCTGCTTAACTCATATTCCACTAATGCAATATTAACCAGAAAACTATATTTAGACTAGTGGGGCTGCATAGAATATATTAATGTAAAAAAAATTGGGTGTTGACTTCCCTTTCAAGCAACACTAAGGAATTTTCAATTTATCTTGATTATAACAACGCCATGTGGACAAAAGCGGTAATGTCATGCCTGAAGGAAGACTACATTTCCCATGAGGACAAGCATATTGCGTCATTTTTTTAGCTCACGCCAGCGAGCGTTGACATTCACATTGACTTCTGTCTTTGTCAAGAATAGGGAAATGGGGAAGTGACGTATGCTATAAAGCAGTCAACACATTAGTAGTTTTTTGAGTGGCAGTGTTCCTACCATCCTCCTCAAAGTTGCTTAGTGCCAGTAAAAATGATACAGACCCCCTCAGGCCATGGCAAAGGTACCAAATAAGTAGTTTTAAGTCGATGTTTCATCAGAAGAGTTTAAAAAAAAAACATTTTATTAAGGTTGAAAAGTTCCTTAGTGCTACTTTAATGTTGCCAAATGTTTGCGTTACTATTCATGTTGATGTTGATGTTGGTCAGTGTTCTGGATGTCGGCTTGGCCATGCAGCTGCTTGACTGCCACTACTCTGACGCTCAAGTCCGCTCCATGGCCGTGAGGAAGTTGGAGACGCTGGAGGATGACGACGTGCTGCGATACCTTCTGCAGCTTGTCCAGGTAAGATGGATTTAAAAAAAAAAAAAAAAAAAGACAACAAAAACACAACACACAGGGCCTTTTAGTTATAGTATGTGATTTTGTAATATGTAAACAGGGTAGCCTAACTGTGTGTGCTTCAATGCAGACACATTGACAAAACCTTCTTTGTGCCCCCCCCCCTTTTCCTACTTATTACCCATCCAAGTGGCACTGTTAGATAAGGATCTACATTTTTTTGTTTGTGCGGTGGTTGCGTTTTTCTGTGTTATGAAACCTGTCATTCTGCAGCTAATGTGTGTATGCAGGCAGTCAAGTTTGAGCCCTACCATGACAGCGCCCTTGTCAGGTTCCTGCTCAAGAGAGCTCTGCGGGTAAGAAGGACGAAAAATTCATCACAAATTACTGTCATTCGCTACAACGTTTGGTTAAAAAATATCTCTTATCGTCCCTGTTTTTTTTGCATTTCAGAGTAAGCGCATCGGCCATTTCCTCTTCTGGTTCCTACGCAGTGAAATCGCCCAGTCCAAGCATTACCAGCAGAGGTTTGCGGTCCTGCTGGAGGCCTACCTGCGAGGGTGCGGCGAGGCCATGCTGCAGGATTTCGGGAAACAGGTGAGCGTTTATTTGCGATATCCCTATGAAGGGTATCACACACATATTCAACTGATTGCAGGTGGAGGTGACCGAGGCTCTGCAGAAAGTCACCCGAGAGATCAAGACCATGTCTCCAGACAAGTATGATGTCACGCCTCAAGGTGAACGTTTTGTTATAAAAATGTATTATTACAGAACTTATACTTAGTATGTACATTCCCCATTTTGTCCTGTTAAAGCTATATTCCCAAAATAGTTTACATCAAGTGCTGTAAACTAAAGTGAACGTTTGCTTTTCAGTGGTGTGTCAGATGCGTCAGAAGCTGGAGACACTCCAGTTGTCCGGTCTTCCGCAGGGTTTCAGGGTCCCTTATGATCCCGGACTAAGAGCTGGAAGCCTGCTGGTAACTCAGACGCACACTGTAGAGCAAGGGGTGTCAAACTCATAGTAGCTCAGGGGCCGCATGGAGGAAAATGTATGACCAAGTGGGCCGGATTGGTAAAATAATGGCATATAACTTAAAAACAATTGCAACCCCCTTCGCTTCTGGCTGTTTTACTGGATTTTGACTGATTTTTGCAAAGCCTCACAGAATATTGTGGTCTGTTGTTGTAAAAGCATGGGACCTACCAAAAGAAAGATTAGAGTCTCTTCTTTCATCAAGAAGAAAAAAGTATATTTGTATGTTTCCGTTTTGCAGCTATTAACATTAGAATATAGCTAAGTTTCATCATTATTCACAAACCTGTTGAAAACTGGGGAAAAGAGCTTGTTGCAACATGGCCCTGGTTGATCTCTTATACTCTGCTGCCACCTGCTGACTGTTTCTGTAATAACTACCATTGCTTCTCTTCAGTTCAGAGGCTGAATCAAAGCCTTCTGTGTCTATAATAAAAATAAAAAAAAAAGTATAAATACGTCTTTAGGACACTGTTAATATTTAAAATAGAACATATTTATACATTTTTGGGAGCAAATGAGTTAATGACATTATAAAGATGTTAATTTTTGTCATATCTATTTGTGTTACCAGTAATTGAATTTGTGTCGTATTTAACATGTTTATGTCAGTCTATGATAAAAAAAAAAAATATATAATAATAATAAATAAACAAACCGTAACTTTAATATGTGTGTAAAATAATGACATCCAGGACGATTCCCCGTACAAGTTGCATTGCACATCTGAGGACTGCTTGTGAAATTGTAAATTTATATGTTTTGATTGTGGCCAGCTGATTAATTGATCCGACATTACAAATTATTTTTTTACTTCATCTCGCGGGCCGGATTAAACCCCTTTTGCGGGCCTGATCCGTATGTTTGCCACCCGTGCTGTAGAGACTCTCATGTAATTGCTGACTGAAAGTTTCTTTTCTGAGTTCAGATCGAGCAGTGCAAAGTGATGGCGTCCAAGAAGAAGCCGCTGTGGCTGCAATTTAAAAGGGCTGATCCCACCACCCTCTCCAAGGACCCCATTGGTATCATTTTCAAACATGGTGACGACCTCAGACAGGACATGCTCATCCTGCAGGTGGCGGACATTTCGTACATGCATCTGAATTGTCATCTTATATAGGACAAATAGAGGTTGAGTAGTACTAACTGTTGTTATGTTTCCTGACAGATTCTGCGGATCATGCAGTCCATCTGGGAGACCGAATCTCTAGACCTGTGCCTGTTGCCTTACGGCTGCATCTCTACCGGAAACAGGATAGGTCCGTTACATAGCCGCCCCGTTTTCATTCCGTATGTCATCCCCAAATTGTTTTTCAGGTATGATAGAGATAGTGAAGGACGCCACCACCATCGCCAACATCCAGCAGAGCGTCGTCGGAAGCACCGGAGCCTTCAAAGACGAAATCCTGCATCAGTGGCTGCGGGACAAGTGTGTGGGTGAAGACAAGGTATGAAAAGATTTTGATTCTGGGGTTGGCGTAAGACTTTGGTTTTGTAACCACGCAGGAGGTGTTTGGTTGGTGCTGGATTTCACTTTGATGTGCTGGTTTCTGTGGATCTCACTCTGCCTCATCGATCCTTCCCTCTTTCCTCTCTTTAGTTTTTCCTCTGGTCTCTTGAGATCTCTTTAATTTGTTGGAATTTAGAGGCTTCTGGGGTAACCATGGGGAAGGCAGGAAGTGTTTGGTCGGTGCTGGATTTCACTTTGATTTATCTTTCTTTTCTTTTCTTTTTTTCTCTGGTCTCCTGACCTTTGAACGTCACGACTCTGGCGAGACTCTGAAGTATCTGGTTGTGGTGAAGGGTAATGGGATTTTTATGAGGTTTTAGGTGAATTAATGAGTATAAATTTACACGTATTTGCACGCACACAAACGCACTCATACACGTAAAAAAAATAAATTAATTAAAAAGACGTTGAATCGGTAAGACTACCGAATGAACAATTCTGAGCTCTCCAAAAAAAAAAAAAGGATTTGAAGTCAAAATAGCCATATTACCCCGCCAGACCTTTGTTTTCGTTTGTGTTAAAAGGAAGTAGCAAAAAACAGCAGACAGGAAAAGGACGTGAGCTCAGTGGTTTCCTGTCACACAAATGCTACTTTTAGACTTGTCACCTCCACTCACTGACTGTTTATTAAATGTATATTTGTCATGTATTGTATGAACTTGCAATATGATCCAAAGAGATAATGTGGTAATTCCAGTGAATTTCTTAGCCCAACTAAAGGAAGTGATTTTACTGCATGTGACCAAGTTGTGTTTGCAGTTTCATCACGCTGTGGAGAGGTTTTTGTATTCCTGTGGCGGTTACTGTGTTGCCACCTACGTCCTGGGCATCGGCGATCGGCACAATGACAACATCATGATCACTGAATCCGGTAACCACGCTCGTCTTTCGCTTTCACACTTCCAGTCTGTACGTGAGCAGGAAAATGTTTGCGCTGCCTCAGGGAATCTCTTCCACATCGACTTTGGACACATCTTGGGGAACTACAAGAGCTTCATGGGAATCAGTAAGGAGTGGGTTCCCTTTGTGCTCACGCCTGACTTCCTGTATGTCATGGGAACGTCGGGAAAGAAAAGCAGTGCCCACTTCCAGAAATTTCAGGTGCTTAAAACAAAATTAATGCCTCACGTCACATGTATTATATGTAGACTTATTACATATTTTTTTAATCTACGTTTAAGGATGTGTGCGTGAAAGCTTACCTCGCTCTTCGGCACCACACCAACCTGCTCATCATCCTTTTCTCCATGATGCTGATGACTGGTATGATTATGCTTTTTTTTTTTTTTTTTTTTTTTTCCTGTTATTTTACAACACTATGTAGTCATAATACTGTTACTTAAATAGGGATGTCACGATAAGGGCAATATCGTGATATCGCGGTATTAACTCATTCACTCCCAGCCATTTTCATGTTCTATTGCTATAAAAACATGGAACCTACCAATAGAAAAATGTGTCTCTTCTTTCATCAGGGGAAAAAAAAAATGAGTACGGTATATTTTTTTAGAATTAGCGTTAGAATTAGCTAAGTTTCATCATTATTCACAAACCTGTTGAAGATACTTGGAAAAACAGCTTGTTGCAACATGGACCGGGTTGATCTCTTATACTTTGCTGCCACCTGCTGGACGTTTTTTTTTTTTTTTTTGGTAATAACTACCATCGCTTTAAGCAACCATTTCAGGTCAGAAACTGCATCAAAGCCTTCATACAAAAACTCTAGCAAACAAAAACCTAAAAAACGTATAAATACGTTTTTGGGAGTGAATTAGTTAAAACTGCCACAATATTATCGTCGTCGTGTTCACAATATTTAAAAGGAACACATTTGTTAAAAAGTCAGGTTGATTTCCATTTGTGCAATTCTAGCGCCCTCTCGTGGCAAGTTTATTAGTGCAATTTAATTTTCATTAGGGATGTTTTGGCCTTCTATGTTAAAAATCTATGCTAATTGTCAGATAAAGGGTAACCTAATTTGCTTGTGAAGCAATCAATGTGTGCTGGCATTAGCAAGTAAATGCCTCAATATTGTTATTAGAGATTGTAGGTGGTTTATATGCATTGCTGTTATGTACAAAAGTATGATATTGTGCTTTTTTTTTTTTTTTAGTATGAGCTCTTTTTATTTTACAATATAGTGATCTTTTTTAAACATCGCCAACGCCTCCACAATATGGTGATAATTATCGTATCGTGACCTTCATATCGTGATAATATCGTATCGCGATATTTGGATATCCTTACATCCCTATACTTAAACACTTTTTCTTGTCTTCTAGGCATGCCTCAGCTGACCAGCAAGGAAGACATCGAGTACATCCGGGAGGCGCTCACCGTCGGCCGCAGCGAGGACGATGCGCAGCGCCACCTCCTGGACCAAATAGAGATTTGTCGGGAGAAAGGCTGGATGGTGCAGATAAACTGGTTCGTTCACCTGGTACTCGGGATCAAGCAGGGGGTGGAGAAACGCTCCACATGAGTGTCAATAAAAAAATAGACAAGATGTGTGAAAGACAATCGAAAAAAGAACAAAGTGTGATCGGGATTTGCTGAAACAATACTGATGACATGCTAAATTAAATGTGATTCTTTTATAAAGCTGTGACCATCACCATACGAGTCAATTGTAACAGTTTCTATGCAGGTTTTCCTACTTTCTTTTTAAGTCTTAATGTTTCACAATGTTAACATAAAATCTTCTTCTATACTGCAGTTCACCTGCCGCCGCCCCACTATATCGCTGATTTTTTATTATTATTTTTTTTAACATATTTACTTGTCTGTTGCATAGATCGCAGCTATATTATATATATATATTTTTTTATAGCAAGCTCACTTCACAGTATTTTACACAACCACCTATTGAACTCTCTACCTTAGGCATTACTGTCATCTCGTGGTGTTTATGGCACAAAGCACTTATTACAGTACAGTATTAAATTTTTTTCAATTCAAATATGGCTTAGAACGTGTAAAATTAAAAGTTGACTTGTGTTGAAAAAAAATAAAATATGGTCTCTCAAGGACGTTTAGTCAGGGAGGCAGAGCCTCACCTGCATCATGAATAGTGAAAAGAAAAGTTTAAATAAAAATCTTTTCAATTTTAATTATTTGGCCTGTGCGTTATCTTGTTCTTGTTTTTGAATCCATCAATCTCTGTGGTCAAAAACACTGAAATTGTGTATTTCACATACTTCACATTCTCTTCACTTTAGTCTGCTCAATGTATTTGTATTTAATATTCGTGTATTAGCTATTTAGATGTATTGATCACATAAAAACAGAGATTAAATGGAGTTTTAACGCTCTACTTTGGACATCAGATTAGAAATGCCAGTTTTGAATTCCAGGCTTCTATTTTATGGCAAATGTGCTATTTGGCTTATAAATTTGTGAATCTGACTGTCGGTCCCTCAGTACGTGTCACTGATCTCTTTAGATTGTGGATTTTCACTGGTTCAGAGTTGATTTGATTCATAGTATATGTTTCCACCACAAGAGGGCGCACTGTGACATACGACAGGCCTTTTGTGCCCTCTCATCTCTGTCATCATTCCTCGCATCTCTTTCCATCTTAATCATTGGCATTATTGTCTCAGGACTTGAGTGGGCGCAGATGGACAAGACTGACACCCTTTCTTCTTGTTTCTTCTTCTCACTGTGCCTTTGAACTGCAAATGGATTCGTCAGAACAGGAAAAAAAAAAGCCCCCTCGTTCTTCAGCTCTTTATGGCTCCTTAAAGCTTTTTAGCACGCCTTCGTGAATCATGTGGAGGATGAAGCGATTCGCTCAACACACAGAAATGTGAATGGAAATGGGGAGAGAGAGAGAGAAAAAAAAAAGCTTTGTTGTCTTTCAGCGTTTTGTATTTCTCATGGCAACAGCACAAATTGGAGGAAAAAAAAAATCTGTTATCTTCATACGCTCACTGGCCAGAACATTGAGTACAAATACATATCTGGCATAAAATAAAGTAGTTTGAATGGTCATCTGAAACTTACGTAGCTCCATGAGTAAATCAAATGTCACAAACATATTTAAATCGAATGCAGTCAATTCTACACGACTTCAAAAACAATCCAAATTGTGAAAATATTTTCTCAAACCTGCTCACAGTGAAGAATTGTTCATTTTTGGGTGACTTCTCTTCCAAAATACCGCATTAAAATAGTGCGTGCGTTTGCGTGCGCGCGCACGTTAACTCATTCACTCCCAAAAACGTAATTATACGTTTTTTGTTTTTTTGTTTTTTGTTTTGTTTTGTTTTGTTTTTAATGCTGCAGCATACAGAAGGCTTTGATGCAGCTTCAGACCTGAAAGGGTCGCTTAAAGCAATGATAGTTATTACAAAAAACGGCCAGCAGGTGGCAACAGAGTATAAGACAGCAGCACGGGTCATGTTGCAACAAGCTCTTTTTCCCAGTGTTCTCAACAGGTTTGTGAATAATGATGAAACGTAGCTATATTCTAATGCTAATTGCTGCAAAACCGAAACAGATAAAAATATACCTTTTTTTCCTGATGAAAGAAGAGACTAATCTTTCTTTTGGTAGGTTCCGTGTTTTTAAAGCAATAGAACACAATATCCTGTAGGCATTACAAAATCAGTCAAAAAACAACAAAACGGTGAAAACGCCTGGGAGTGAATGAGTTAATAACCTTGTCAACTGAGGAGTTTCTGGTTCCTTTCCAGGAACTTGTGAACCAGATCAGACGGCAGGGGAGTTTGCTTGTTCCGTGTGTGTGTGTGTGGATGTCTGTTTCCAATGAATTTGCTCTATTATTTGCTTCAAAACCAGTCGCCATGTTGACGCTTGACTCGAGCTTTATAAACGTCACTCATACTGAATTCATGTCAAAGAGCCCACAAATGTGATACATGGATGTAAATGAGCATATTCTTGACATCAATGCGTATAATGATGACGTGGGTGTGTGATGCACCTCCTATTTATGTTAAATGGGATGTACGCATTTGTTTGAATTCACAAAATGGTGGTGTGGAATTTACATGGCAGAGCGTCCATGTTGCATAGTTGTCATGTCCAATTGTGATGGATTATGGTTGTGTTCTACAAATTAGAGACAAAACTCAAACTGTTTTTTTTGTAATTGACTGCCACCTAGTGCCGTTGTTGTCAATTGCGTGTATGAAAGGCTGCCGTTTGATGCAAAATTATTTTTCTTATTTCTCAGTTTATCCCCCTTCTAAACGCGACAGGCCTCGCAATCCTATTTTCTCAGTCAGCTTCCCACATCAGCAGTGGTCTTCTCTCATTCGCTGCAAGTGAGAGATGTTATTTTTGCGGAATATTTTGACAGAAGCTGGGGGGGCTTTCCTGCTGTATGTTGCCGTGGTAACTGTCAGTCAAATCTAATTAAAACACACCCACACACTTCTCATCTAGTGGAGTTTGCCAAAAGATGTTTTGTTTTTTTTTTGTCATTTTTTCTGCAGTTATTATTTGATAGCACTATAAATAAAACACTTGTGATCAAACGCTAACATTATCTTGGGCAATAAGTCCCTTATATTTTATTTGATGGACAAATATGTTTTGGACAATATTTGGAGGAAAACATCCATGACCTTTTGAGAGACTGCCTCAATTACTACATATAGTCATTAATACTTAAAATGTAATGCCCTGAATATGTCTGAAGCAGCTGTAATTGGATATTGTGCGCGTGCATGGGTGTGCTGGTCACGGTGCCACATCAGATACCCTTACTGACAGAACGTCTGGGTGCATGTGCCCGTGTGTATGTTGGATGGTTAAAGAACTAGGTTGGGATGAAGTGGGACGTACAGTAAATATTGATTAACATAACAGAGTGGCTGGAGTCACAATTTTAATAAATGTGATGTCCTGTTTTTGGTGTCCCTCAAGCTTCAATTCTCAATCCTCTATTTTTTTCTAAAAAATACTGCTTATTCAGACATTTGGCTTGATATTGTGTGTTATTTTGAGCTAAATATACCATAGGTAAGGTTATTATTATAGCGCCCGACCGATTAATCGGCCTTCAAACACCAACCCAAAACAATCGGCCAATTGGGCCAAATGGCCGATTTTTAAATAATCTCCTATTTTCCCCTTAAACGAAGAAAACTGAAGTTTCCGATGTTGTGAAAGTACCCTGAATGCACCATTTTGCTTGCATAGCAAGAGCAGAAGCAACTAGCAAGTGTGTAGCATATATTATTCTTGTGGTGCTCACAAGACACTGTGGAACAGTGAACATTTATTAATGACACCGCAGTTGGAGTTAACTGTAAAACTAAATACACACATATTGAAATACAAATTATGCTTCGTTTTTAAAACATCGCTAGGGTAGCGCTAACTGGAAGTTACCAAATGCTAACAGGACGTTAGGGGGTGTTTTTCCTTCAAATAACGAATATCCACACACAAATCTTGTGGGAACACATAAACACTGATGAGATAACACTACGCAAAGGCACAAATTCTTCCCAATGTGTGGAAAACTATTATTTTAATAGAATTCAATCGCAACTTTCTTCTGTACTCGCTTTAAAGTGTGTAGCCCAGTGGATGCACGGCAACACGCTGCCCCCAAGAGGCCAAAATGCACCGGAACAGTCAGTATTTTTCAGTTGCTATTATTTTAGTTTATCCATCCATCCATTTTCTTGACCGCTTATTCCTCACAAGGGTCGCGGTAGGTGCTATACATAAATCTATACAATAACCTTGTCTACTTCATGAAACTTTTTGATATGGACTTGTCATCCAAAGCAGAGAATCTTAATAGCGAATGTTTGCGCGTAAGTGGCACCCATTGAAAAAGGAATTGGTGAAGGGGTTAATTTTATGATTAGATATTTTTAAATAATCGGCAGATTAATCAGTAATCTGTATTTTATTTTTCGGCAAAAAAAAAAAAAAAAAGCGCATATCGGTCAGGCCCTAGTTATTAAAATTGAAACTTTTTATTTTATTTTTGCATCTTTGAGATTGTTGATATATGTTGACTTGTTTGATGCATCAAGTAGACCCTCTGTGTGTGTTTAATTTACATTGGAACGCCATCTCAGTCCTAATCCGTAAGTAAGAAGCCCTCCTGACAGTTTTGCACATCAACAGAAGGCCAAGGAATTAATGCACATTACAGGGCCCAATCATCTTTGCTTGTCTCTGCATGGTTGTAATTTCAAGCACCCAACCAGCCTGGCGGTTGTCCCGCGCCCCGTCCGTCCCGCCGTCCATCCACTGGGCCAGTTGGAGCCTAATCCCGGCCGAGCTAATCTTCCACTGATCTGAGGATTGCACTACTGAGTTGTCCGCTCACCTACTGGCAACAACATGCCCAACTGACTGACTGAGTTGTCGAGCTGGGAGTCGACGGGAAGATGGCTTTGCGCCGATCGCCCCCCTCTACCTGGACAGGTGAGTGTCACAGGAACATGTTGGCTATAGGTCCCTGTGGGCAACTACTGTGATATGAGTACGTGTGTTGTTGACTTGAGTGCACTTCCTTGTTTAGTGTGCGTTTCCTAGCAATAAGCCTAATCTCAGTTGGTGTTATTGTGCTGTAAATGAGGAAGTCGCTCGGGGTGAAAACCAATGATCTTATTGGAATGCCAACATTGGACATGATATGGACTTAATATGTTCTATAAGATGTACAACTCAATTATATATATATTTTTTTTCTGCGTAGAAATAAAAACAACTGAGATGATATGGTTGCTCACCATCATAACTGAGAACGTGCCTGTGTTCAGAATTTACTAATCATATTCAAACTCGTATCAAATGCCACCATTTGAAGTACCTTTTACTGACATTTTTCTTTCTATGTTTATGTTACCTTCACCATGTGTAAACACGAGTTCCAGTTGAAGAAAACAGCCCCAAAAGCATGAGGAAAATCCTACTAGAGCATCTGAGTTTTGTTTGGGGTTAATCTGAGACACTTCAAACAAATTATGGGTACCAAAAAAATTATGCGCCAAAACAAAATTGATTCTCATAAGAATCGCAATTCGCATTTAGTATAATTTAGAATAGATTTTAAATGTCCTAAAATCGATTTTATTTAAATTATTTTATACTGTCTTGCCCTTGTTTGTGTACCGTGAACGCTGTTCACGTTGTACCCAATTTGGCCAATTTTTTTCTCTTTGGCCCTGGTTGATCTCCTTTGCTCTGCTGCCACCTGCTGGCCGTTTGTGTGATAACTACCATTTCTGCAACCATTCTTTGCAGTTGAGAGGCTGCATCAAAGCCTTCTGTATGCTCTAGCATAAAAAATAAAAAAAAAATAAAAAATCGTATAAATACGTCTTTGGGACACTTAGAACATAAAAACACAAACAAACGTATTTATACGTTATTGGGAGCAAATGAGTTAATTCTGAATTCTAGTTTTTACCCCTGTAGATTTTTTTTTAAGTTATACGCTTTATAGGTCCTATTTAATGGTGAAAAAGCTTTCTGATTTATCTTGGTGTCATTTTTTTATATCCACTGTAGGAGGTAAAATAGAGATGTGCTTGCAAAGCACATCCACGCTATGAAGTTTTCTTGAAGCAGATCCTGACTACCATAAACTAAAATATACGCTACCATACTATATGTCGTTTCATGGCTTCTGAGAGTGAAAAAAAAGAAGCTCAACAATCGAGATTAATGCGTCCCCAACTATGTCATCGTCAAATCCGGTTCCACAAAAGCAAAAGTATTGGATCATGTGCTTCTTTGCGTAAACATATGCACGAGGGATTTTCTCTCAGCCTGTCCTCCGGCATTTCAAACTGGCGACCCTCCAGTTGCGAGACCTCCTTCTGCAGCGTAACCCCAGGCAGGGTAACACTGTCAAATGAGCAAAATACAACTGCTGCCATGAAATCCACAAAAAAAAAAAGGCATCTTGACCTCTTCATTTGAGTATAAGTGTACACTGAGCTGCTGGGAAAAAAAAAAAAAAAAGAGACTCAACTCAAGCAATGCTAGAGAGTGAGCTGTCCACTGTACTGAAATGAGAGCACAGTAAGAAGCCTGGTTTGTTACTATGGCTACAGATGTCTGTATCCCTAAATAACCATCCGTTGTAACCTTATTATTAAAAGAAAGGCTGTAGCAGTCTTGACTAAAAACATAATTTTTTAGAGGTTTTTTTTTTTTTTTACACACATTTTTTTTATTTCACAAAAAACTATTTCAACAGGGGTGTGTAGACTTTTTATATCCACTGCACATGAACAATACTATATAAGCTAAAACAATCTAAAAATTGGGCTTGTGGCTGTTTTAAAAATGAATCAATCACACTTAAGCACAAGTTAAACGGGAGTCGGCACACATCTGCCACCATTTAAAGTGCCTCTCATAAAACCCAAATAAACTTCAGTTGTTCTAGTAGGCTTTTCTTGACATTTTTAAATGTTTACTTGAACAGAATTTATATTATTTCAGTTGTTTATTTTTTTTAGGGTTGGGTTTAAAAAAAATCGAATAATTGATATCAAATTAATTTTCCTTTTCGAGCGTAATATCAATTCATAAAACCATGAATGGATTATATTAATATTTCTTCTTTTCCCATAAATTAATTTAATGGCCACGTTTTTGTTTTGAATAATCTTTTTTTTTTTCCTTGAAATTTTCTGTTCACATAAATGTAAAAATATTTTCTTACATTTATGAAAGACCTGACTTATTGCACTTTGTGACAATTCAGAATCTTTTTAATATATATTTCTAATGATTGAATTCGAATTTAGAAAGAAAAAAAAAGAATTTAGAAAACATTTTCATCTCATCCATTTTTTTTTTTTATCATGTCCTTGATATTTAAGAAGGATAGATGTTCCATAATTAATGACGAATTGAAGTGAAGTGAATCAAATCGGGAAAAAAAACGAAATGAAATCGAACTGAACTCTTGTGAATCAAAATCAACTCAACTTTATTTATAAAGCACTTGTGTCGTTAAATAAGGTGATTATGAAAGTATCAATCACAACTGAGCATTGTTATAAGAATAGAAGACTTTAGAGCTTGCTGTATATCCCCAAAATATTGCATTAAAAAAGAATGTGATTAATATTGTAGAATGTAGTATTTCTTTGTATTTGAAACACATAAATATGGTTGTTTGGTATTTCCAGGAGGAACATTGATGTTGATAGGACAATTTTTGAGACCATAGTGTACTTTTGAATCAATACAGCTGAATCATCCAAGATGCTCCACTTTCAGTTCAGTCTTTTGTCCCTAGTGGGAAGTATTTTCAGAGTAAACTATACATCCCGCACAAAAAAATAAAAATAAAATGAGAGCAGTACTACAATAATGCAAGTTTGTCTTCGAACACTGTTGCATAAAAAATACTTCTTCCAATGTGTGTCAGAGTCACGGGGCAACGGACGAGGCTTCATCCCAGTGGCCACAGCCCTCAGTGAGTCCTCGTCCATCAACAGCGACGCCCTGTACCACCTGACCAGGGATGTGTCCCGGGCGGGCCTGGAACCTTTGACCTACAGCATACTGGAAGCAGAACCTGACAAAGAGGATACTTGGAATGAGGAGGCTCAAAGTCTACTTAAGGTGACTCACCAACTGACGGTCGATTTAATCAGGAGAGAGGAGAAGTGGCAGTAAAAGAGGCCAAAATCCAGATGTGTTTGATGATGAGGTGCATACAGTACAGTGACAAGGCGATAGGAACTCCTAAAACAATAACAACAATAAATTTTCTAACATTTTGGTTATCACATTTAGATCCAAACTAAAAGAAACAGCACAACCTTTGTGCGCCTTAAAAAAAAACAAAAAAAACAAAAAAAAAACAACCTCTGGTTCAATTTGAGCCATAAGTTTATTTCCAACCCCTCAAAATGTTCAGTGGCTTCAGACCTATCCATACATGTATAGTTTTTATTTATTTTTATTTTTTTTTATTTTGGATGCCCTCTATGAACAATAAAAGCAATATTGTCCTAAGACCAAATCTAACTATAATTTATCTTTATATGAAAAACAAAATTGGAATATTCAAAATGATCAAATTAGGGCCTTGAATATGTTAATAAATAACAACAACATTTTTTGGAACACTATTTTTTTTTGCCACACTTCTTCAATTTGAGCCAAGAGTTGGCGCCCTCTTGGAAGTGTGATATAATATAATAATAATAATAATAATCTAATAATATATTAATAATATAATATAATATAATATAATATAATATAATATAATATAATATAATATCATATATCATATCATATCATATCATATCATATCATATCATATCATATCATATCATATCATATCATATCATATCATATCATATCATATCATATCATATATCATATAATATAATATAATATAATATATCATATAATATAATATATCATATAATATAATATATCATATAATATAATATCATATAATATCATATAATTTGATAATAATATATAATAATAATAATATTTTTATTACTTCCAACCCCTCATAATATTCAGTGGCTTCAGACCTATCCATACATGTATAGTTTTTATTTTTTATTTTTATATGCCCTCTATGGACAATAAAAGCAAAATTGTCCGAAGAGCAAATCTAACTACTATCTATATATGGAAAAACAAATTCAAATTGGAATATTTGATATGATCAAATTCGGGCCTTGAATATGTTTTTTTTTTTTTTTTTTTGGACAATGGCAATTTCAATTTTTTTGTACGGCACTTGTTCAATTTGAGCCAAGAGTTGGCACACTCTTGGAAGTGTGATAACTAAGTCATTTCTGAATTTCTGAATATTTTTTTTAACCCCTCAAAATGTTCAGTGGCTCCAGACCGATCCATACAATAATAAACATCATTTATTGTTGCTGCAGCTCTTGTATTGGCTTGTACAGGTGTACCTAATGAAGTGACCAGTAAGAGCACACACTCTACAGATGGCCGCGCGCACTGTGCCAAACGCGCCGGCGGTGCGCACGCAGCCCCGCGCGCACACGCGCACGCTCACGCACTCGCCCCGACACTCATCACACACTCACAGCGTGAAAGCTCGATGGACGCCTCCTCTCGCGTGTGCATCATGCTGCCGCGACGCGCTTCCCTTTCCATCTGAGCCGAACGTCCGATAGGATCCGCGCCATGAAACCTGTTGCGGCGGCACGGCGGACTAAGTGGAGTGACCTGTAGTGTCATCTTTGGAGGGATGGAGGTGGTGGCGGCGGGGATGAATCGGGCTGCCTTTTTGCCAACTTTTACTCAACGTCTCCCTCAACTTGTCTGATTGTGTTTGAAGCGTCACAGCATGCAGACTGATGACAAGATTCCAGTGAGTACAGCAGCTTGTTCGTTTAGTTCCAGAATTGCTCCTACACCTTTTAGTGATTAGCTATTGTAATGTGCATGTACTAG
Organism: Festucalex cinctus; assembly: GCF_051991245.1. NCBI lineage: Eukaryota > Metazoa > Chordata > Actinopteri > Syngnathiformes > Syngnathidae > Festucalex > Festucalex cinctus. The sequence continues at coordinate 18,154,567 of NC_135426.1, forward strand.
TAACCTGCTTTCCACTCGCAAATATCCTTGCAAACACTGCTTATCATTTCATATGGAACCTGCTGGTTTGAGTGGTTCCTTAAGATACGCGTGATCCAATGAAGAAGCCGATTTTTTTTTTCCTTCATAAAAAATATGCTAAAATTAAATAAATACTGAAAGACATTGGCCAATTAATCAATGAATTTTACTCTCCTGACTATCAGAATCGTCATTGCCCTAGAAAAAAAATAATTCATATAAGTCGGGCCCTAGTTTTAATGCCTTGCACATTTATTATACTGTCATCAAATAAAGGCACTTACACATTAACTCATTCACTGCCAGTCATTATAGAAAATTTTTACATTTCCAATACTCACGTGATATTACATTCAATAATTATATATAAACCGAATCTACCAAATAACAGAATAGACTCCCTACTTTTTGTCCCGTCCCGTTCTTTTATAATTGACAGCAGAAAAATGTAGGTTTGCCAAAATACAGCCATTTCTCCCATGGACTCTGAAACTGTGTTTATTTCCTATAAAATGGGGCAATGATGTCATCTACCGGTGGTTGGGCATCAGTAAAGTTGTTTCCAAGTTTGATATTTACAGTGGAGCATGCTCAGATTCGCCCCCATTTAGCACCGCTCTAAAAAATACAATTGACAAGTATACTTGTCAAAGGCAGTGAATGAGTTAAGAGTATTCAAAACATCACTTTTCCTTTCAAGCTGCTAGCTTAATGCTAACACTTAATCGGGAAACATTTAGCATTTACTGGTTGGTATAATAACACTTTAAGAATGGATATTTGCTTAATGCTAACATTTGATGGGGAAACTCCATAGGCAGGCTAAAAATTAGCATTTACTGGGTGGTGTAATAACACTTTAACAGCAACATGAAAAACCAACTTTTTGAGGCTTTTAGCCGCGTTAAAATGCTAATTCCTCAGCAAACACATGACGGAAGTGGTGTTTTCATCCATTCACCCCTCTATGAGAAATTCAAGGTCATTCTGCTCTCCAAGCACCACCAGCCCCTCCTAACCTGAGAAAAGGAGCGAGTGCTCACTTTATGACATCATAAAGTGCGGACCCACCCCTGCACCATCTCTGCGGACTAAACGCACGCCCACTTTCTCTGGGACCTTCATGGGATACTGACAAAAGTAGCCTTAATCTGTAAACATTCTGTCCAAATGAATTCAAAGCAATTGATTAAATGCAATGCCAAAGTGCAATGACAATCGGCTCTTAAAATCCCACAAAGGTTCTGGCTGACACTTGTGTAAACTACAAGTGAACCTAACTGAATGAATAGTATAGTGGTTAGTGTGCTTGCTCTGTAAGCAGCAAGTCCCCGGTTCAAGACCAGCTCAGGATTTTTTCCCTCTTCCTTCTTCCTTCTCCTCCCATACGTCTCCACGATTTCTTGCGGCAAGGAGCCATTTTGTTTCAAATGTTTATGGACGAATCGATGGCTTGCATTCAGAAGAGTGCTCAAACGCAGATCTCCAACAGCAGACATGAAGTCTGCTCACCGGGGAGAGGTGGCGGTTTACTTCCGTGTTAGAAAACTAACCAGCAAAACACTTAATATTTCATAAAAAATTACATCTCCATGGTGCCAAAAGGTAACATTTAATCATTATATGTAGGGAGGGCTTAAAATGTCGTGGTGTAGTCCCTTTTAAAATAATGAACACAAACAGTGCAGCAACATACAGTAATGTATGTAGTCAGATAATATAGCAATCTCACTGGCATATATTCTTTATCCTCTTTAAAATACGATTTATATTCCCACAAATTGCTGAGTCAGGTGGGCCTTGTACAAATTGACTTACCCCGTAGTCTCATTTTTGCAAAAATCCTCTTTTCAGTTTAGTTTTATAATATGACGTGGTGATGTTTCTTCCATCCAAGGAGGCAGAAAGTACAGGCAGGTATTTGTAATGGTTTCATAATGTTGCGGCTAATCCAGCAGGGGACCCAACACAGCACGTGACCGCGTTTGGATGGTTTCCAAGGGAAACACCGGGGTCTGTGTACAAAACAATCCCGAAAAAAAGGCTCCCCCATTCTTTGGACACCTAACTGACGTTTAAAAAAAAAAAAAAAGGCCACGCATGAGAGAGAATGTGCATACCTCACTCATACTTTAGAGCAGCTGCATTGTGCAGGGAGTCTTTGTGCTCTCGCGTTGCTCTCTTTTTATTGTCTTTCTGGTTCTCACTCTGCCTGTCTATGTGTCCCCGTTGGCCACAGTTTGTTTGTTTTACTCTTCTGACCACCTGGCGACTAAATCCAGCAAATATGCGCTTGCTTTCGCCTACTTTCTCAAAGGATTTCATTAAGCGCAATCAAATTGAGGCTCTTCAATAGAGGTTCCCAAGTTTGTAGTTCGAATGGAAACAATAATATTTATAAAATAGTCAAACAGTAAAAAAAACAATCTACTTTTTTATTGCATGAAATACTGCTAAATTCTCCATGACAACAAGAGAAATGCCCTCCATTTTTTTTTTTTTTTTTTTTTTTTTTTTTTTTTACAGCAGTACTGAAATCAGCAGAAAAATCTCCCATCATGCCCCGGGCCTATAGAGCCTTCCCTCTTGTGTCCTCAATGTTCCGTCTCCTTCCAAACAATCTGTCTAAATAAAGAATCAAAGTGGCAAAGGTGATGCGACTGCCCACTCTGCTGCGAAAAGGTTCTCACTTCAGTGTTTTTGAGAACCTGCCAATTGCCACTCTGCGTGCGTGTGTGTGCCGACGTAGCCGTCCGTGCTCAAGTTCATTCAAACGCTTACGTAAGCTTTGCTTTTCATCTCCGCGCTAAAGCGGGTGTTGTGATTTACTATTATTGATGCAAACAAACCGTGCTAGGAATTTTTTTGAAGTAATTATTAGTGTTGTTCCGATACCGTTTTTTGGTCCCCGATACCGATACCCAGCTTTTCAGTATCGGCCGATACCGATACTTACGTTGAAAAAGCTCTCCTGCCATTGTTTCAGAGCATTCAAGGGCCAACAGGATATCTTAGATCGGCATACAGTGAACATGTCACATATCAGTGAATGTCGTGCACGAGCAAGACACAAGATGCTGCACCCAAAATTATATATTAGCTTTGGAATTAATGGTATCGGCATGTTACGTGTGAGTACTCACCGATACCGATACCACTGTTTTAGTGCAGTATCGGCGCCTCTGCCGATACCAGTATCAGTATCGGAACAACACTAGTAATTATTTGATGTGTGAACTATTTCATTCCTTCCATTATTCAGTATTGTGGGCTCATGATTGGGTTACCAGTATTATGTGTAGGTTCAATTTATTATTATTATTATTATTTATTTATTTTTTCCAAGCTTCTCTATTCATGTATTTTTGAATAAACTCGATAATCTGTTTTGGAGTCAACAACACATTTTGATTGGCTTTTGTTAAAGTCAAGGCAAATGAATCTAATGCTTTGAACTTAAATTTGGCATACTGTACGTATCCAAATACTGACGACGGCATCTTTTGGTTTCTGTTTTGCAGGTTGTCAGTTCTTCGTCAAGCCCCCAAGACAACGGCGAGGGCCTCCACTTCTCAGACGGCCGGCGGAAAGTCGACTACGTCCTGGTCTTCCACCAGCGAAGACACGCCTCCGTCCAGTCCCCCGCCAGCACGTCGGTTTCCCACGACCGACTGTCCATCGTTTCCAACGGCAACTTCCCCCCGTCGCGGGGCTCGGACGGCAAAGGAGGGGGCGGCAGCGGCGGCGTTCCGGGAGGGGAGGCTGTGAGCATCGGCGAGGTGTTCATGGAGCTCGACATCGGAGGAGGGAATGAAGCGGCGGAGCCAGCCGACCACGAGATGCATCTGATCAGACAAGAGTTCGAGGCCAACCTGCTGGAAGCTGGCCTGCAGATTGAAAGAGACAGAGAGGTGAGAGTCGTCTGTCACTCAAGACTGAGCGTTACTTTTGGCACTCTAAAAACATTTGGGTAAAAAATAACCCAATTTGGGTCAAAAATGGATCGATCCACTTCTTTGGTCAATTTGGCATTCAATTTTTGAGTTTCATCAGTTTTCACAAATCTATTTAAAATTGTAAGTAATTGAGCTTTTTTTCTACATGGCCCTGGTTGATCTCTTTTGCTCTGCTGCCACCTGCTGGCCGTTTGTGTAATAACTACCATTTCTGCAACCGTTCTTTGCAGTTGAGAGGCTGCATCAAAGCCTTCTGTATGCTCTAGCAAACAAAAAAACAAAAAAAACATATAAATACGTCTTTGGGACACTTAAAACATAAAAAACGTATTTATACGTTCTTGGGAGTAAATGAGTTAAACATGGAGCGGCACGGTGGCTGAGTGGTTAGCATGTCCGCCTCCCAGTACTGAGGAAGTAAGATCGAGTCCGGGCTCCAGCCTTCCTGGGTGGAGTTTGCATGTTCTCCCCGTGCTTGCGTGGGTCTTCTCCGGGTACTCCGGTCTCCTCCCACATTCCAAAGACATGCATGGCAGGTTAATTGGGCGCTCCGAATTGTCCCTAGTTGTGCTTGTGAGTGTGGATGGTTGTTCGTCTCTGTGTGCCCTGCGATTGGCTGGAAACCAGTTCAGGATGTACCCCAACTACTGCCCGAAGCCAGCTGGAATAGGCTCCAGCATCCCCGCGACCATTGTGAGTAGAAGGCGATTATTAGGATGGATGGATGGACGTTTAAACATGTGAAAAATATTAAGACAAATTCTTTTTTTGAAACAATATAATTATGGAAGTTAATTTTGGACCAAACAAGATTTATTAAATTAGTCATTTTAATTTAAAAAGGTTTGCAAATAAATTTATAAATTTATATAAATTTAAACAACTCAAAATTAGCATTAATATATATTTTTATTTATTTATTTATTAGAATTGTGCCGATTTATGTAATTGTGGGGTGTAATAATTGAATAATTGAAAATTGTAATTGAATGTACATTAATTGCACAATTTGTGGGATTTTATTCAAAGTGACCAAATTTTTGGGATTGTTTTATACAAAATACCAACCCCCCCCCCCTTTCATTTTTTTGTTTTTGTTTTGGTTGTTGTTTTATACAACCCAACCCAAGAAGTGGATTGGTCCTTTTTTTTTTTTTTTTTTTGTCAATGTTCACTTCATTTTTTTTTTTTAGAATTGAATTGTGTTATCCCTGCGATTGGTTGGCAACCAGTCCAGGGTGTCCCCCGCCTACTGCCCAGAGCCAGCTGAGATAGGCGCCAGCAGCCCCCGCGACCCTTGTGAGGAATAAGCGGTCAAGAAAATGGATGGATGGATGGAATTGTGTTATCCATGCATTTTCAAACATTAGTGAATAAGAAAATTCCTCTCTAGCTGGGAAAATGCTTGGCCATGCGCCTCAAATGATTGGATCGAAAGAGCGAGCGAGAATGAGTGGGCGGGATGACAGAACAACGTGCATAGTAATAGTAGTACTGTAGGCAAGAGTAACCATTGGAAATGAGGAGCGACATCAACTATGGGGGAGAGAATCCGAACATTACAGATAGAGGGAGGAGATTGCATCATGGGAAATACCCATGCCAGTGGAACGAGGGCGTGAGTCAGGACAAGCCTGAACCAACCTTGACAAATCATAAGGCAAATCTATTCTTAAAAAAAACTGTTAAGAATTGAGAAACAGAAGAAACGTGATCTATCTTCCGAGTTCACTCAGGCAAAAGAGTAAATTTCACACTCCTCGCAAAACTTAATGTGATTTGGCAGCTTTCCCTTCCACTTGCTGTGTCCACGCCAGCTGCTGGCTGTGCCCTCTTCCGTGCCGCTTGCCTAATTTACCCCGCGAACCGCCTCATTTAGATGTTGACATTCAGACATCCTTCCACCGTAGATGAGTCGGCGTCGGAGGCTTTGGTTTGGGCTTGTGTGCGAGATGGCGTGCGCGGGCGGCGCTTGGCATTGCACCCACTCGCCGTTGTTGTCGTAGCGGGCCTGTGGGCTACGGTCCTACAAATGTGGCTGTTGTGAAAGTTCTGTCACGCTTTGCCTGCTAACACCAAAAGGGACTGTTTTGGCGACCGCCGCCAGTGATATTTGGAAGCGAGTTGGTGAGCATTGCTGGAGCCAGGACGGATAATTCAAGAGGAATCGGTGCAATTTTGAATACAAGTCTGTCCGTATTTTATTTTACTCTCCTTAAAAGTGCCGTTTTATTTCTCATTAGATGAGGTCATACATACTGCTTGATGCAAATCCTGCCTAAAATTACTTGACAAAAAATGTGCCGAAACCAATAGCAACAAAAGTGAGCACACCCCTAAGTGAGAATGTGCAATTTTTTATTCCCCAATCACACTGACACCTTGTAACCCTATCAACTCACAAGAGATTGAGGGAAATCACTAATTGGGTCCACATTTTCACCAAGAGGTGTACTCACTTTTGTTGCCAGCGGTATCGACGTACCATATTTTCTGCACTATAAGGCGCACCTTCAATGAATGACATGTTTTAAAACTTTTTCCACATATAAGGCGCTACAGTAGAGGCTGTGGTTACATTATGCATCCATTAGATGGTGCTGCGCTAAAGCGAATGTCAACAAAACAGTCAGATAGGTTAGTCAAACTTTATTAACTCATTGACTGCCATTGACGGAAAAAGACGCATTTTTGCTGGGCTGGCAGTGAATGTGTTAAACACAATGTGCCAATATATTTTGTGATTATATTGCAGCCTCCTTTTTTCCTTTTTTTTTTTTTTTTTTTTTTTAAGAATTTTTTTTTTTCAATTTTGGTTACATCTCATCTTAAGTCATTGACTGCCATTGACGGAAAAAGACGTCAAATAATGCATTTTTGCTGGGCTGGCAGTGAATGTGTTAATAGATTACAAACCAGCTTTCTGACAACTCCATTCACTCCCAAAACGAATAAACAGCTTTTTTTTAATTATTTTCTCTGAGGTAAAGTATTAGTATTAGCTAGCTTCTGCGCATGCGCGTCACCGATCGTGCAGGGTCACCGAAAGCGTCTTGACAGCGAGACCTGTTGCGGCTCAATATTGATCCATATATAAGGCGCACTGGATTATAAGGCGCATGGTCAGCTTTTGAAAAAATTGAAGGCTTTTAGGTGCGCCTTATAATGCGGAAAATACGGTACATTGTAAGAACGTGACTTTTCTTTAGTGTACACCCATGAAAAGATATTCCAAAATATTATTTATTGGTGCTGCAATTGGTTGGCATCCAGTTCAGGGTGTCGCCCACCTACTGCCCTAAGCCAGCTGGGATAGGCTCCAGCACCCCCGCGACCCTTGTGAGGAGCAAGCGGTTAAGAAAATGGATGGATGGATGGATCTTTATTGGTGATGTGAGTTCTGCCGGCAAGCATTAATCAGATTACAATTGCATATGTATATGGGTCGTTAATCTAGTATGAGATTATCTTCCTGGTAGCATTTTATCGTATCGCATTGAGCAACATATTGATGTACTCAACAGCCAAGAGAAGCCAGAAAGAGATTTTCATTCCCTACTTTGACTATATAGAACGGGATACTCTTACAGGGTGACTGACAAACATAATTACACTCCTTCATTTGAATATAGTGGGGGGGGGGGGGGGGGGGGATACTCTTACAGAATGACTGACAAACATAATTACACCCCCTCAGCTGTAGATGTACTTTCAGTAGGTGCTGGCACATACAAAGAAAAGTGGCCTAAATGGCACGAGTTCTTAATGTGCGGTCCTCAAAGGCAATCAACCTTCATATTTTTGTTAGGGCATAAGAAAGTACACTTGCATATTAGTATTTAATTCATTACTAGCCAATTGCTGCAAACTAATCACTACGAAACATCAAGTTGAAGAAATTAGAAGAGAAAATAATTGTACATACTAAAAAAGAGTCCTGTCAGGGAGATGCATTTGGTGGATTTTGCAGATTTTTTTTTTTAGTGAAGCACAGGCAGCGGTACATTCTTTTTGCCACTTTATGTATTATACATAGCGCTTTATATGATGTGTTCAGTACCTCACACCTACTATGCATCAGTCATCTTCACCATCGACGTTTCCTTGACTCCCACCTCTCACTCGGCAACATGCTGTCGCCCAAACGATCACCCCCCCCCCCTTCCAATGACACCCCTCAGCCAGCTGCGTCCTAGTTACACCCCCTACTGAGATAAAGAGCTAATTGGAAATCCCTCTACTAATTAACCTTCTCCAGACTCAAATGTATTTATATCTGCTGCTTTTTCACACACAGGGAGGAAAGAGGGCAGGAGAAGGTGAATGCGATGATAGTGGGATTTGATGTTTATCATTAGTTACTTATTAACACATTCACTGCCATAGACGGCGAAAGACGTCAAAGGTTCATATTTCGTGAATTAGTTAAAATACACATTTTTGTGTTCAGGGGACTTCTAGGTGTGTCCATTTTAAAGTCTGTTGTCACAATATAAAATTTGCTTGTTGATTCATGGAGTTCATGTCGGTCAAAGTGCATTCTTAATTGGATTGGACACATTTATACACCGTTAGATCGCCTACCCCCCATCTGCTTCTTTTGGCAGGATTTTGCTATTACTAAGATCCATGATTTAGTCAGTGAGAAATATGTAATATGTCAGATAAAGACCTAGACCTGTCAAAATTAATAATAATTAATAAATAATTTTAGTAATCGAGTAATCGGTTGGAGCCACTTTTTAATTTAAAATGGTCCAAACCCTCTGAATTCAGCGTATCAACAGTCATTGTTCACTAATTTCTGTAGTCCTTCATGAAAGAAGATTATCTTCTGTGTTTAATCAAAGACCAATCGCTGGTTAAAAAAATGTGTTTGTAATGCACTTTAGTGCAAAATGACATTGAATCCGATTAATCGATATCGATAGATTTATCAATTCTAGAAATATTCGATAGTGACAGCACTACTGTTATTAAAATGCCCAAAGGGAGAGACTTGTTACTTGGAACATGTTTATTGCTCAGGTGTGCCTCTGACTGCCCACAATAAAAGGCCACCCGGTTTTGTTTTGACAAGAGTTCGCCTATAGTGCATTTTCCTGAACGTGCACCAAAAAACCCCAAATGCTTTTTGTGAGTAGTGTATCCAGTAGGCTTCCCAATGTAGCAGCAGGGAGGAAGTAGCTGATGTGATCAGAGAGGAGATAATGAAACACAAGAGCAGTGAGAGTGGCAGTTCAATGAGCCGGCCCGTCAATCAAGCCGTTGAAAGCGTTGCCTGCCAGGTACACAAGGTACAGTCATGCAGACGAGGATGGGCTGAGAGGGAGTGAAAGATCTCAGGGACGTCCAAGTCGAGAAAGGGAATCGGGTTTCCACCGTTGCCCCCCAACCTCTCCCCACTCCATCCCCTTACAGTCGCCGATCGGGGTCCGAGGAGTGTAACGTTACCTGCGTGCTTGCCAGCCATCCCCTTTTGCACTCTCGCTGCAAACAATGTCGCTCGCTTTGACGTTCACAAATCAGTCACACACTCCATCCCAATGCATTACTTATTTGCAAGGTTGCAAATGCGTCTGGAAAATGCTCCGTAATTGCGGCGAGGGGGCGATGATTCATCATCGGCGGAGCGGGGCGTTATTAAGCATCACGGTGCTTTCCTTTTTTTTTTTTTTTTTTTTTTTTTTTTTTTTTTTTTTTTTTTTTTCTTTTTTTTTTTTTTTTTTTTTTTTTTTTTTTTTTTTTTTTTTTTTTTTTTTTTTTTGAAGAGCTCAGAATTGTTCATTCGGTAGTCTTACCGATTCAACGTCTTGTCATCATTGCTCTTTTCCTTTTTTTTTTTTTTTTTTTTTTTTTTTTTTTTTTTTTTTTTTTTTGTGTGTGTGTGTATGTGTGCGTGCGTTTGCGTGCGTGCGTTTGCGTGCGTGCGTGCGTTTGCGTGTGTGCGTTTGCGTGCGTTTGCGTGCGTGCGTGTGCGTGCGTGCAAATACGTATAAATTTATACTCATTCATTCACCTAAAACCTTATAAATATCCCATTACCCTTCGCCTTAACCAGGTACTTCAGAATCTTGCCAGAGTCGTGAGATTTAAATGGTCAGGAGACCAGAGAAAAGGTCAGAAAAAAAAGAAATAAAGAGAAAAGAAAGGTAAATCAAAGTGACATCCAGCACCGACCAAACACTTCCTGCCTTCCCCATGATTACAAAATCAAAGTCTTACGCCAACCCCGGAAGCCTCTAAATTCCAGCAAATTTAGCGAGATCTCAAGAGCCCAGAGGAAAAACTAAAGAGAGGAAGGAGGGAAGGATCGATAAGGCAGAGTGAGATCAATAGAAGCCAGTACATCCAATCCATCAAAGTGAAGTCCAGCACCAACAAGACCCCTCCTGCGTGGTTACAAAACCGGAGTCTTATGCCAACCCCAGAAACCTCATACTTCTAATAAATTAAGATCTCAAGTGACCAGAGGAAAAACTAAAGAGAGGAAGGAGGGAAGGATAGATAAAGAAAAGTGAGAACCACAGACACCAGCACCAACTGATTCAAGGGGCTGTGGGAGGGAGAGGGTACTTCTGTTGAGTTTCAGTAGATGCTGGTGCGACGGATCTGGCATGCATAAGGACCACCACCAAAGAGAGAAGCCGTCAACCGCGGTCCAGCAAAGCGAGCACCCCCCCCCGGAATCCCCAGGCCGCGGCAGCACCAAGGCCACCCCCAAGCCACCCGAGCGGACACCGGTCAGCGAGCCGACCCAGACACCCGGAACACCCCCGCCCCAGCCCCGGCCCACACCCCCGAGCCCAAGGCCGCAGAACGAGGCCCAGCGGGCCCCCACAGCGCCCCACCGGTCCCCAGCCCCCATCCCCCCACGACCCCCCCGCACCCCACCCAAACCCGCCATCCACCACGACCCAGGCCCCACCACCCCCGACCCCCAAACCCCCGAACACACCCCGACCCCCAGCACCCAACCCCCCACCCACCCATACCTCCACCCCCCCCCAAACAAGCCGCCCCCCCCCCCGACGGCCGCCACCCCCCCCCCCGCGAACCCGGCCCCCCGCGAGAACCCCCCACCCCCCCCCCCGGAAACCGGCACCGGGCAGCAGCGCAGAGAGGGAAGATGCGCCCACCCCACCTCCAGCCGCGCGAGATTTGCACCGCGGCGGGAGGGGGGAAGCAGAGGAGGAAGCACCAGGGGAGAAGGCGGGACACCAGAACACCGAGCCCGGTGGGGAGAGGCCCCGGTCGTCACGCCAGAGTACAAGTGACACCTAACCCTGTTACTGAGTCCGCCAGCTCGCCGACTGGCGAGCTCTACCCTTACACCGTGAATGTGGCCCCACCCAGTGTATATACAAGTGTGTGCGTGTGGTGCATTAAAATTGGGAGCAGGTGAGTCGGAGCAGAGGGAAAAAATTTCCCCTACTCCGACACACCCGTATCCCCCCCCAAAAAATGAATATGTATATGTGTGGTGCATTAAAAAAGGGAATGGAGGGACAAAGTGGTGGGGCAGGGACACAAATGGGGGGGACCACAGCGCTGCCAGGCACTGCAGTCCATCCCCTCTGATGGCTCCCCGCCCCAACTCACCCCTCCCCTTGGACGTGAGGTGCATTAAAATTGGAGGGGAGTTGAAGGGTGAAGACGGTGTTTCCACCCTTCCCCACCCCACCAAGAAATGTGTTGTGTGCCCTATGTGTATATTTACAAAGTGTATAGTGCAAGCTAGTGAAGTGAGTAAGAGGAGCGACCAGCGGGGCCTCACCCAACCCGGCGGGTGTAGGTGGCACGCCCGCCCCCCAGCACCCCCACCCCCTGCCGCCCCCCACCTCATCCACCCGGCACCACAATGGGCGGGCAGCCAGCGCAGCAGGGCTACCGGACAGCCCACCAGCCACCGGGGCCCGCCCGGGGCACCAGGAGTTATACCGGAGCGGGGCAGGCCCCAAACCCTCGCCCGGCCCCCGGAGCCCGACGCCCGGGCCGGGGAGGGAGCCCCAGGCCCAGGGAGAGGGAGGGGGAGGGGCCGCAGGGCAGACAGGGAAGGGGGGGGGGGGGGCGGGGGAAGCGGGGAGAAGACGACAAGAAGGCGAAAGGGCGGCTGCAGGGCAGGAGGCGGGGGGGGAGAGGAGGAGGGAGGGCGACAAGGGAAAAGGGACCGGGAGGCAGAGGAGGATGGGCGGGAGGAGGCGAGGAGGGAGAGGCGACGGGGGGGAGGAAGGGGGAGGGGAGAGGGAACCACGGGGCACACCGGAGGCCCACCCACCCCGAACCGCGCCGCCGGGCACGGAGCAGCGGACCGCGCCGGGACGGCACCGCCCCGGGCACCAGGGGAAGCACCCCAACACCGCACCCCACAGGGGGCCCAGGGAGCGGCCAAGACGCAACCGCCACCGAGCAGACAACGGGGGGGGGCAGAACCACCCCCGCCCGACCACAGGGGACGGCGTCAAGAAAATTGACTAATTAGCATGCAGTAACACCAAGTGTTGATGCTTAGTGCCCACTAGAAATAGATCTTAAGGAGTTATTGAGTATAGTGTCGTATAGTGTGGTATGCTCGAGCCCACTAGCAGCAACTAGGTTCCTGACTATATAAAAATAAAAACAATCAGATACAAAATACCAAATACAGGAGCAGCGAAAACAGAAGTTGTAACGATGTGGTGGCTCTCGTTAACAGGCAGAATCTTGGCAGGATTAAGTTGCCAAATTGAGATTAAAATATTCTATGTACATAGACCATATTTGTTTAAATCTTGATACTTGATTTTTATTTAAGGCAGAGATTTTTTCCATTGAGATATAATTTATTAGTAAGTTTAACCAGTGGTCGATATTTAGAGATTGTTTATTTTTCCAATTGACAAGGATTATTTTTTTAGCAATAGTAAGGGCTATAAATATAGATTGAGATTGTTTACATGGTCGCTCAGTTATTGTTAAGTCACCTAGTAAACACAGTCTTGGAGATAAAGGAAGCCTACAGTTTAATATATCAGCGAGCTTTTCCAAGATTTTAGTCCAGAAATGCAGCACTGGAGTACATGACCATAAAGCATGAAGATAAGTATCGGCAGTGTTTTGTGAGCACTGGAGACAAATGTCGGAGTCAGAGAGTCCCATTTTTTTCATCATATATTGTGTAATATATGTTCTATGAAGTATCTTATATTGGATAAGTTGCAAATTTGTCTGTTTGGTCATTTTAAATACATTTTCACAGATTTGGGTCCAAAAGTCTGGTTCCGGAACTATAGACAAGTCTTTTTCCCATTTTAAAGTCGGTAAATACGTTTTATTTGTGTATAAAAATAACTTATATATTTTTGATATTTTCTTTATTGTTGTTGGAGAAAGCTTTATAATATCTTTAGCTAAGACAGGCAGTTGGAGCGTATCTTGAAGTGTTGGGATTTGTTTCTTAACCAAAGCATCACGGTGCTTTCCAGGACACGATGATGTTGGACAAAGAGGCAAAATGGTGTGCCAGGGACAGGCTGCACCATGCGAGGAGTGTTGAAAACAGCCGCAGGCGTCGCTTCAGGAACACGCAAATTCTTCTCTTGGTCGGGCCAAAGTTAATGTGTTGCAGTGCATTGGGATTGTTTACGCTGGGATGGCATTTCAAATGGGTCAGATAATGGACTGCTGGGTCAAAATTGAAAGCAGAGAATCATCTTAAGTGTGGCACTTGCTTACAGTCTGTATGCAAGGAGCTGTTTGGCAGATATGCTGGTTATGGTGTTCCGCAGGGTTCAATTCTGGGGCCTCTGCTGTTATCATTGTATCTGTTGCTAGTTCTATCTTAAAAAAAATAATAATAATAAAAAACCCCAGCTATGGTTGGTTTAAAGCAACACTAAGCAACTTTCAATTTATGTTGATTATGGCGGCGCCATATGGTCAAAAGCGGTAATGTTATGCCTGAAGGAAGACCACATTTCCCATGAGGACAAGCGCGTTGTCGTTTTTGAGCTCATGCCAGCGAGCGCTGACATTCAAGTTGCCTTCTGTCTTTGTAAAGCATAGCGAAAGTGGGGAATGACGTATGCCATAAAGCAGTCAGCACATTTGTAGTTTTTTGTGTGACAGTGTTCTTACCATCCTAAGTGCAGTAGTGCCAGTAAAAATGGTAGAGACACCCTCAGGCCATGGCAAAGGTACCACTCAACTAGTTTATGTTTCATCAGAAGAGTTATGAAAATATTTTATTAAGGATGAAAAGTTCCTTAGTGCTACTTTAACTCGTAGGCAGTATTGTGACCCATTTTGTTTTTTGTTTTTTTTGGGTTCTGACCAAGTCATTTCAAAATAAGATATGACCTACGGGTTAAAGTGGTCTATAAATATCAAGTTGAGTTGAATAATGAATTGCAATGCCAAATTGAGCAATTCTAATCCGATACACATTCGATGAAAGGCCTACACCCGTGTCTTGAATTTTGAAAAACAAACAAAGAATATATATATATTTTATTTTTCAATAAAGAAGGGTTCCCTTCAATGAATGCAGAGTACCTCCAACAAGGTTAAGAACCACTTGACTGTACTAAACTATATATTTTTTTAGGTGAAGGCCCATGGTCTGAGCTTCACCCGCCTCCACGCCCCCTGGCCGGTGCTGTGCAGGGAGGCGGAGTTTCTCAAAATTAAAGTCCCAACCAAGACTGTAAGCGCGATACATAATGTTTGACTTGAATTCACGCCATATTTTCAGTTCTGCCTGTGATGTGGTAGTGTATAAGTGGAGTCATTTTCTGTAAAATACACGGTCTGATGTGTTTGACAGCGTTATGACATTAAAGAGGAAAGTGCGTTCAGCAGCAGCATGAGCAGCGTGTGGAGGAAGATGAAGCAGCCTTTCCAGCCCAAAGTGCCCCATCAGGACCACGGACCCACCAAGTTCCTCACACACTGCTTCTCCCGGGACAAGCTCCACCTGTGAGACACGTACACGCAAACATCCTACTTGTGTGTGAAATCCAAACGTCAGCCTGTTTAGTTGCTATTTTTCTGCTAAGTTAATTGCACCTGTGTGTTGTTTGTCAGGTACAACGTCACATCGAAAGACACCTTCTTTGACAACGCCACAAGGGGCCGCATCGTAAGTGTGAGCTCGCGACATGTTCATGGTGAGAATTCATTCCTAAATGCAGTACAATGGTTGTCCTGTCTTGTGTCTATAAGGTGTACGAAATCTTGAGGAGGACTGTTTGTGCACGGACCTGTCAAACCATTGGTAAGAAGTTCTCATGTGCAATGCATTCAGAACAGGTACAGCCCTGGGTAATTTTTTTGTGTGCTTTTCGGACAAACGGGACAGGTCGTTCAGTGTTTTTTTTAAATATAAAAATATAAAAATTCCTGTTTTTTTTTCCCAAACACATTTTTAAATAATATGAAAAATAGTAAATATATGAGTACATTTTGTTTCTTTATTTACAATAAGTCAGTTGTCAACTTTCTAAATGAGGAATTCCTTGCAAATAAATACAAATGAATAAATACATTTTGATAAACAAATGTTTAGAAAAAAGGCTAACTTCATCTGTGTTTATTCAAATGTTTAAATATTATTTATAAATAATATAGTTATACTCAATTAATTAAAAAAAATAATATTCAGATTGATTTTATTATTTAAATAAATCATTTTTAATATTTTATTTAATAAATCATTTCTACAATTATTTTTGTTTAATATAATGTTTTTCTTTATTTACATTAAATCATAATCAAATTACTTAAGTAGGAATTAAGTAAAAATGAATAAAATATTTTTGAAATTCAAATATACATTTACTACAAATTTTCATTCTAACTTAATTTAAATTTATGAATACGGTGGACCCGTAGATCACCTATTTGCAGATGTTTTTTCAATATTTAAAAAGAATAATATTTTTATTATTTATTTTTTGAGTCCAGCAGGATGCAGCAATTAGATGAGAACGCTTGATAATAAAATCTTCAGTGGGCGGGATTAAAGAGCGAAGCGGACCATATTTTGCGCCGATGATGCCCAAATCCCGCAGTCGTATTCGGTATGTGCCATGTGTAGGGTTGGCTTGCCCATCACAGCAGAAGGTGTCAGCCGGAGGGTCGAGCCTAAGCTTGGAGGCAAAGAAAATAGAATTGCATCTCTTTAACCTAATTTCCTCTTTCCTCTTCGTTCTTCCTCGCAACATTTGGTCACCTAAACACAGAGAGATGCCCTTCTCTCTTCCTCTCGCTCACCCACTTGTTGCTTTGCTTCTACCTCTACAAGTGGGTCATGCATCCACAGGCCAGGCCCAGCCTGAAGCCTCAAGAGTGTGTATTAGCCTGTGAGGTTCATTAATAGCCCAGCTAATCACAGCACAGTCCTCTTTGAGCCACTTCATCACCGACTTACCACTTTGATGGAAGAGGCCTGTCGATCTGTCCTCGGATGTGCCGCCGTCCGGAGCTCGCATCCACAGGTCAGGTCAATTTCTTCCCCCGGAGAGGACTAAATGCGGCACTCCCCGTTTGCCTGACACTAAAACGCCCAGCTAAAGTAGCGCAGCTTTCAATCAGCTGACGAAAAGCTATTGGTGGATTGGCTGGTTTGCTAACCACCGATAGAATCCACAGAAGGACGTGCACTACTGCTGAACCAATGGCGAGTACAGCTTTCGTTACCGTGACGATGAGGGCGGGGCTAGGAGTTTGAGCGAGGCGAGCGGCTACAAAGTGGAGCCCAGAGGGTGGAAAAAAAGCTTGAACACGATTAGGACCCTTTGGGATAATGTTTCAGCAAATGAAAGTTACCGTATTTTCCGCATTATAAGGCGCACCTAAAAGCCTTCAATTTTTTCAAAAGCTGACCATGCGCCTTATAATCCAGTGCGCCTTATATGTGGATCAATATTGAGCCGCAACAGGTCTCGCTGTCAAGACGCTATCGGTGACCCTGCACGATCGGTGACGCGCATGCGCGGAAGATCCCGCCATCTTGGATCGCTGGCTAATACTAATACTTTACCTCAGAGAAAATAATAAAACAGCTGTTTATTCATTTTGGGAGTGAATTGAGTTGTCAGAAAGCTGGTTTGTAATCTATTAATAAAGTTTGACTGACCTATCTGACTGTTTTGTTGACTTTCCCTTTAGCGCAGCACCATCTAATGGATGCAAAACGTAACCCCAGCCTCTACTTTAGCGACTTTATATGGGAAAAGTTTTAAAATATGTCATTCATTGAAGGTGCGCCTTATAATGCGGTGCGCCTTATAGTGCGGAAAATACGGTACATGGATTTATATTACTCTCCCACAGGTATCACAACATTGATAGCAAAGGGAGTCTACGACGCTGCCTTCCCTCTTCACGATGTAAGTTTCGGCTCTCCTTCTGCATTACAAGAACACAAAGTGATCCGTATGCTGTAAATCTGCGGCTTTTTGTGTGTTGTGTTCCGCAGGGAGATTACAATGCCACTGGACATCCCGACGAGAGGAATGATCGACAGGTACCATCTCTGTCTTTCACATTTTGTAAGATTTCCTCCTCCGCTATGTGTTTTCTTAGCTTCCTCCTCACATAGAAAACCCTGAAAAGCTCCTCTCGGTCCAAGTGACCCTGAGCATTTGCTCCATTTTTTTGGATGGGGTGGAGAACTTTTAATAAATGTTCTCCATGCCTTTGAGAATTAGCACAGCGACTGTGTCGTGTCTGTCTTGATAGGTTCTACATGAAGAGTGGGCCAGATATTCGGCATTCTACAAGTATCAGCCCATTGATTTGGTCAGGTAAGGGTTAGTTAGTTAGGTTACATTATCACCAAACAGCAATGCTAGTTGTTAGCTTGTCAATAACATTTAGCATTTTTTTTGCAAATGGGCTAAGCTGTGGTTGTTTGACATGCACAACATGTAATTCTGTGTACTCTGTAAACTTCAACGTAACTTGATTTGGGTTGAGTTCACTTTGTATTATTTATTGATTTCTCAAAGAAAATGCAACAAACGTATAAAATCAAGTGCAGGAGTTGTTTTGCCCACAGTGGTGGCCTTAATTTTGGTTTCTCGCCTTACAGGAAGTACTTTGGAGAGAAGATCGGCCTTTATTTTGCCTGGCTTGGCGTTTACACTCAGCTGCTTGTGCCAGCCTCCATCGTGGGAATCATTGTGTTTGGCTACGGGGTAGCAACAGTGGACACAAACATACCCAGGTAAACACATGACTCCCAGTTGGATGAATCAGCTGCAATCATGCGCCCAAGTCATGCCAAATCTCCAATTTGGTCCAAGTATCGCTCTTCTCGTTTCCCCCCCAATGAAGCCTGGAGATGTGCGACGAGCGCCTCAATTTCACCATGTGTCCTCTGTGTGACGGAGCCTGCGACTTCTGGCAGCTGAGCACGGCCTGCGGCACGGCCAGGGCCTCGCACCTGTTCGACAACCCCGCCACCGTCTTCTTCGCCATCTTCATGTCTCTGTGGGGTGAGCGTCACATTCAATTATTGAAGGAAGAAGTCGGAAGAAAGAAAACACAAATCATCCCTTCAAAAAATAAATTATCCGAAGATATTGACTGAAGAGCACAAGGCTTAATATTGGCTAGTCTGCTTTGACTATGTTATTAGTTATTATTATTACTGAATTGATGGGGTTTAACCACCTTAAAATCACGTTAAAGCCCATCATGAAATTTTACTAATTAACATGCAAATCACATTTTAAAAAAAAAAAAAAAAAAAAAAAAAAAAAGGGAAAGTGAGTGCAAATTAAGAGGGAACATTTATTTTTTCCCAAACCTAAACACAGAACAAAACAAAAAGAACGATGTATTTCAACTCAAGGTGTCAGTCAATTATTGGACAAATATGTATAGCACAAGGTCATGCTCTTGAATAATTTTTTGTGTTACCATAATAGCATCTTGAACTGCTTAATGTAATTTATTTTGTGTTGATTATTATTATTATTATTATTATGGCCATTATTATTATTATTATTATTATTATTATGGTCATTATTTTTGTTATTATTATTATTATTATTATTATCATTATTATTATTGTTTCATTTTTATTTTATTTTATTTTCTGGGGCATATATTACAAATTTTACTTCTTTCTGTCCCAATGAAATAAAAAAAAAATAGAATTGAAAATTGAATTTAATTGAATTATTATTATTATTATTATTATTATTATTATTATTATTATTATTGTTATTATTATTATTTAATTGCATACAATTACAACAAAATAAATAAATACTACATTCACATTATAATTCCTAAATGTTTTACATTTTAACAATGTCACAATAAGCATTCATAATTATCTTAAATTTTTAATTTGTCATAAACCTCAACAAAAAAAAACATTGATTCTCTATATTTTATGAAATAATTGGGTCTACATTTGTTTTATAGACAGTACATTTCTTTTACTCTATACAGGAAAGAACAGCCATTTAATTAGGGCACTAAGAAAAAAAAAAAAAAAAAAGAGCTTTATGTAGCTGAAATTAAAATCAGTTCAACATTTGAATTCATGAAAGCAGTGCAGATTATTACACAATGAATATGTATCATTCTAACACCAATCTTTGTGTTTGTGGGCGTAGCGGTGTTGTTCCTGGAGCACTGGAAGCGTCGCCAGATCAGTTTAAGCTTCAGTTGGGATTTGACTGGCATCGAGGATGACGAGGTGGGGACATCGCACGCGCGCGCGCGTTCAAAATGTGCCCACGAGAAGCCGCGACAAATGTTGCTTTCCCTGTAGGAACACCCCAGACCAAAATACGAAACCATCCTCCTCCAGAAGAGGCAGCGGAAGCAGAAAAATAAACAGAAGAAGAAGAAGAATAAACAGGTAGGAAAATGTGATTGAGTTGTTGGTTGACAAATCCTGGCACACACAAACTGCGCACAAAAAAGTGAGGAATATTTGGCTTTTAGGTGTGATTGCAGGACGAACTAAAATGTACTACAACATCTTTTAAAGGGGAAGTCAACCTTTAACATTTCTTGACAATAATATTTTACCTCACTGTTCTGATTAATATTACATTTGTGAAATATGAGTTATGAAGCAAAATCAGCTGTTTTTATGCATCTCGGGGGGCGGCCATTTTGCCGCTTGCTGTCGACTGAAGATGACATCACAGTTGCTCAGGCAACGACCAATCACAGCGCACCTGTTTT
Organism: Festucalex cinctus; assembly: GCF_051991245.1. Lineage (NCBI taxonomy): Eukaryota > Metazoa > Chordata > Actinopteri > Syngnathiformes > Syngnathidae > Festucalex > Festucalex cinctus. The sequence goes on from NC_135426.1 coordinate 18,174,738, forward strand.
CTGAGGCTGAGCTGTGATTGGTTGTTACCTGAGACCTGAAAACTATGATGTCATTTTCACTCGACAACAAGAGACAAAATGGCCGCCACCTGATATTGATAAAAACTGCTGGATTTTGCGCAATATTAAACAGAATACCATATTTAGATTAGTGGGGCTGCATAGAACATATTATTGTCAAGATTTTTTGTTTTAGGTTGACGGATCTCATTCGATTGTATGGGTGTAATCCCATAACCACATTGCGAATTAGCCTGGAATCCCCGTATTTCCTCCAATTTGTATCTTCCACGCAGCTTTGTGCTTTTCTTAATAATATCAGTGAATGATCTAGATTGTCTCTGAATTAGGTCAGTCTCTCCCTCGTTGGCCCACATACACTGTACGTCCTCTCGTCACAGTCACCGTGCAGACACATGCATTCATTTATATGCTAATGCGCCGCTCAACATATTGTCCCCAAAACGGAAACGACACCGGCCAAATAGATCCAATGCGTTCCCACCGTCAGTGAGTTTGTGTGTATGTAACCTGTCCCTCTGTCCTGCAGCCAGTGAAGCAGGAGGATGGGACAGTGACAGGGAAGGACAGATGGAGGAGAAAACTACTTTCTGCCATGGCTGCAGGACCACCGGTAACCCGCACCTCTCTTTGCTTTTCCTTTCCCTTTCATTTCCTCTCCTGCACGCCGATCTGTTCTTCTCTTCCTGTTCCATCTTCTGGCTGCTGCGCTCTCAGGTATTTACGTGAGCAGTTTGCATGTTCTTCCTGTTCTTAAAAACTCCCATGGTGCCCTTATTTGTGCATGTGCAGGGCTGGCTGCAAGGCATAAACCACCAAGTACCACCGATGGTAAACCATCGTTTAAATATTAACGATGGGCTTAAACATTGGAAAAGAATAATAATAAACATGTCAGTAATAATTATTAAAATGAATATTGTGTTCAATTGCTATAAAAGCAAAGCAAGATTACAGTCTCTTCTTTCAGGAGAAAAAAAAAAGTATATTTCTATCTCTACCTGGTTGATCTCTTATACTCTGCTGCCACCTACTGGCTTTTTTTTTGTAATAACTACCATTGTTTCAAGCATTCTCTTCAGTTCAGAGGCTGCATCAAAACCTTCTTTTTGCTATAGCATAAAAAAAAAAAAAAAAAAAAAAAACATAAAACGTATAAATACGTCTTTGGGAGAATGGTAATATTTAAAATAGAATGTATTTCTACCTTTTTGGGAGAAAAATAGTTAATATATTGAAATAATTTTATTTTTTTTATTTTTTTACCCAAATCAAAATGTATTGCACATAAAAATAAAAAAAAGAATCCCTAAATATAAAAAAAATAAAATAAAAATAAATAAAAAATAAAATAAAATAAAATCAGTTCCTTGGAGTATTGAAGTAAAAGTTTAAGACAACTCAACTACTTTGGCAGTAATTCTGTTCGCCACACCTGCAGTTTAAGTTCACAGCATGCGTATGAATGATCAAAATTATCAACGTTATAGACAGAAATAGAAGTCTGTAAAATCTCATTTTGCTGAGGCGTGAGCCAGCTCTGTGCATGCGAGTGTGAATGGTTGTCTGTTTGTCTCTGTGTCATCCCTCCTGTTGACTTGCTTGACTGGCTCAATACTGAACTAAACAGTCTCTTCAAGGTCTTTGCAACTAATAAAAGCAAATAGAGCGACTGCTTTATATAACATGACCCAGTTGTGTCGCTTCTCATCCGAGATGTTTCGGATGTCGTTCCAACTGGCCGGCACTATCTGGGGGAATTATTCGTACCCTTTGTGTTCCACTTGTCAACGTTCAGATGCGATGCCAAAAGTTTCTGTCGACTTAGTTTAACGTGATGCTCCTTCGTCACCGTTCCGCTCAACCTACACGTAATGACGCTTTTACACATGAAAGCTGGCTAGGATGACATAAATCAACAGTTATGAATAGAGGAAGCAGCAGTGAGTCTAAAATATCAGCACACACTTCACATCCCCCATCAAAACAAGTCAGTGTTACACTCCAAGCCAGTAGGAGACGGCATGTAAACAAAATGTCATATACCCAGTGGCAAGGAAACCCACACTGAATTTTGATGTCGGACACACTTACTTTCTGATGTTGCAAAAGTACTCACACCCTGTAGGCTACTTAAGAGGTACAGATAATTGTGTTTAAAAAATATATATCTTCAAAAACCCACACTGAATTTTGATATCGGACACACTTACTTTCTGATGTTGCAAAAGTACTCACACCCTGTAGGCTACTTAAGAGGTACAGATAATTGTGTTTAAAAAATATATATATTCAAAAACCTACACTGAATTTTGATATCGGACACACTTGCTTTCTGATGTTGCAAAAGTACTCACACCCTGTAGGCTACTTAAGAGGTACAGATAATTGTGTTTAAAAAATATATATATTCAAATATTCCACTCCTTAAGAGTAAAAACAATAAAAATGCAGACTCTGAAATGTAATTACAGTTTAAAAGTCTACACACCCCTGTTCAAAAGTTTAACCAATGTTTTTCCCATCTTTTTGGAGATTAATTGACAAATGAGCAAGAAGATTATAGTTTATATAAAGGAAAATATTAAATTATAGTGCAGGTTGTTAATATTATGAGGTCTTTAGCGGACATATTACATATTTCTCACTGAAATCATGGATCTTAAAAATAGCAAAATCCTGTCAAAAGAAGCAGAGGGCAATCTAATTGTGTATAAATAGGAGCCAATCCAAATTAAGAATGTTTGGTGCACTTTGACTGATGTGAACTCCAGGAATCATCAAGTAAATTTCATACTGTGATCAACATCTGGCTTCCCAGTGCAAGTTCTAGATATTAAAAAAATAATAATAAAGAGGAGAGGACAAAGCGGTAATTCAAGTACAAAAAAAAAAAAAAAAAAAAAAAAAGACATCGTCATGGGATGGTGAGAAAACGGGGGAGGGCGGCTGAGTGGGAGTGATGCATGCTGGGCATGAAGCCAGAGGTAAGATTAGTGACCGTCACTATGGTGACACACATCTCGCTCCTCACACATAAGCGCACATTTTATTTATTTTTATTTATTTATTTTGATTTACAAAGGAAAATGAAATGCAAATGAATCCTGAAGTGTTCCATTTTGTGGCTGTTTTATTGTCCATCAGCTTCTCAAGTGATGTGTGGGGGGTGGACAGTTAAATGGGAGAAGATTGTGCAGACAGCTGCATTGAGACATTTTGTCCACTAGAGAGAGCCATTGAGCTTGAAACAGAAAGAAGTCTTCAACACTTCTCTTGCTCCCTCCATAGTGAATATGTGAAATTCCATTGTGCCTATGTCTGAGCTTGTCCATTTTGAGAATGTGTTTTTTAAGCACTTTGTGATGAACCCTAATGTGAGAAGTGTCACATAGAGGTAGGAATGCAAGTTGTTCATCTGCAGATGACATGTTTTTAACTGACAAGCATTATCATTCCTCTTAGGTTGCTGTTGAGAAGTTAACCTGGAAAGACCGCCTTCCTGGATACTGTATCAATGTTTCCTCCATTCTTTTTATGGTCAGTGCAATCATACCTAATTGCAACCATACATGTTAAACACGCAATGTGGCAGGTAGTAATTTGCAGAGTGTAGTTATGTGAAGTCCATGCATAGCTGATGAAGTACTAACACATTTCTGTCTTTGCCCATAGTTCGGTCTGACCTTTTCAGCCGTTTTCGGCGTCATCATCTACCGCATCACAGTGTCGGCGCTGATGGCCATGAGCCCCGACCCGGAAACAAAGTCTAACGTGCGCGTGACGGTGACGGCTACGGCGGTCATCATCAACTTGGTGGTTATTCTCATCCTGGATGAGATCTACGGTGCTGTGGCGGTGTGGCTGACAGAGTTGGGTATGTCTTACTTGCATTATTAACTAGGAGTCTGACGAAATATTGATATCGCGATACTTTGTCTCCTGATAGATTATCCAAGTATCGCAATATTTGTAGCTAATATTCAGCCACTATAACGGCTCCATTGTTCTTGGCGGACCACTAGGGGGAGCGCCTCATAAAAGTGGCAGCCGAAGAAGACTCATGAGCTTAGTTTTTTTATTTTCATTTTATATATATATATATATATATATATATATATATATATATATATATATATATATATATATATATATGTATGTATATGTATATGTATGTATATATATATAAAATGTATTTTATTTATTTTTATTTATATAATTTATTTTATTTATTATTTTTATTTATATTTTATATATTTATATATTATATTATGTATCTATATTATATTTATATATAGATAGTTTATTTTTATTATATTATGATGTAATATTTTATTATTATTATTGTTATTTTGTATTATTATTTATATTTATTTATTTTATTTTTATGTATTATTTATTATTATTATTATTATTATTTTATGATTAGTTTTATCATAGATTATCGAGGATTTATTACCTGAGTAATATATCGATAATCGCGGAATCGTCATAACGTGAGATAATCGTTATCATGAGCCTTGTATCGCATATCGTATCATATCAAGTGGTACTCACAGGTTCCCACCCCTATTATTAACCAGATTTCTGTATAAATTGGTCAAAAATTATATTCTGATCATCTTAGTCATATCAATATGTAAAAGGACAGCGTAGAATATATAATGGGTTGAAGAGCCCTCCAGTGTTTTGGCTGAAAAGAAATCTTTGGCACCTGCTAGCTAGCACCTGTGATGACAAATTTATGACCAGTACAACATTAAATAAGAGTTGATGTCATGAGAGGAGGAAAGGTGTTTGAAAATGAACAGCAGCAAGTATGGTGGTGGGTGCTTTGCTACATCAGGGCCTGGGCGACGTCCTATTATTAACATAAAAATGAGATCCCAAATGTAGCTCAACAGCTAATGCCAAATGCTGTCCCTTTAATGAAGTGACTTTGCTGTTTTGCAGAAATTCCTAAAACGGAGACCAACTTTGAGGAGCGTCTCATCCTTAAAGCCTTTTTGCTCAAGTTCATGAATGCATATGCGCCCATTTTTTACGTGGCATTCTTCAAGGGACGGTACGTTGCGACTTTGTGGACTATCGCCTCAGCCCATAAATTGAATTCACTTCCAATGTACTTTAGCTTTGCAGGTCGACCGGGAAGTTACGTGTATGTCTTCAACGATTATCGAATGGAAGAGGTGAGCGTGAAACTTGTACGCAAATCAAGCAGATTGAGAGAATCACACGGCCCAAAAACGGGCGCGCGTTTCCTTCAGTGTGCACCAGGAGGCTGCCTCATTGAGTTGTGCATCCAACTCAGCATCATCATGCTGGGGAAGCAGCTCATCCAAAACAACATCTTTGAGATCGGCATCCCGTGAGTACGACACATTCGGTCATGCAACGGGTACTGTATAGCGGCGTCATGTACAGTAACCATCCCGACAGGAAGTTGAAGAAGCTGGTGCGGACGCTGAAGGATAAAGGAGGTGCCGAGAAGGAGGAGGAAGAGGAGAGGCCTCCGCAGCAGTGGAACCTGGACTACGCCCTTGCTCCCTTTGAGGGACTCACGCCTGAATACATGGAAATGAGTGAGCCCACACTAAAAAGATGCACATCGACACAAACGTATAGACTCTTGTACATTCCTCAAGTGGTATTCAGTTTGTCTGAGATCCTGTTTGGGACATTTACAGTATATTTAACCACTCTTTTGAAATAATTACCCAAGTATTCTTTTTTGCCTAAATCATCTCCTCATGATGCAAATGGTGAAATAGTTTGTTTCCTGAAAAATCTGAAAAAAAAAAAAAAATGACTTGGCGATTATTTTTTTTGTGCAACCCCATGTTTATATTCTGTACACACAAACTCTTGTTGTCCTTATTATAATGTTACTATTTTTTTTTAATTTATATTATAAATTTTTTTGGCCTTCATAGTGGTCAATTTAGACCAAGGGTGTCAAACGTAAAGTTTAAAAAAAAATAAAAAATAAATAAATAAATAAATAAAATAAAAAATTGTAATGTCGGACTAATTAATCAGCCGGCCACAATCAAAATGTATAAAAATTTGTAATTTCACAAGCAGTCCTCAGATGAGCAATGCAACTTGTACGGGGAATCATCGTCCTGGATGTCATTATTTTACACACAACTTAAACTACGCTTTGTTTAACTCTTTGACTGCCAAAAACGTTTAATCACGATGAATAAAATCATGACGTATTCCGCCATAAACGTTAAATGTCGTCTACTACGTTTTTTTTGTTTTGTTTTTGTTTGTTTTTTTAATCAATGTGCAGTGCAACATCTAAGTGCAGCGCTGCCTGGTCAATGGGTTGTAGAATCAAAAACACTCACTAACTATGGCCACCAGATGGCAGCATTGTATCTCTTCAATGGGCTGCCAAATTACAATGAAACATGACGAAATCTGATGAAATAGAATGTTTTCAAGGATGACGTGAATGATAACGTTTTGATAACGTGTGGCAGTAAAAGAGTTAATTATTTTTTTTTTGTAATCATACACGGACTTAAACGTGTTAAATATGACACAAATTCAATTACTGGTAACACAAATAGATATGACAAGGATTAACGTCCTTATAACATCATTAACTGCGCCACACAATGCATTCTGGGAACAATATATATGCAAAACAGGTCGATTTAACACGTCCGGAACGTATACCGGCAAAGTGTTGCTGCGTTCCGTTTGTATTCATGTTATTTTTCGTAACAATATGATTACAGTTGAGCTCCGTAATTTAGGGCTGGTCCACAAAAATGTGTGTATAAATAACTGCAATTGTTTTTAAGTTATATACTTTTATTTGTTATTTTCCTGATACGGCCCACTTGATAATATATTTTCCTCCATGCGCTACCTTCATTTAGACCACATTTGCAATATGAAAAACACACAACTAGTAATGCGTTGACATGCCTTTATTTATTTGAACAGCTGAAATTCAGCAGGCCAGTAGAGAGGACAAAAGTTTCAATTGAGTTTTCTGTGTACAAGTCAAGTCAGGTCATCTTTATTTATATCGCACTTTCAAACAGCCTTAGTTGTCACAAAGCTCTTTACAGAAACACAACAAAACAGCTCGTTCTTGTTTTCTGATGTTACAATCAAGAGTTTTGCAAAGTTGAAATCGTGCTTTCTTACAATAATGTCATGTCATCAACACACTATACATTAGTAATCAGGCGTTTGTTGTCCATTAGAAAAAAATGTCAATGCATACCATTTTAAAAAATATATATATAACTATACATTACTGGCATAGCTGAACAAAGATACATTATTTGTAGTAAATAAATGACCATTTTCACTTCCATTAATAAATCTCATTCACTCCCAGCCATTTTCACAGAAGCAATCCTGTTCGCTCCCGGCTGTTTTACTGAATTTTGACTGATTTTGCAAGGCCCACAGAATATTGTGTTCTATTGCTATAAAAACATGGAACCTATCAAAAGAAAGATTAAAGTCTCTTCTTTCATCAGGAAAAAAAGTATGCTTCTATCTGTTTCCGTTTTGCAGCAATTAGCATTAGAAGAGAGCTAAGTTTCATCAGTTTTCACAAATCTATTTAAAATTGTAAGCAATTTAGCTTTTTTTCTAGATGGCCCTGGTTGATCTCCTTTGCTCTGCTGCCACCTGCTGGCCGTTTGTGTAATAACTACCATTTCTGCAACTGTTCTTTGCAGTTGAGAGGCTGCATCAAAGCCTTCTGTATGCTCTAGCATAAAAAAACAAAAAAAACAACAACGTATAAATACGTCTTTGGGACACTTAGAACATAAAAAAGAAAAACTTATTTACACGTTATTGGGAGCAAATGAGTTAAGTGAAATTGTATAATTCCGCACGATCTGGTGATCTCTCACAATACACAAATGTGTCATTTGGGCCAATGTTACTGCTCTGCACAGAAAGGAATGTCAAAAATGTCTGAACTTTATACTACATGCTAATATATACTGGCATTTGTAGCACTTGTTTTGATTGAAATCATCAAACTCGGGCTCAGGTGGACCTGTCAGGTGATGAGCTCGCCCTGTGGCGCTCGCCCCGCCTCTCCCCTGTCACGTCTCTTTGTCTCGTCGCGTGGAGTCCCGACAAACCGCTGCGCTCCGTCTCGGTGGAAATCCCCGTTCTCACCGTTCCACCGGCTCGTCTTGTCTTCCTGAACATAATCTATAGAACGTCTTTGGAAAAAAAAGAAACTTTGTTTTTTGGCATGGTTCCATTATGAGCTGAAAATGCTGGGGGCAGTGAAGTAGCAAATGGACAATGACGCAATCTGATTGGATGCTTCGTGCTGGGTTCTTTAGGCAATGCTGTGACAGAAAGTCTTTTATAAGAGTTTTTTTCTGAAATTACATAAGTGCATTTTACATGATAAATTTACCTTTCTAGTAATTGAATGAATTTTAAATCTCACATTCTTGAATATGCAGTATTTTAGCTGTAGTGGCATGTGAAGCATAAAGCGTCTTGTCATACACAAGAAGTGTTACAACACATCATTAAAAAAATTAAAACAAAAGTATTCCAGCTAATCAAAATGATAATTTTTTTCTTTCTTCTGACTGATTGCGCTCTCTTTTTCACACAGTCATCCAGTTTGGCTTTGTCTCTCTTTTCGTGGCCTCCTTCCCGCTTGCGCCCCTTTTCGCCCTGCTGAACAACGTGATCGAGATCCGACTGGATGCCAAGAAGTTTGTCACGGAGCTCCGCCGGCCGGTGGCTGCCCGCGCCAAAGACATCGGTAAAATCGGTTCACGGGTTTTTGGTTTCAAATTCATGCAGGTGTACCTAATAAAGTGGCCAGTTAGTGAAAACTGGTTATGTGTTCATCTTTAGGGAGTTCTTGCACCTTTTTCAACCTCACAAAATATGTATTCAAATAGATTAGAGTCACAAGACATTAGGGATGTAACGATAAGGGCAATATCGTGATATTGTGATATTAAAACTGCCACAATATCGTCGTCATGTTCACAATATTTAAAAGGAGCACATCTCTTAAAAAAAAAAGTCAGGTTGATTTCCATTTGTGCAGTTCTAGCACCCTCTAGCGGCTAGTTCATTTTCATTAAGCATGTTTTGGCCTTCTATGTTTAAAATGATGCTAATTGTCAGATGAGGGGGAACCTAATTTGCTTGTGAAGCGATCAATGTGTGCTTGCCTTCGTAAGTAAGTGCCTCAATATTGTTATTAGAGATTGTTGGTGGTTTATATGTATTGCTGTTATGCACAAAAGCACAATATTGTGCTTTTTTTTTAGTATGAGCTCTTTTTTTTTTTTTTTTTTTACAATATTGTGATCTCATTTAAATAATTCGCCCCCCCCCCAAAAAAAATAAAAAATAAAAAATATCGCGATAATTAGCGTATCCTGACCTCCATATCGTGATATCGTATTGTGATGTTTGGATATCGTTAAATCGCCACTAGACATAAAGGAGAATGCAATTCAATCTGTTTCTTTCTGGAGATGCCATAACGTAGTTGGAGTGGGACTAAATCATTGCCTGAAAAGTGAACGAGTAGATATCAAGGGTTTTGTAATGCATCTGTCAACCTGCCAAATCAGAAATTCCCCCTTTCTATTTGTAGCGTCGGATGATGTTGTCACGCGGCACTCAAAAGTTTGACCGATTCTTTCAAGGTTCCCTGTGACTTGAAGCGGGTGGCTGTTGGAGGTCGAGGAGAGGGGCGGTGGGAGGAGCAGATTTCACACATTGGTTGTTATTGCTGCCGCTTTTGGTTGGAATCCCTGCAGCTCCTTCATGTAGTCACTGCAAATCTACTTTGATTCCCGCTTGAACAGAGTCCAAGCTACACTTCATCCACAGGCTTTTCAAGGGGCTCTGCTCCCATGTTCTTGTATGGCCCTATGCCCTTTTTCATTAAGCCAAACAGGCTTGTGCTATAAAGTCTACACAGTTCTGTTTGTTCACTTTATGTATAAATCCCTACTTCTTTTTTATATTCCTCCATAGGTATATGGTACAACATACTGAGTGGCATGGGAAAGTTCTCCGTCATAATAAATGTAAGTAAAGCAACAGTATGCATCATTTGAGACTTCTTCCCTGCTGTTACCATGGCAACACCAGATGCCCTTTTATCATATACAGTCAAACCTCGGTTTTCAAACGCCTCTGTTCTCAACCAAATCGGTTTTCAACCAGAAAATTAGCTTATTTTATGTCTCAGAACTCGTCCAAAAGTTCGGCTCTCAACCAAACTGAAAAAAAAAGCCGAGCGTACCTGAACGCGACTCACTCGGGAGCCAAGCTCACTCGAATGCCCAGGATGCTTCCTCCATAGCACATTCGTGTTCAAAGTTCGTTTGGAGCAGACCCGTTCATTGTTATTTACACAAATCTTTTTTTTGTTTTTTTTTATCGTGTATTAGCCCCTAATCATGGGTCCAAAGAAAGCAAGTACAAGTGGTAAAGCTGGTGAAGAAAAGAGGAAAGTAGTGCGCAGAACTATTGAATTTAAAAAAGAAATGTTTGCATTTTGTTTTGTTTTTTTCATCATTTTAGATAGGATATCTAAATAAAACTGTCTATTTCTACCCTTTTCTATTTATGGTAAACAGTATACAGTGCAGTTTATGGTGTAAAATAGTTTAAAAAAAATAAAAAATAAAAAATAAAAAAAACTTGTAAAAAGTTTTTTTTAGACTTGGAACGGATTAAAATTATTTACATTAATTATAATGGGAAAAATTGTTTCGGATTTCGAACAAATCGCTTTTAGAACAGCCTTCTGGAACGGATTATGTTCGAAAACCGAGGTTTGACTGTACCTGCATTTTGTTGATATTGTCCGGCCTGTTACAATCATTTCAATTATATTACTAAAAAAAAAAAAAAACTCAAAGCTGGCATTTTTATGTTCAATCAAAGCAGATTTTTGGTGTGTAGCTGCAAGCAACCTGCAAGGGTTATTGCTTAACTGCGGGGAACCGCAGCTTAATCTACCATGAAGATTTTGGCAACGGGAACACGGAAACCACATTCCCCTCCAGGTCTTAGTGCTATAGCTACAGGATAATTTCAGAGGAACGATAAGCTTATACAAAGGGGCATGCACTGGTCATGCCTGAAAGTTATTTGCATTTTCAAGTGAGAAGCCCATTTAGGCCTTGAGCAAGCTGCCACCTGATCGATTGAGATGTGAATTCCCCCATCACAAGTGCCTTTGTAATCAATTATCGTTTTAATGTCTTCCAATGTCACATGGTGCGAGAGGAAAATTTGTATACTTGTATCTGTTTCGTTTTGTAGCAATTAGCATTACAGTATAGCTAAGTTTCATGAATATTCACATTCCTGGTGAAAACACTGACAAAAAGAGCTTGTTGCAACATGGCCCTAGCTGATCTCTTATACTCTGCTGCCACCTGCTGGTCGTTTTTTGTAATAACTACCATTGCTTTAAGCCACCTCTTCATTTCAGAAGCTGCATCAAAGTCTTCTGGATGTGCTTGCATTTAAAAAAAAATAATAATAATATTAAAAAAACAACAACAACGTGTAAACACGTTTTTGGGAGTGAAGGAGAAAGTATTAATAAACGTTTTTACACATTTTTGGGTTTGAATGAGTTAAAAAAAAAAAAATCTCTCAAATTCTTGCTTTGTGAACAGATTTGAATTGTGTTCCAAATGTGAGCGTTATTCCTCACTCTCTTCACTCTCCTTCCGCCCGGAGGCCTTTGTGATATCCTTCACGTCGGACTTCATCCCTCGCCTCGTCTACCAGTACATGTACAGCCAGTCGGGGACCATGCACGGCTTCATCGACCACACGCTCTCCTACTTCAACGTGTCCAACTTTAAACCCGGCACGGCGCCGCAAAATTCCGACCACGGCGACGTCACCGTCTGCAGGTAAAAACAAAACACCCGCGTTCACCGTTCCACAGGAAGTCAAAGACTCTTGTGAACTTTAAATGGAGGTGCAGTGCGGCCACAAATGATGTCATGAAGTGAATCTCATGACTCATTATTTCATAATAGCAATACTCCAGAGTGAACGGGGCCCATATACTAGCGCCACTCTGACCTCTACTTACATAAGATACCAAGTAGTGACGGTAAAAGAATGCCAGTCTTTGTGCCAATGAATGTCTCAAGCATGATGTGTGCTTCGACTACTCACGGCCGTGAAATTGGCTGTTAGGGCTCCAATAAGCGTTCGAGTGTGTACAGCCGTGTTGCCAGTGACGCCTCAAGGCTCAAGGCAAAACATTTAACCCTTTTGCCCCCTCCATATCAGACACATCATTTCTTTGTCCGTCCGCTTGGGCACACATGGATGATGGATGATTGTATGCGGGAAGGAAGAAATTCAGGTTTTTCAAAGAGATAAAAGGGTGTCAAACAAATACCAGACAGGCTGAGAAGTCATTGGCAAACATTCAAAGTACAAGCACAAACAAACAAAGTATAATGAAAAAATAATAATAAACTGTGGTTAGAAGTATGAAAATGTAAGTGTCATTGTGTTTTTATATCTAATTTCAATGTTATATAGTTATATTTTAAAGGGGAAGTCAGTGACCCAGAACAGACCTAAAATCAACAGGAAGTACCTGATTTCAACAGGAAGTGACCCAGAAGTGACCTGTTTCAACAGGAAGTGACCCAGAACGGACCTAAAATCAACAGGAAGTGACCCAGAAGTGACCTGTTTCAACAGGAAGTGACCCAGAACGGACCTAAAATCAACAGGAAGTGACCCAGAAGTGACCTGTTTCAACAGGAAGTGACCCAGAACGGACCTAAAATCAACAGGAAGTGACCCAGAAGTGACCTGTTTCAACAGGAAGTGACCCACAACGGACCTAAAATCAACAGGAAGTGACCTGATTTCAACAGGAAGTGACCTTAAAATGACCTGAGTTCAACAGGAAGTGACTTAATTTCAACAGGAAGTGACACAGAAGTGACCTGATTTCAACAGGAAGTGACCTGATTTCAACAGGAAGTGAACCAGAACAGACCAGTGCATTCGGCTTTCAACCTTGCAAGAGTCAGCAGTCACATCCAAAATTTCCTCTGAAATTTTTCTAGTTTCTATACTGTAATCTGTTCTGGCTTTAGTGGGTTCTATTCAGAGAGCATCAAACTGAAATGTTACTTTGTGTTTTACAAAGTAAGTGCATTAAACAATGATTGTATTTGTTTTTTGGGGGCTTTTCGTGTGACTCACTCATCTAATTTAAGACAGTGGTTTACTTTCCATGGCTGTCATACAAAAGTAGCAAGTGAGACTAAATGAGAAGCTGAACAGTGTGTGTGTGTGTTTAAACCACATGATTTAGATCTTGTTGTTTTATTGGCTCCAAAGTAATAATTTGTTAGCTATTTCTCTTCTCCTGGACTTTTTTTTTTAATAGCAGCTGAAGTGTGTTGCAATATGTGTTTGCTTGAAAGTCCCAGACTCCTCATGCTGCTTATAATCTCTGGCCGTGAATTAAACGCACATTTTCTCACATCATTTTCACGCTGATGTGAATTCTGTTGGCATCACCCTCCTTCTTACGTCTTCTTTTTGTATTTGCTACATGTTAGCCATCAGCTACACATGTGCTTGGCTGTTTGTTTTGGTCGAGTGTGTACTACAAAGTTAATTATGAAAAGGAATCCCAATAAAATGCATCATCATTGAAGCTGAGCAGGTGTGGAAGATGTTTTAATGAACTCCTCCCCCTTCTCAGGTATAAAGACTACAGGGAACCGCCCTGGTCTCTAGATGCGTACCACTTCTCCAAACAGTACTGGTGCGTCCTGGCAGCGAGACTGGCCTTTGTCATACTCTTTCAGGTAGGAGCACTTTTTTTTTATGATTACCTTCATCAGTTGCTAAAAAGTCAAATAACAACACAAAAAAATAGATACTTAAATATAGCTGTTTTTGAGTGCGGTATTGTGTATTACAGCCTGAGTCACAGAGTATGCAAGTACCAACAATACTGGAACATATTTTTAAGTTAATACCTTCTTTACATTGTCAAAAAACAATTTATGTACCGGATCTCATTGAAATGTTCAGGTGGACCGAATAAAATCCAGCATACATCTGTGAGTCATTCCTAATTTGTTACATCACACAGGACTTGTGATTGGAAACACTGCAGAAGTCTCAGTTAGTTAGGAGAGAACAATTTAATTTGATCAGATCAGATCCTCCCCTTTGTGTGCCTGCATAACTTTGGAACTCCTCTGGGCCAAACAGGACGCACATTACGACACTGGCGCCGATTTGACATGAGCACAGATTCTCAGTGTTGTACCACTAGAATGAAGACTCCCTCTAGTGGTATGCAAAAGAATCACTAAATTAAATGTATAGCGCTTGAACTTTTAGCCAGTAACTTTGGGTATCACACATGAGTACCTGGTAAATTATTATTTTTTTAAATCATCACACATGATGTAGAAGTTATTATAGGACACTAACTAGTACGTCACGAGATAGTACATTGTTGCGAAATTCTTTCTTGTAGGCCTAGTTCCCGCACGACTCACGGTAAATATACGAATTGCCAGTATGGCAATGTATATGGAGTCACAGGAGTGCCAAAATTAATAAGAAATACAAACACAATCAATGAAAGAGAACATCAATCAATTAAAGAGAACATTTGCAAATGCAGATATATAAAGACATCCCATAAAAGCGAATATTTACTAATGCGGAAATACAAATGTTCTCTTTTATTGATTGTGTTTGTATGTCTGCATTTGTAAATGGTCTCTTTTACTGATTGATTTCATATGACTACATTTGTAAATGTTCTCTTTTATTGATCGTTTGTATTTCCTATTAATTTTGGCCCTCCTATGACTCTATAGAGACAGTACTGCCAAAATTAATATGAATAATTGTTCTCTTTTATTGAATGTCTTTGTATGTCTGGATTTGTAAATGATCTCTTTTATTGATTGCCTTCATATGACTACATTTGTAAATATTCTCTTTTATTGATTGTTTGTATTTCCTATTAATTTGGGCACTCCTATGACTCTATAGAGACAGGAGTGCCAACATTAATAGGAATAAATGTTCTCTTTTATTGAATGCCTTTGTATGTCTGGATTTGTAAATGATCTCTTTTATTGATTGCCTTCATATGACTAGATTTGTGATTGTCTTTGTATTAATTTTGGCACTCCTATGAGAGTCACGGGAGAGCCAAAATTAATGGGAATAAATGTTCTCTTTTATTGAATGCCTTTGTATGTTTTTATTTGTAAATGTTCTTTTATTGAAACCATTTTATGTGTGCATTACTAAATATTCTCATATTGAAGGTCTTATATATCTGCATTTGTAAATTTTCTCTTTTATTGATTGATGTTCTCTTTTATTGATTGTGTTTGTATTTCCTATTAATTTTGGCACTCCCGTAACTCCAAAAAATAGAGACTTAGTTTTTAGTTTTACAGAAAAAACATAATGAACATTATTACACCACTCGTGAAAATCCTGAAACTTTTGTCTTATGTCTCACCCACTTTTTCAACGTTAACTCATGAACAAAATAATTCAAGAACTGTATAATTTCATCCTTACGTTATAAAACCGAATAATCCAGACCCAGAGTTGTCCATAAAATCCAAGGAAAAACGCAGCTGCCTTGTAGGAGAAAAGAGCCCGGATTTTTTAAGGTAACTATATACTATAATAACTCAAAATAATTAACACTTGATTTTTAGCTCAATTTGTCACTACAGAATTTCATTTGATTGACACACTTAGCTAGCAGGTCCAGATTTCACACTGAGTAGGTAAATATGCGATTAAATTGACATCAGATCGTTTTTTGTGACCTCCTATAGAACCTGGTGATGTTCCTCAGCCTCGTGGTCGCGTGGGTGATCCCGGACATTCCCAAAACCATCGTGGAGCAGCTGAAGCGGGAGAAGAAGCTGCTGGTCGACCTCTTCTTACGGGAGGAGAAGGACAAATTTCAGCTCATCCAAAGCCTCTTCGCCAAGGACACCCCCGTCACCCCGGGCGGCCACGCCCTCCACCCGGTCCCCCTCCCGGGCCGCTACAGCACCCTGCCCCAGTGTCCGACTCAGGCGCCGGCCGCGGACGACGGAGGGCCCAGGGCGAGGTGCAGGGCGGCCAGTTTCAGCCTGTACACCAGGAAGCTTCCCCCGTCGCCCAAAAACGAAAATTCCAGACATACAGCTGTGTGACACGTGACACGACACGGCGATCCTTTCCTATAACCGCCATTTTTACGTCCTGGGCTGGAACGGATTTCTGCACAGCTTCACTTCAAATGTGTTTTGTTGTTCCTGCTTGTGGTCACCTGATCAAGTTTTTTTTAATTATTATTATTATTATTATTAAAAGTGGAGCCTGTAGCTTCATTGCGTAGACAAGCAATAATACTGTATTAGGTTGAAGAACATTCTAAAAGAGATAGTAGATGACATAAAAATACACTTAGATTCATTCAGAATTGAACATTTCATTCATATGTATGAATTCATAGCCCCTGATACATAAATAAAAACATAATTGTACCTTTAGGCTACAGGAAAAGTATTCTCAAAGGTACCTTTTGGTTGTGGAAATGGTCCAAATCGCCCAAAAGTTTAGATTGTACCTTCAGGGACAACAAATGAACTCCTACTGGAATGTAATCCCCAATTTTATTTTATTATTTTTTTTGGCAGTGATTGCTTATATGAATGGATGGACTTTTTGTGTCTCAGTACAACGTTTGGAATATTTCTGCTTCATGTGCTTAATTACGCTCTTTATATATATTTATTTTGAACTCGTAGCAACAACACAACACCAGATTCTACAGACTTACTGTATGTCTTGTTCATGAAAGCACTTATGAGCTTCCTGAAAGTGCAAATTGTTTCCAAGGCATTCTCTTGTTTACATCGAGCGTCTCCAGTGATGTTTTTCACCAGATTCGTCTGTTGTTGTTGTTGTTGTTTTTTCTGTCGCCGCTAATTGTTTCTCCACTCCAGTCATGGCCATCCATATTTGACGCTCCGAAGTACATGCCAATTTGCTTAAATGATATATGATGCAATGTACTCATACTGTTTTAGAAGAGCGATTTTATGTCAACATTTGTTGCAGCACTGAAACTGAGCACACTTAAGACTCAATTGAATCCGTTGCGGACATACACAGAGAAAACGTTCGTCATCATTGGTGCATTCAAGTCAACTGTTTTCATACTTTGTAGTAACAGAAAGTAATTATGTTAAGTCATATAGCTGCTGTCATATCATGCAAAATTCCATGTGTTTCGGAGGCCTTGTAAACATGCTCTTGTTTTGCCATCTGTGTGCTGACTTACTATCACGTAACAGACTGTTAAACTCGTTATGTATTTTAGATTGACTTAGAAAAAGCAAATTGTGACCGTGGTACATACTTAAGACTATGTAGACATACACAAATACATAATTGTTAGATGTCTCACAAAATAATTTGAACACTATCGTGTGAACTGTTTTTGGTTTTTATCTCATTGTTATGTTCTTTTTTTTTCTATTTCTCTTTTGCCTTTCTTGAGCGCAAAGTCCAAAAGGATTTTAAATGGAGACAATAAAAAAAAAGAAAGAATGCAAACATATGACATTACAACCCTTTTCATCCATTTTTCCAATTCATACTATACTGTATTGTGATTTACACATTTTGAATAGGGTTAAACAGTCCAAAAAGAAGCTAATGTTTGTTTGTTTTTTTGTTTTTGTTTTTTTGTCATAATCATTTAAAAAATACAGAACAGGCCACTTCATGAGTTTTGTAATACCGGTGTGATCCTCAGATAGAATAGAATAGAAAAGCACCTTCATATGACGTTGCGCCCATGGTGCTTTTTTAAATATCGCACACAAGTAATACACTTTTTTTTTTTTTTCAAAAAAACTAATACTAATACTGAAACTAAGAAATTAAACTAAAACTAAGCATTTTTTTTAAAGAACCAAACTAATAAAAACTAACAGAACCACCCTGAAAACTAACAAAAAGTAACTAAAAGGAAAAATTCCCAAACTATAATAATACTACTGCCATATTACAAATAAATTGGTTTATATACTGTAGCAATTTTCTAAATATGCAAAAGCACAAATAAATTATTTGTACAATTATTCGGACTAAACACAATTTCTCTTCATAACATTATGTGGCCCTTGCGTCCTTCTGATTTTCTGTTCTGATACCAACCCAGTGGACTCTAAGAGGCTGTGTAAAATTTTCTGTATGGATAACTCAAGTTTTTTTCTCTCTCTCTCTCTCTCTCTCTCAATATGATGCTTTCAAATGACATCAAGAAGACACACTGGACAACAGGCTTGGAAACGGATGACTCAGGTAAGCGCCACTAAACTCTGTTTTAGGGAACGATAATGTGCAAGTCTTCCATACCATTCAACAAAACCACTGGAGCATAAATCATACATGAATGCAGTGATTGCGTGCCTGATGCTTTTAAAGAGTTGGAGAGAATAGAAAACAATACGTTGTTGAAAAGTCTATACAGCAATGAGCTAGCTCAGAATTAGACAATAGCTGATTGTGGCGATCCATTTGTCGGAGGCAATTAGCTCCTGCAATGGAAAAGAGTTGGCAGGATAGGAGGAGAATACCAAGAGGAAGTGCTGCTTAAATGTAAGCAAAAGAACTCATGCGAGTGATGTTGAAGCCAAGTACTTGCAAAGAGTTGAATTATGTGACAGGAAAAAAAGAAAAAAAAAGACCTTTGAGGTTATTTTGCATGTGAATGCTTGCCATAAATGTCGCTCTGTTGCGTAACTTCCAGTTTCACTCTTTTTTTCTTTTTTTTTCCCTTCATTGTGCTGCTACTGAAACGTTTCTTATTTATTGGTTCATTGTTCTACTACTACTACTACTTTTGTGTTTTCAGTAGGAACAGTTTCACTTGAGCGTTTTTTTGTTTTTTTTTGTCTAGTGCAGGGGTGTCCAAACTTTTTAATTTGAGGGCCACATCCAGGAAATCAGAAGGATGCAAGGGCCACATAATGTTATGAAGAGAAATTGTGTTTAGTCTTAAAAATTGTACAAATAATGTATTTGTGCTTTTGCATATTTAGAATATAAACCAATTTATTTGTAATATGGCAGTAGGGTTATTATAGTTTTGCAATTTTTCATTTTAGTTTTTATTTTGATTTGAGTTTTGTTTTTTTAAATGTAGTTAGTTTTAATTAGTTTTCAGGGTGGTTCTGATAGGTTGTTTTTTTATTAGTTTTAATTCTTTAACAAATGCTTAGTTTTAGGTTAGTTAGTTTTAGTTTTTTTTTTGTTTTTTTTTATGTGTATTACTTGTGCGCAATATTTAAAAAACACCATGGTCGCGGCGTCATTATTCCAGTTTATATCAAAATAAATTTCTAAAATCACATTTAAAATCATCCCCAAAGGCTCCTGCATTAAATTAATTACCAAAGACTAAAACAAAGGACATTTTTGCTATAATTAAAATTAGTTTTCTTTTTTTTAAAAAGCATCTTCGTTTTTATTTTATTTTGTTAACGAAATTGTTTTTTGAATTTTTATTTTTTCGTTAGTTTTAGTGAACTAAAATAACCTTTAATAGCACCTGTGTTTTTCGACACCCTCCCTTGTTACTTTGGACATCTCCAAACATTTTTGTTTTTATTTTATTTGAACTGAGTCAAATGCCATTTTTTAGCATATGTCGCGGGCCACTAAAAAATGGACGGCGGGTCGCAAATGGCCCCCGGGCCGTAGTTTGGACACACCTGGTCTAGTGGTAAAAGTTTTTTTCAGATCGAGTGGAAGTACTTAGATGTGAGCACTTCCCAATACCGCATACATAATGATGCACATTGAGATCCACACAATATCATACACATAAAATCTAGTAAAACCTATAAAAAAAAAAACTATAAAACCTTTAAAAAAAAAAAAAAAAAGGTAGTAAAACCTATAAAAAAAAAAAAGTCAATTAAAATAGTAAAATACAATGGGTAAAGAAAAAATAAATACATTAAAAAATAATTTCAGAAAATAAAAAATATAAATAAAATATAAAAAGACCCCGAGGACCACACAATTGGCTGGAACAAGTCACATGCTTCTACTGCTTTTCTTGTGAGTTATGTTATGTTATTTATTATTCGAGTGCCGGCCTTATAAAAGGCTTCCCTTTTGGCAGCATCCACAGTTGAGTCACACTGACTTTGTATTGTGTGTGTGTCACAGACTTTTTTTGGACTAATTTATAAGCGAGTGAATGATCCAATAAATAAAAATCATGAAAACTGCAGCAGTCTGTCTCGATCCTGGCCCCCCTTTTGAATGCAAATTAGTCGTCGTAAGTGCAGCAACATTCTAACCCTGACCTCAAATTGGACCTATTAGTCTGTCAGATCCAGTTTCCTACTGTTTGTGTCTGTTTCCGTGACTTTCACGCACAAGTGTGTGGAAAAGAAGGGATTTTTAGGTGGGAATATGCTCCAGGCCTGTCATCAATTAACGTTTCATTCTGTTTTATGAGCAAGCCAGGAGACTGTCGCGATAAATTAGAGGAGGTTTTATGTAAGCAATGTTATAGTGTATGTCAGTCGGTTTCAAGAGAAAGGCTTGTTGAAGCATAAGGTGAAAGCGGTTAGACGGCCATCACGCCAGATTACGTATTAGCGCACTTTCACGTGAACAGTTTGGGCACTTAAATGCACTTAACTCATTTGCTCCCAATAATGTGTAAATACGTTTTTTTTTTATGTTCTAAGTGTCCCAAAGACGTATTTATACGTTTTTTTGTTTTTTTTATGCTAGAGCATACAGAAGGCTTTGATGCAGCCTCTCAACTGCAAAGAACGGTTGCATAAATGGTAGTTATTACACAAACGGCCAGCAGGTGGCAGCAGAGCAAAGGAGATCAACAAGAGGAAAAAAAGCTCAATTACAATTTTAAATAGATTTGTGAAAACTGATGAAACTTAGCTCTCTTCTAATGCTAATTGCTGCAAAACGGAAACAGATAGAAACATACTTTTTTTTTTCCTGATGAAAGAAGAGACTTGAATCTTTCTTTTGATAGGTTCCATGCCTTTATAGCAATAGAACACAATATTCTGTGGGCCTTGCAAAATCAGTCAAAATCCAGCAAAACAGCCGGAAGCGAACGGGATTGCTTCTGTGAAAATGGATGGGAGTGAATGAGTTTCGAAAACCACGATTCAACAAAGTACTACTATAGGAAATTTAATTAGTGAAGAAAAATATTATTATTATTATTATTATCCATCCATCCATCCATTTTCTTGACCGCTTATTCCTCACAAGGGTCGCAGGAGGTGCTGGAGCCTATCTCAGCTGGCTTTGGGCAGTAGGCGGGGTACACCCTGAACTGGTTCAGCCAATCGCAGGGCACACAGAGACGAACAACCATCCACACTCACAAGCACACCTAGGGACAATTAGGAGCACCCAATTAACCTGCCATGCATGTCTTTGGAATGTGGGAGGAGACCGAAGTACCCGGAGAAGACCCACGCAAGCACGGGGAGAACATGCAAACTCCACACAGGAAGGCCGAAGCCTGGACTCGAACCCGAGTCCTCAGATCTGAGAGGCGGACGTGCTAACCAGTCATTCACCGTGCCGCCCTATTTTTATTATTATTATTATTATTATTATTATTTGATTTTTTTTTTTTTTAATTATTACTAGCCTACAATAGTTGTCCCTAATTTGAAATTTTAGGGGTGCAAGCATAAAATTTAGGGTACACAATACACATTGTTAACACAATCACGGGAAAAATGATTTGCACCCACCTCTTTTCATACATTAGCCAATCACAATTCTTTGTTGTTCGCCTCCTTTCGTTCTCGTTCTGCACTTAATATCGGTTGGCAAACCAGCTCATGTGCACATTATGGCCAACAACCGGGCTGAGTTGTCGAGCAGTGGGGTTTCGTCAGCGATAAAATGTACTTCAATATTTAATAATTGCACTCGTCGCTCACGCACGAGTAGATGAATTATTTACTTGCACTGATAAGCGGTTCACAAAATGGATGGATGGCCTAAATTTTCAGGGGCAGTCTGGAGCTTTGGCTTAGTAAATGTACATTATATTATTTGAATGTCTATAATTTGTTTCAAATTTCAACAGTTTTGCGATTTACTTTCTCTATTTAAATTTTGTTTTTGTTTTTTTTAACGTTTATCAGTTTTTGATGGTTTTTGCAACTTGACTCTCGGAGGGTGAAATCGGGGTCCACTTCAATACTCGCCAGCAAAATGGCTGACATCTCAGAAGGATCCTTCAGCGCGTTTGTGCGCGAGCGTATTTGGGGGTTAGGCCAAAAGCACGTTCCACGCCGAGGTGTGCGAGGTGTGATTGGCTTTGCGAATGGTGTGTGCGCACTGACAAACAACAGCCCACGTCCCTTGTTGACCTCACGCACTCTTGTGAGGAATGTGGCTGCTACCCAAGGCACCCACAGCTGTTTGGTGAATGTGCGTACATTCCATGCGCATGAGGATGTCCATCTGTTGCTCCATATTTACTCATGACAACAACATGACTTCCTCAATGCCATGCTAATGTGGTAGCAATTGACACTGACATCTTGAATGAAGACGCTTTAATTTAAAGTGATAGTCAACCTTAAACATTTCAAGTTATGAAGCAAAATTCAGCCGTTTTTATCCATCTCAGGGGGCGGCCATTTTGCCACTTGCCGTCGACTGTCGATGACATCACAGTTGCTCAGGGCTCAGGCAATGTCCAATCACAGCTCACCTGTTTTCTGAAGCTGAGCTGTGATTGGGTGAGACCTGACAAATGTGATGTCATCTTCAGTCGACAGCAAGTGGCAAAATGGCCGCCCCCTGAGATGGATTAAAAACGGCTGGATTTTGCTTCATAACTCGTATTCTACTAACGTAATATTAACCAGAATTCTATTTTTAGACCAGTGGGGCTGAATAGAACATATTATTGTCAAAACAAAAACAAAAAATTGGGGTTACTTCCTCTTTAAGGGAATGTCAAGTTCCTGCATCTCACTAGTTACTAAACTGGATTTGTCATCACATTGTTTCCATTAAGTTCCTTATTCAATGGCCAGATCACACGCAAGCTTATTGTCCAAAATTAGTTACACAGTGTTTAATTAAACTAAATCTAGTTAATTGGCTGATTGATTATGCTGCCCGTATCTGACTATGTTGCAGTGTAAGAAGGATTAACCGAATGCAATTTAATTAGAACAGGTAGTGGTGGTCCTGGGTTTTGATTTAGTTTTGGGTGTTTATGTTGCCTTTTGTCTGGTTTTGTCTCCCCAAGTCTCGTCATGGTTAACCTCGTCCACCTGTGTGTCTCTCCCCTCCCCGTGTGTGTTGCTAATTAGTGCCCTCTGCCTGCTGTGTTTCCCAGGTGTGTCTCGTTAGTGTCTCGTTAGTGTTGTATTTAGTGAGTGGTGTTTGTTCACGTGTCGTGGGAGCAATGTCCAGTCCAGTCCAGTCCAGTCCAGTCCAGTCCAGTCCAGTCCAGTCCAGTCCAGTCCAGTCCAGTCCAGTCCAGTCCAGTCCAGTCCAGTCCAGTCCAGTCCAGTCCAGTCCAGTCCAGTCCAGTTAAAGGTGCTAAACTGTGTTTTGCTAAGCTGTGTTTTGCTAAGCTGTGTTTTGCTAAGCTGTGTTTAGTTTCCCTATGTCTGAATAAATGTTTGAAAACAAACAATTATATAAAAGAATCAAATGCATATGTATTACCCTTAAAAGTGAAATACTGAACTACACTTAGATACTGTGCAGTTTTTTCATGTACCACTAGAAGGTGCCTGTGTACGCACTACTAAACTGAGAATTACGGCCGAGCTCACCCGTGACTTCGAACAGGATAAGGATAAATAGTTTTTAGGATTTTTTTTGTTTTTTTTGTACTAAAATGCCAATAACTGGTGAAGACGACAATAAACGTTTAGCAGTCAAATAAACCTTTTTTTTTTTTTTTCTTCTTGCGATTGCAATTGACTTTACTGCACTGCTGCTTGGCCTCATGTTGCAACTTGTTCACATGTGTTTGATGAGTGAATGGATGAGGCCTGCATCAGCATG
Organism: Festucalex cinctus; assembly: GCF_051991245.1. Taxonomy (NCBI): domain Eukaryota; kingdom Metazoa; phylum Chordata; class Actinopteri; order Syngnathiformes; family Syngnathidae; genus Festucalex; species Festucalex cinctus. Next base: position 18,198,909 of record NC_135426.1, read on the forward strand.
AGAAACAAACTAAAGCTTGGCCGAGAGGTGCTGCCATTCAACGCAGTCTTCGAACACTCTCTGAATGAATTGTTTCTGCGCTTTCCATATCGTGTCATGCTCTTTTTTTTTTCCGCCGTTATTACTTGGCGGATTTCCCACGTCCCCCTCATCCTCCTTCCATGGAATTGTCAAACATGATGATACTTATTACATTGGCTTGCCTCTGAAAAATAGTTAGGGTTACACTCTAGGCACATTTAATGCCAGATAGACAAAGTTGAGATCTTAGTCACAACTGTGGTAGACTGTAATAAAATAAGGCTGTTTTATATACAGATAAAATATTGCGTGTTTAGTATTTAGTAATAGTCTACTATTCCATTTCACAATGTGTGTGTCTAAAATCATCGTGTTTGCCTCATTCAGGATGTGTTTTTCTAATTTGTGCAGGTTGATGCAAAAAGGTTTGACAAGACGTGGACAGGTACAGTATGTGCTCACTTGCCATTAAAAATAATATATCATGTATTGCTATTTAGCTGCATCTAACGCAGTGCTTCTCAAATAGTGGGGTGGGTCCCCCCAGGGGGGCGCGAGGCTCCATCAAGGGGGGAGCGTTTGACCTCGGGGAACATGCTTTTTTATTTTGATTTTTTTTATTTTATTTTTTTTAACTCTCCTAGAATAAAGTGCAATTGCACCTCCACTACATTAGGAGGCAGTGGCGCTCTCATTATTGGCAGAGTGTGCGCAGGGAGCATTCGCTCGGTGGTGTAGGGGTTTTGTTTGCACTGAGCAAAAAAAAAAAAAAAAAAAACAGCACAAATTATTATATATTTTTGTTTTGCAGGTAATTTTTTTAAATATTCAATTAATAGTCAAAAAAATGTTTATAGTTTAATTAAGGATTTAATTTTATTTTTGAATTTCAGATGCACTTTAAATCTTTTTTTGTTAGTTAATAAAGCTATTCTTTGTTGTAAGTTGGTCCATATTTCTTTCTTTTTTTTATTCTCTAATACGTTAATACGGATACAGTGTTATGCAGAGGTGTTCTTATAACAATTTTATAGAGAAATGATACTATTTATAGTCGCGTGGGGGGGCGCGAGATGTTTTCTTCTTGCTTGGGGGGGCATGACGGAAAATAATTGAGAAGCACTGATCTAACGGAAGTGCCCACTGGAATAGCCATGCAACAAAGTCAGATTATCACAAGAAATCATTAAAAAAAAAAAAAATCTCAAAACTTAAATACTGAATTCTCCTGATAATTTCCATCACATGATTTTAGTGCATCAAGGCGTAGTAGCCTATTTTCAAAAAAAGAAAAACAAGACTTTTTGCAGAGAACTTTGCAGGCTTATCTACCACAATATTGCTAATAACTCAAATTGCAATGAAACCGAAAAAGTACAAACATGTGCGTGCGTGTCCCTCCTGGGCCGTCACGACCACAACCGCAATCTAAAATGAACACCACTGGGTGACTTTCGGGTCCCAAAGCCCCGAAGCACTGACATCATTCGTCATTCTGTTCAGCACAGGAAACAAATAACCTCCCAGTGTTTTTCTCCATGTGCTGCAAAAAAAATAAAAAATAACACGGATCATGTAATATTTTTGTAAAATTGTTTTACTGTTGTCTTGCAACGGACATTTTCGCCTTGATTAACTGAAGCGTTTTTATAATAATACCTACATTTTATTTTAGTAAAATCAGCCACTTGACAGACACGGGAATAAATAGCTGTGCAGTATATGGCGTTTAATAGCGTTGTTTACAACCCCACTTGAGAGCTGAGGTCATAGTCTTCACCCTGCCTGCTTGACTTTATCGTAGCAGAAAGACTTTGCTTAAACAAAATGCGACTATAAAAGGGAATTGAATTTAATTCATTCGTTATGAATGTTAGAAATGTCAATCTTAGCCCAAGGACAAGATGATTGGCTTAGCTAATGCTCAACTAAAAATGCATATTTTCAGTCTGTTTCATAGTAAATTTCGAAAAAAAATGATTCACTAAAAAGATGTACACTTCCAGTTGGCATTTAGAACTATGCATATAATATCGGTGCCATACAAAAGACTGCAAAAACACTCAATTTAAGAAAAAGTCCAGCCTCGCCATAAACAAAATCATTTCTCTTAAAGACAGCATTAGCATTTCGTTTCTTCTAAAAAGGTAAACATGACCGAAACTTGGTTGCCCGACTTGTGAGAAACTCAGATGAGGTATTATTTCAAGTGAGTGGGTTATGACTCCACTTCAGCAAGGACTAAAATAATATTATGTCACAGAGTTATGGGAACAGTTGTGCCGTGATCATACACCGCTGTGCTGTTAAAAAAAAAAAAAAAGTAAGTTTGACTCCTACAAATGAAATGTCACCAGAGGATGAAAAATCTTGTAAACTTAAAATAAAGCTTGTAAACTTAAAATACGTAGTGAGGATCCTTGTAAAAACATAAACAGAATGTTACAGGATTCCCACGGCCATCGTTTGTAGACGTTACAAAAATAAAAGCTGGAGCCAACAAAATTCCCGATGCTCCAAAAGGTGGAAGTGTCCTTGTTATTTGACCTCATTTGTGCAATTAAATTGAATTTTTTTTTTTCTGCAATAGGAATTACACATTTGCATGGTTACATTTAAATTTTCAGTTATCAGAGTAAAAGAAATGTAAAGAAATGAAAGTCACCCTCACCTGTAAAATACGTTTTTGTGCATTGGCACCAGTGGTTATTTTTGTTTTAGCCCTGGAGTTCTGCAAAAAGAACGTGACTCTTTTTATGAGGTGCCGTTTGAGCCATAAGTCAGGATTAGCTCTCACACATATAACTGAAATGCTATGATAAACACTAATGAAAAGAATTTTGCTCATATATATACTCAGTCATTATTTATACATTCAAAATGCAACTCAAAGTGCTGGACATCCATAATACAATAAAAGGTAAAAAAATAAAGAAAAAGCCCCACCCACATCCCCATGATCGTACCACATGCATTCTTTCATGAAACATGAAAAGTGACAAAGCCGTTTGTTTTGTTTGCATTATTGTCATAATCTACGGAAGCGTATTGCATTCACTTGAAAAGGAAAAAATCCTGTTTTTCTGACAAATTTTTTGGGGAGCTTTGTTTTTTTTTGAGTATTTTTTTCTGTTTTTCAGATTTTTTTTTTCTGTCATAAAAAAAAATAAAAAATTCAGAAAAACAGGAAAAAAAATTACTCCGAAAAACAGAAGTCGGCGTTCTGTTTTTCGGAATATTTTTTTTTCTGTTTTTTGGATTTTTTTTTTATGTTTTTTTGTTTAATTTATTTTTTTTTAATGTTTTTCCCCCTGTTTTTTAGAATATTTTTTTCACCCGTTTTTGGGAATATATATATATATATATATATATATATATATATATGTGTATATATGTCATAAAAATATTCAGGAAAAACAGGAAAAAAAAAAAAAAAAACTCCCAAAAAAAATTGTCAGAAAAAGTTGTTTTTTTGGGGGGGGGTTTCCCCAAGTGAATGCAATGCGCTTCCGTAATAATCTTAGTTATAACGTACTGATTTGTTTTCACCACATTTGATTTGTATAATTTAGTAAAATCTTTTGTAGTGAATGTAGATAAACTGTCTTTCAAATTAATTCATGGTTCAATTACCTTTTAATTTAGTAAGCGTAACCTATAAGATAACATTACATATTCTGTATAATACACCTGATATTGTTGACTGTAATACTGTAAGACTGTAAGATCAAGTTGCTGCTTATTTGTTTAAAAAAAAAATACATGGGAAGAAGACCTTGGGGAGAAAAAAAAAAAAAAGAACCACAATTAGATTCTTTTGAAAATCATTTCTCTCTACTCCTGTTGACACTGCATGCTAATAAGACTTTTCAACACGCATGTTCTCGGTCTGCCACACCCCCTCCGACGTGCACACATACATCGAGAGACCCAGTGGGTGGTCAGTGGCGCGATGGAGCTCCAGATGTTCACGACGCCCTCACATCTGCAAGCGATCTCTGCGAAAAGCACCTTCCCGTTTCCGTCTTTCCCTCCTCTTCTCGTATCCCCCCGACGTTTGCGCGCGCATCAGGACGGTCTCGCCCTCCGCCGGCTGCACAGGCCTTCCATTGTCACCTAATTAAACGTGGGCCACTTTCACTCAACTGCGGCCAACGGCAATAATAAATGCAACCCCCCCGACAACCTTTCCCCACCCTTAAACTATCAACTGTTTTGCAATGTTTGCTGTTGAAGACGCTTGAGACAGGAATCCCTGGACACGCGCACTTCAGCTTTTTTATATACGGTCACGTTTTGTTTGAATGCAATCTCTTTGACTGGATACTTTTTTTTTTTTTTTTTTATGTTATCTTTGTATATGTTACAATATCCTTACTATATCCTTAGCCTGAAATCTCTAAAGTCCCTTCTACCATGTGACTTGCAGGCCAGCATACATACAGACAACTATGTGAAACTGCCTATTTTTGGCAAGACTGATGGTTAGCCTCCCTGAGGACCATATTAGGACTTTTATTCTGAAATAGCAAGGAGTTTAAAAAGATGGTATTTCGAGGCTCCTTCAAAGCCGATATGTGGAATGTGTGATGTTGAACGAGGCACCATCTCCAAAGCGCTTTGTAATCCACTGAAAGTCTCAAGTATGCGAGATGGAGCAGATGTAGGATCCATCTTGTTGTCACGCAAAGGAGAAGTTTTTGGATGATGATGATTAGTTGCAGAAAATGAAGACAATTCACAAACATATTTAGCCATCAGACATGCTCAAGAATGTTATGACGTTTATCACATAATCTTGCGTGTGCGTCCATTTTTTTGGCCAACTCACACCGGCGGTCCGACAGCTCCGTCGCCGACCACTTCCCGCCGTGTCTCGCGTGAACGCGCGCGATCTTAAAAACAACGACAAACACACAGAAAGTCTGTGTTCAACAGAGAAGCAGAAAGAGAGGTGGACTTTTATTATTTTGTGGCTTTCCACCTCCAATATAAACCTCTCCTCGTCCATGTTCGCGGGTGTCTAAACCGTGAATGAGCACCTCGCACGTTGACTCCAGGCCCGGCTACGCCCACATCACGTTTTGCTAACATGCTTGCGATTATAGGAGCTGGCGAGTGTTTTATTTTGAAAGGTAACCGGACATGTATTAATGAAACTGCGTCGGTCTTCCTGTCCCGCACGATGTGTTTTGCGCTAACTTGCCATTTGCCGGAGGCCTACCGATGCGGTATCCGGCAAAAATAGAAATAATAGGTCTATCGTTGCGGAAGGGCTACGGCACGTCGCAGCTGAGACGCAGTCGACACGCAACGCACACGCAAACGGTGTAAATGGGCTCTTTGCACAAATCCGCTACTTCCTGAACTCAACACCAGTCCTTCATTTCCTGTCTTTCATGAGTGGACAAGCTGATTAATCCAGGTGTGCTTGATCTCAGTAACTACAACAACATTGGCCAGACGCACCTGGATTAATCAGTTTGTCCACTCGTGAAAGACAGGAAACAGAAACGTGATATTCAGTTCTGGAAGTAGTTGAGCTGCGCAAAGAGCACATTGCACTATTCGAATGAATGGAATCCAATTGGTTTGCGTCGCCGGAACGCAACGCAGCAGCATAAATCCCGGGTAAGATTATTCTATCTTTTACCTGTTTTAAGTTTGTTTTTTTTTCCTCTGGCACTTTGTCATGTAGAGACAATATGTTTCATAATAGTGAGATGAGCTTATTTGGCTGCATGTGATGGACAAAATACTGAAGATTCAATGTAAATAAATAAATAAATAAATAAATAAATCAGTGTAAAAAAAAACAAGTTGTTCTGTAAGGTTGTTTACATTTTATTTTATTTTTTTTTACTGAATTTCCCTGCCAATTTTTCCCCCGTAAAAACAACAGATTTTTTATTTTATTTTTTTATTTTTATTTATTTTTTTATTTTTTTACAGTGCAATACTCCAAACAAACGTTCACCAAATTCCTACCAATTAGTCTAATTTAATATTTCAAACCAGCACATAAACACTACTTTATAATGTCGTGATAATAGTTTTGGATGTAATTGGCTTTGGTTTAACGCCTTCAACAAAAATATTACTGTGAGTCATCCATCTTTTAACACATCAGCTCGAAGTTTTCATCAAGATACAGGACACTGTGACCCCCACATGCTGTCCAAGATACACAATCTCCACGTCAACAGTTGTAAGCAAAAACCGTAGTCAGACCTTTTCACACTCACGTCTGTCAGAGTGCAGCTATCCAAGACTCCCTGTAATCCACTTTCCTTTCTTGCTAGTCAAGCATGCAAGGATGTAAGTTAATACTGCAACACCAAGGTCTGCTTCATCTGGGTCTAAAAGGTTGATTTGGCGAATTTGCAGCTTTATTTTAACAGATTATTAGAACATACAGAATGTTTTTGCAAAAGCGTGTTAGGTCAGACCCCAGCTGAAGATGAAAATTGGCAGACGCTTGACGTTTTCACCGGCGCGTGTAATCGATCTGCACAGTTTAATTCAAGGGTGTCAAACATAAGGCCCGCGGGCCGGATAAGGCCCACAGAGGTTTAGTTCAGGCCCGCGAGATGATTTTGTAAAAAAAAAAAAAAAAAAAAAAGTTTTTTGTTGAAATTTTTTTTGTTTTTTTTTCCTTCTTAGAAAAAAAGGAAAATTGTAATGTCGGTTACGGTTTGTTTAATTATTATTCTTATTATTCTTATTCTTATTATTTTATTCTATTTTTTTAAATCATAGACCGACAAACGTGTTAAATAAGACACAAATTCAGTTATTATTGGTAACAAATAGATATGACAAGGATTAGCGTCATTAACTGTGCCACGCAATGCATTCTGGGAGCAATATATATGTAAGCAGGTAGATTTATCACGTTCAGGACTCTGTGTTGCCGCTTTCCATTTGCACTTTTTTTTTTTTTTATTGGAACAATATGATTACAGTTGAAGTCCGTAATTTAGGGCTGGCACACAAATAGCGAAAATCTGCGTATAATTGACGGCAATCTTTTTTTAAGTTGTATACCATTATTTTACCAATGCGGCCCGCTTGGTAATATATTTTCCTCCGTGTGGCCCCTGAGCTAACCTGAGTTTGACACCCCTGGTTTAATTCATGGGTTAAAGGAGCGACGCTCAGTGGCTTCTGACAAAGTACAGTACAGCCACGATTCTAAACAAGTTGTGCAACGGTGCAAAATATAAATGGAAACATGATGCGGTGATTTATGTCTATGGCACATCGGATTCTACAACCACAATAATAACACATTTTTCAATAAAGTGCCAAGGGAACAAAACAATGGCTTTTGTGATGAGCAGCAGATTTCGTCATTTATCATTGTCAAAACTGGGATCCACAAAAGACAGCAACAAAATGAATTTCATATACCTCTAATATTGGCTTTCAGAAGATTATGACTCTCATTCAGTTAGGTTTAATGAAGAATTTTGGGGGATAAATTTTACTTCAGAGAAGTTTTAGAATAGAGTAGATTAATCATACTTTTTTAACTTTACAAAACAAAAAATGACATTCCATACCCACACCAAAAAAATTGAATTTTTTTTCCCCCAATCATAATTAGCATAATCAGTCTTTAAAAAAAAAAAAAAAAAAACATGAACTTGTGCTGTTTAATTTATGAACCTTGTGGCTTTATTTTCGTTATAGATGTCATTTATTATTACGTTTTAATGGGCAATGTCTGAAATTGCACTTTCTGGTTTCATATTCTGTTTATGAATCAGAAGTTACACACCATTTACTCAGTACCTGATTATTTTGCATGTTGCTGTATTGTAAAGTTAAAGTACTCTTGAGTGCAGTTATTGGTTACTCTGCCCGCCTCTGCAAGTGTGCATAATGTAGCATGTATATTGACCACTATTAAAAAAAATAATAATAAAAATCCATAAAGTGACTTCAACTTGATGCCGGCATTTGATCAGAACATTGAAGGAGTTGCTGATCTCCTCTCTTAAGTCCGGCAAATGATAAGCTCCTCTTAGAATAGGAGATTACGACCTTAAATCCAACATCGGCATGTATGCGCATCGCCTTAAATCAGCTTTGCCCCTTTGTAAGACCCCCAAGCTATTAGAGATGGCAAGTTTCGACGCTGCCTTGTATGACTTAATATAGGCTTAAAATAGGCTGAAAGATGAATTTTGAGTGTAAAATGTCTGACTGACTGCGTGCTGTATATCTGGTGTGATAATCAAAGCATAAATCATCTGATGTGAGAGCAGAATAGACGACTATTGAGCGGACTTGTGAATTGGCCGCACTGTTTGACTTTGTGTGATCGGCAGCAGCGGTCAGTTACCCTTTTGCCTGTGGGCCTTCATTTCCATGTGTGAAAATTGGGATGTTTTATGTCATGAACGGAATCTAAACTGACTGCATCCACTGAAAAATAATGCTGGAGCCCAAATTGATTCCAGACATGTATTTTCACAAGCAATCCCAATTTTGTCGTGAAAGTTTACATTATTATTATTATTATTATTATTATTATTATTGTTATTATTGTCTGCAAATCAAATTTAAAGGAACTGGTGGTGAAGAAATGCGGTACATACTCACACCCAGGTCCGGACTGGGCCACCTAGAGGGGCGGGACAATTCCCGGTGGGCCGTCCTATATTTCGGGCCGTGAATCGGCAGGCGGGAGCCCACACATTTTTTTTTTTTTTTTTCTCAAAAGTGCAACTAAAAAGAATCCATATCATCTTATGTTGACTGCCTCATTGTCAACTGTAACTAAGCGTTTCACCAAGTTACAATAATTTAACTAATTTGCTCCCAAAGACGTATTTATACGTTTTTATGTATTTTATGCTAGAGCATACAGAAGGCTTTGATGCAGCCTCGGAACTGAGGAAAACGCTTGAAGCAATGGTAGTTATTACAAAAACAGCCAGCAGGTGGCAGAAGAGTATAAGAGATCAAACAGAGCCATGTTGCAAAAAAACTTTTCCCCACTGTTTTAAACATACTAATAGAAACAAAAAAAATATAACTATATTAAACCATGTCTGTACAAAAAATAACATAAAAGAGGCAAAACACAATCACAAGTGTTAAAGAGCAACAAAGCATGATGGGAAAGCCTTCTACGAATACCGTTGCTCTCCAAGTTAGCGTCAGCTCAGTAGTGTGCACCAGAAGTGGTGAGAACACATTTCAAAATAAGAGTACTAACAGGAAGTACAGTGTTAGCTGCCTTAATCTTACGAGTTCAACTCCATGTGGTAAGTGTGTCATGAGAAATGTAAAATGTTTTAATCTGTTTAATGTATAGTGGCTTATTGGTTTATTTTTGTCCTTTTTGTTGCCCGTTTTACGTTCTTGTATGTTGAATACATTTTTGATCAAATGTGATATGAATATCATTGGTGGGAATGCTCATCTATTTTATATTGATACACAAACTGTAAAATTATGTGTTCATTCAAATGTAAACTAAAGTGGGCCAGTCTGAGCCCTGAAACTCCAGGACTGAAAATGATTCACAAACAATATACAGCATCATGTCTTTGTTTGTGGAATATTTCCCAAAAAGTTTTATTAAAAGAAAATAACATATTGCTTGTGATATCCGTTTCGTGACGAGAGGCATCAGTGTAGACAATAGAACAACTTTGTTTTGTTATCATCACTTCATCCACTGACAGCAATTTCTGGATTTACTTTGTCTAAAGCATCACGGAATGAATTGTTTGAAGACGTGGTTTGGACAATTTTGAATTTATTGTATGTGTGCCCAATCAAATCTGAAAGCCGTTGCCGATAGTTTGCAGCTTTTTTACATTTGTGGAAATTATTATGTATATGTGTCCCACTTTGCTATGCAGCCACACTGGTCAAGGCACATAATAAGTCAGTGTGAAGCACCTTTGCAGCCCCGCTCGGCCTTGGAGTCTCAACACAAGTCCATTGTCGTTCATTCTTTTTCAGATAGATTTTTGTTCCTTTGGAAGCAGGCATTTTTTTTTTCAATAAATAACACAAATATATTCATACATATATATTTAGATGAACATGTATGAACTACATGCATTTCATATAATTTAAATAATTTATATATACACATTTCCCCTTCAAACACTGACTCATTTGAGTTCTCTCCAAAAGAGCAACGTGTGGATTTGCAGCATGACAATTCTTGAAATGGACCCACGTTTTCTTCAGCAGATGTGTCATTTGTGCGTAATCCCGCACCGCACCGGAATTGGAACGTAGAATTCCAGCCGCCATGTTTACGTCCTGTGACGTTTCCTGGACAGTGCGCAAACACAGGAAGTATCGATGCGTATCCACCTCCAGCCTACTGAATTGCGAACCTGCGTCAGCGCCCGCACGTAAGTCTGCGTCGTCTTACATTGCGAGTTCCAGTTCTTGTCGTCAATGCCCCTGCAGCCTCCCTTAAAGGGCCGAGGGGTCCGACAGCGCGTCTCGTAAAAGTATTGTTTAATATCCTGCGCCGCGCTGGTTTTAATTTTGTCCAAAACGGTGACAGGGGTCCCCCTCGTATCCACCGCCTGAGTTTTATCAGTCACCCACTGGCTCTCACTGTCGCACACCGAGTACTCCCCTCGGTAGCTCTTGTGTTGAGTGTAGCGCTTCTTCCGGGTCTTGTTCCCGGTCGTTCCGCCGTCCAGTCCGCCGCTCACAAAGTCGTCAGCCATGTAGAGCGGCGGCGGTTGCAGCGGCGCCCGGTCACTCAGCAGCACCCGGGGGGAATTAAAGCGCTTGTGCTGCCTCAGCAGGTCCGAGTTCAACATCATCACCTCGCCCTCGTCCACGCTGGCGCTGCTTTCGCCGCTCCGGCCCGCCTCCCCCCACTGCTCCGCGTCGCCGGTGGCACCGAGGAGGGGCGGCAGCGCGTCCCGGTGCTCCGTGTCTCTGCTTTTGCCGTGCTGGCTCCGGTTCTTCCCCCTGGTCAGGTCAGCCTGGAGAAGCTGGATGATGAGCGAGTTTAAAGGGTCCGGACTGGGGGGCTGTTGCTGCTGCTGTTGTTGCCCCTGGCGACTGTTGTCCATGTTGGTTGCCTGGATACCATAGAGGTACACGAGGACCATCACATAGAGCAGGATGGACATCACTAGATTCACCTGTAAGATCTAAAAAGACACAGACAGAAAGTTTGAGACTGACTTTCAAGACCTGCTGTCACCACAAGGGGTTACGTTACCATCCGTCGGCCTTTTTTTCTTCTGAAGATGAAGAAACTTAGTGACACTCAAGAGTCACGTCCGATAATGAATTTGTTTTGCTCTTTGAATATTTCTTGAAACGTTATGTCAACCGACAAACAATTTCTGCACTGTTAACGCGATGTCAAAGAGGCGATGTGTTTTTTCAATGACACATGCTTGTTTCTGTTACAAATTAGCGCGAGGAGTCAAAACCCCAGGCTCCAATCTTCCTCATTTCCTCTTTAAAGGAAAGCTGTTTATTCCAAAAGAATCTTTCAATTCTCTTAGATGTGCACATGGTACACAGTACACTGAAAAAAGAAAAAAAAAAAACCTCGCAACTATGTAAATTCTACTCCTCAATATCAAGCATGTCACACTCAACAGAATTAAGTAACATTTACATGCAAATGTAATTCTAAAGTTCCTTACTGTAATGTAGTAATGTGTAGTTATTGTAATTAAGTTATAGCCATTGCTTATTAAGTAAATGTTAAAAACGAATTGATTACCAATATAAAATAAGTAATTATATTATTTTTTTCTATTTGACCTCACTTAATTATACTGAACTCTTGACCCCCTAAAAAAAAAAGTAAATATAATTTATGTAACCAAGGTAATATCTACAATGCCAAAAATTCTGGCAAACATGCAAACATTTGTATTGCATGCTAAAAAAATAAGTATGAGAAAGAGATGATTTAATAAAAGCAGCATTGATATAGTAAGAGGGAAAAAATACTTAAAAAAAACAAAACAAAAAAAAACAACAACTTTAGAACCCAACACTTCAGAGCCACAAATTGAAAAAAAAACTTTATGCACCCCTGTTACACCATCCCTGTACTTACGCACACGCTGCCCTTGTTGCCATGCATTCTATTTAGTTACACACAAGATTGGTTACAGTGAAGTTAGCCAAAGTTGCTTCTTTCCCCCAATGACATTTTCCATTGCTCCATCAGTCCATTGCCCCGGAGTCTAATCTTTATGATCCCCTATGGGGCTCATTGATATGTTTTTTTTTTTTTTTTTTTTAATTATTATTATTATTATTATTATTTTTTATTTTTATTTTTAAAGGCTATACAGCTGTTATGGTCAAAACTTTTGAATTCTCTTGACATCACGTGTACATGCATTTTCTTTCCCCTTCCCCACACACTCAAGTCCGCCTTTTAATGTATATTATGCAACATTAAATGTTCATTATAGTTTCCCTGGAAGATTAATGTACTGGCAGTTGGCAATACATTTATCTTGCTGCAGTATAATCTTCTGATATGATATAAATCACTCGTATGTGTCTGTTTATAAAATAACAAAACAACCCCGAACAGTTGCTCATCCTCATTGAAGTGATTAATTGTGTCCTGTTATTCTATTAATGACAGGCGTTTTCACAGCAATGTTTACATGTTTGACTTCAGGCAGATTAACTTGGAACTTTGTTTCCTTTTAATTTAACATCTTAATTATGGACCTTTCTCCCGTGATTTCTCGCCAGTAAACGTTTAGGTGACGAGATACATGCATTAGTATTCCAAAACTTTGCCTCCTGATTGTGGTCGCGTCGCTTTCCGCGAAGAGTAAATGCATTGTGTACATCCTGTAAGTTACTCCAGTGGCAGGTTCGGGCAAGAGGAAGCATCTGAAGCCTCAGGGAGTCAAAAAGAGAATTCCTCACATTCACAAGAGGTCAGAGTTTTGCAAAGTTGTGCTCAGTGTCAAGTCAGGTTATCAGGGTTTTATGTGCAGTTGGGGGAAAAAAAGTCTCCATTTTATTTGTTTATGAAGCATAAAAAGTACCAACTGAAATTGTTTGCAATGGAAGTAGGGCTGTCACTAACGACTTATTGACGTTATTTATTTATTTATTTTGAGGCCGCAAATTATGAACATGCGTTGAATTGAGTGGATAATCTGGATATAAATACCCATTGTTCCTTATATTTCCTGTATAATAATAGTCTTCAATTTACAGTATAACTGTGGCACGCACGCACACGGTGATCTTCAACTTCTTCATGCCCTTCCCTTCATTTCAGTGTGGTATGGTCATTAAAACATGCGATGGTGGTTTTGTTTTCTGCCGTGACCAGCAACTGATCACTGTTATTTTGTCACGCCGAGGGGAATAAGTTCTTCTTTCGTGACCAAGATGTGTGTGGCTTTGCTATTCAAGCCGTGTTTGTAATCACCAATTCACCATCGAGGGTTATTATGTCACGGTGAGTAGAAAAATGGAAAAAAAATTTGTCTACGTTGCCGTGATTTTGCGGTAATAAGCGCTAAGCTAACTCCCGGTGAAATGTGTTTTGACTCCTCGACAAAACGGCCATCACGCCGCCGCAGCGAACTGGTCGTGCACGTTTGTGTGATTCATATACGCTTGTAAATGTCTATAAGCAATCGTGGTATTCGCGGCAGGCCAAGAATTTGTCGTTCCGGGTGTTCATGGCAAAATAACGCAAGCAAGAGATAAAGTATTGTAACCAGTGAGGACCTAATCATAACTAATACATGTAAATACTGTTCGAGTGAAACATGGACGCCGACGGCGCTAACATGGTTCTGGGCGGAGCGTCGACTTAAAATTTTCCAGTCGACCCATTTTTAAAGTCGACTTTTTTTTTTCTTTTTTTTTTTTTTTTTCCCAGCCCTAAATGGAAATAAGATACAGAACAACATAATTGTTTTTCTGGCAAGACCACTAAAGTAGGTGAGCATGGGTTACGATGGCAACAACATAGTTGCTATCTATCTCATTACAAACCGACATACATTCCAAAGGATTCTGAAGATCAGGTTATTTTAAGGTCAAGTCATTAATTGACATAAGGACCGCCTCTAAAATGCTGTCCTTGAAGTAGTAAACAGCATGCAATGCTTACAAAAAAAAAAGAAGTCATCAAGCTCCTATGAAAGTTGCTCAAGGACAGTTTATTTTTCATGTGACATTCAGATGGTTTTGTGGTGGAGATAAAACCGGGCAGATCTGGAATGCTGGGTTTCGGGGGGCTTTGTTTCGCCCCACCACAGCGCTTCATGTGATTTTTATTATACCCGTAATTAGTTCTGGCTCCGTGTTCTTCTGGCGTTTTTCTCTCGCCAGTGATCCAGGCCATTTTATCGTCGATGACAATTGAAAGTCATTTGTGCAGATGTCTTCTTTTAAAGGCTAAATGAAGCAAATCCGACAAGCAAATAAGAGAAAAAATATCTCAAGTCAGATGACACACTGAGGTTGTACAAAGTGGATCGAAAAAAAAAAAAAAAAGAGGGAGATGATGATGATCATCAACAAGTGTTTATGTTTCTGTAAATATCCTGACGAAACACGTTTTTGTTTGTTTGTTTTCCCTCCCACTTTCGTTGTCACTAAGATGCAAAGCAGATGTTTCAAGGCATGCCAGGGCTTGATGAGTCCTTTTTTTTTTAAAAGGTGTCTGCTTTAACCGCACAACCGCTCTTTTATTCCATGCAATGCCAAGTACTTATCATCTTTTCTCATCAAGCTGCGGAGGAGGATGTTTTGATTTGTTTTAGGACCAAAGTGATGGAGGGGAAAGATTACGTGGAGTGTTTTGTCAACATAATAATCAGTAACATTGAAGTAAATCTGTTTTATATGGATGGCTGGTTTGTCGACGGGTTCTTCGGTAAAACGTTCATGGATGCTATGATGAATGGATTTGATGCTTGATTAAACAATATTTTATGCTGATGATTCATCTTCATGCATGTTGTTAATGACAAAGTGACTCATTCAAACGTTTTGTGAGGCCATAAATATTCATTAGTCACATGATTGCTGACAATACATGTAAAAGTTCATCGCAAAGATGCTTTATGGTAGCAGTTTAGCATAAAAGGGGCTGTCAAGCAGTTTGCGACTCCCAGTTGAATCTTACTGTCAAATTTAAGCATAAAAAAATATAAATACATGTTTTCATTTTTCCTTAATATAGTCTGTTTAGTGCAATGTTAACAAACAACACTCCAAATGGCATCAGTGTTGGGGTGATATAAACCTTTTACGTAATCAATAATTGAACACATGCCGTGGAGCAACACATACAGTTTATATAACAGTATTTTTTTTCATTATCTGCGACAAAGTGACAAAAATCATTTCAGGTCACAGAGGAGCAACCATCTCCATGTATTTCTGTATTATATTGGGCACAAGTTCACGGAACTGTTGCAAAAAATGTGGCAAAAACTGCTTGATTTTTACGTTCTTCAATGTATGTTTTGATAAAGTAGAATATTATAGAGTGGTGTTTGTTTTTCAGGTTCTGATTGAAGTGTCGAGTGTGTGATTTTGGGATAAGCTCTTCTGCTTGGACAACCATTGCCATCAGAGCACCCCGACGGGATGGAGGAAAGGTACGCTACTATAATGATATGAAGCTCAAGATACGATAATATACTGCTACCGATCAGGTTAAGGTGATGGACCATGTTACTATGGTAACTGACCGAGAGCTTAAATGACTTTTTTTTTTTTTTTTTTTTTCTTTCAGGCTAGAATTCCCGCTTATCCTCTGGTTTCAGTTACCTCCCTTTCTGAAACGAGTTTCCCACTTTTCAGGGTTTCTTAACCCAAGTTTCTCACTAAACCTGCTTCGTGAAATACGCCCATGCTCTGCAATCTCACTGCCGTTTACTGCTGTGTTAGCAAACAGGCTGTGTGTTAGCATATTTAGATTTTTGAACTCTTGTCTGCTGGAGTTGAATGTACGGCTTTGAACATACTCATTCTCCTTGTCATAGATGTCACATCGAGAGAAAGCAAAAGATGGATTGATAGCTACGTTCACAAGTCGTTTGGCCCCAGGTACTGTGTGTTCACAAGTGACATGATCCTCCAGGTGAACTCTTGTGTGTACAGTTTTTAAAGTGAGTGCAAGAGCTTTGTCACTCTGATTGAAAGCCAAATGTAGATTTGACCTGCTGCCAATGAGTTTGTGTGTCGGTGAGTGTTTAAGTTCCTTCCTCCGCTCACCAACAATCACTTGTTTTTATGTACGGCACATTTAAGGACCCTTTTATGCTGCGGGATACATTCCAGACCCACCCACAATACGTCGAAAATGTCTGTACACGATAGAGTTAAAAAAAAAAATATATAGTTTTAGAACGATGATGTAGCTGTGACTCAGCATTCCAACATGGCATCAATTCACCCTTCCATTGTCACAAGATCTCTTTAACATGTTACCGGTAGTTTGTAGTATCTGGAAGCTATGCGGGTCATATGATAGACATTAAAAAAAAAAAAAAAAACTCTTAATTTTGCCTCCAGTACCAAGCAACGGATCATTCACTGTGAAAGTTCCGACCTAATTAAATGCCTTGCACCGTTTCTAGCACACATACACAAACATGTCCATTTCTCCTCAATTTATTGTGCTATGTTGTCATATGATTGCATAGTCTTAACAAATCTATATGTCAGGCAAATATTGTGACTGTAGCACTTAACCTGTTGCAGCTTTGCTCTGGCTATCTCTCCAGCGTGCAGGTAAGGTCAACGCTGCGCTGACCCGATGGTAAGGGCAAAGTGATTTAGCTTGTGTTTTGGCTGCCAGGCTGTAAAGGTAAGGAGCTGTAAACTAATTAGTGATTAATTGTTGCATGTAGCGGCGAGGAGTGCAGACGCACAAGAGAGCACTCAGCGGCAGCCTCGTGTTTATATGAGCGTTCCCATCTTGATATTACATTAGGCAGAGCTGTGAATTATAAATTGCTTATTTAAGTGCCATAACACAGCGCAGTGGAAATAAACTTGGGACTTAAGAGTCCAAATAAAAGACTTACTGGAGAAGTAATTTGCATCACCGCCTGGCCTTTTAATGGTAGTCCTCAGGCTAATGGGCATTAACTGAAATTATTTTTTAGTTTGGTTAATTTTCTGATGGACAGGCACTACGGTTTATATATATATATATATATATATATATATATATTTTTTTTTTTTTCCTGATCTTAATTAAGAAAACAAAGCTATTTATGGTTGTTTGAGGAGGACTGAATCTCGCAGCTAATATGGATAGTAGGGATAGACCGATTATTGGTGCCGATATTTGGCATTTTGACAAATATCTCCGTCGGCCATTTTTACTAATCTGAAGGTCGATAAAGTCGGTATCTCTGAATGCTTGCGAACGTAGCGAAATTTAGGGTTTTCATCAGGATTTGTAAGATGTTCACAGACAGTTTTTACTTTTCACAAATCCATTTCCAACATGTTCAGACAATTTTTACTGTCTGCGAAGATCTTTTGAAACCTTTTATGAACCCTGACGAAAACCCCAAATTAACATTTTTCGCTCAGTGAGTTACAGGGAAATTTTCATTTATGGATTTATTTAAATTTCCACTTTATACAAAACAAAAAAAATGCTGACACTGGGAATTCAAGTTCCTTTACTTTTTATTTAAAAAAACAACAAAAAACTAAATAAAATTAATAAATTATTTTAATTTGGAAAACTTCATCTTCAGTAGAAATTCACTTGCTTAGATTTTAATTTTGCATAACACATGCTAATGATGCTGGAAGCTCCCTGCAATTTTTGTTAGAATTTTTAAACTGAGCTACCAATTCTTGGTATGTTTAAGATTAAAAGAAAAGCTCATTTTTAAAATTTTGACAATAATATTTTCTCTTTTACTGAAAATGAATATCGGCTTGAAATATCAATTCTCGGTCTCCTTGACTACTAATAATCGGAATCTGTATCGGCCTTGAAAAAACAACACATCGGTCAATGACTAATCGATAGGACAGGCGGTGCACTTAGTGTCAGAGCTTTAGAGGACAGTGTGCCAAAGCAGCAAATCCTCCCCAGGGATTTTCACCCGGCAACATGTGAGTGCTAATGCTGACCGGTTGACTCCAGATGTTTATGCACTAAAAAATGTCAAGTCTGCGGCTCATTTTCCTGCCAACTTTTTATCCACCTAATCATCATCGCAATCAGCACAGGCTAAATTGGGCCTAGAAAGGATTAACAAGCGGATGCAGAGGTCAGCACACTTGTGTATTGGTAAACAGTGGTTCACATGGGTTATGACAATCATCAGAGCTGATAATGATGTTTTGAAGGCAGAATTTGATACAGATCTAATGAGACTGTATTGAGTGTCTTGAGTTATCTTCCTCCTCCCTGCAGCCCCGATGTTGTCAAGCTCACTTAAAGGGGAAGGGCAAAATTCCAACGGTAAGAGGGAATTTCAATGAATGTTTTACAGCCTTTAGGCAGGTGAGTCATCATCCCGCCATTATGCCGTGACAAAACTAGTTTTAGAGGCGTTTGTGAAAGCGAGCATCGCTGGTTATTCACAGGTGTGAGTGCTCTCACCTACGTGATGGGAAGGTGACGTCAGCGTGTTTGTGGTAGCAACAGCTGACTTGAAGCATAGTAGCAGACACTTTTTTTTTTTTTTTTTTTTTGGGGTCAATTACCATGTTGCTGGAGACCTCTACTGCTGCTATATTGACCACACTTGAAATGTCTGAAGATATTACACCTCAGCTTCTACAAGTTATAATTTGTGGGCCTAATTTTCCCATTTTAAAAATATTAAAGGAACATATCACAGTTGCTCAGGTAACAACCAATCAGGACTCAGCAATAGACCTCAACTCAAAAGTCTTATTTAACTGTTCAATACATATATAAAATAGCAAAAGGACAACAATATTAACATATGGCTAGCATACGTTTTTGTTGGTTTTAGACAATTTTCAAAATGTAGGTCAAATGTAAAAAATAAAATAAAAAAATAAGTGTTTCATAAAAATTTTGTGGAGCCCACTGTACGTATTGAAAATTGCACAAAGAATCTATAAAATGTTGATGTTCAGGACAGGTCTGATGTGTGGGGGGGAACTTTCATGATTTTTCACCCATGTTTAGACCCTCAAAAACAGCATAATTTTTCTGTACAAGCGGCGCATCGCCAAGGAAACAGCGCACTGAAATAAAAAGCTTTCGATAACTTTTCATCTTCAACATCTTAAGATGAAACTCGACAACTTTAAAGACGATCAGATAAATTCTTTAGGTGGAGTTTGTTAAAATATGACCCCATAAAACGGCCAGAAATGGCAACAAATTCCAAAGAAAATGAAAACAAGATGGTGGAATTCTTTTTATGTTTAGCATATTAGTCCAAAAACATTTTTTGTACGTTGAGGGCTGTTACATATGCCTCCAAATTTTCATCCAAGTTTGAAGACTGTTGGATAAATTCTGTAGGAGGAATTTGTTAAACTATAAAACGGACAAAACAATTTCAACAAATTCCAAAGTAAACCAAAATGGTAGACTTCCTGTTAGGTTTAGCATATGGCTCCAAAGTATTTATTTTTTATTTTTTTTATTTTTTATTTTTTTGGTATGTCAAGGGTTGTTCCATATGCCTTCAAATGTTCATAGCTCTAGTTGAAACATACAACTGGGAATGTTTCACTAAGAAGGAATTTTGAAGCGTAAAATTTGATGGTCCTCTGGGGGACTTCCTGTTCGGTTTAGCAAAAATATTTTTTTGTACGTCATGGGCTGTTACATATGCCTCCAAATTTTTGTAGCTCTGTTTACTCGCGACTGCCACCTCTGCCCCAAAGCATAGCTGCAGCATCCCAACTGTGGAAAGTTAGCAGCTCATGCATGCAATGTCGTACGCTAGCTAACACCACAGGCTAATGCTAGCACAACGCCACATGTCCGCTACTCCGCGGGGAGTCACATGGCGTCATCCTCCACCACTCCACCCCTCCCCTCCCGAAATAACAGCCCAAGTTTGAAGTTAAACAGGTGTTAACCATCTAGGACAAGGTGGCAAAAGTGTGAACCCATTAAATGTGCAAAAACGGGTCAAAATTTGACATACTCATACTTTACTTCCTGTTCATTTTAGGGTACGGCTACCAAAGTCTTTTCTGTTCGTCTCGGGGTGCTACACGTGTCACCCAATTTTCGTAGCCATAGCTCAAACGTAGCAGGACAATGCTCCAATTTTTGCGGAGAAGAATAATAACAATTCCTATTCCAATAAGGACTTCAGCGGTCGCTGCTCGGGCCCCAATTACATTCCCCAATTACAAAACTGGCAAAATCGTAAACAAAAATAAAAGATTATTAATACTTATTTTGAGTTGTTTAAATGTGTATATATATTTGTACTTTATTTATTTATTCATTTATTTATTTTTTACATTTAAAAATAATAAATTAAATAACTCTTGTTTGGTCCAAAAGAAACTTAAACTTATTTGTCTTAATATTGTTTACGCTTAAACATTTTCTTGTTTTGCACCAAAAACACCATACGATTGTCCTAATTGTGATTTCAGTTACCACCAAATGAACCATGATTAATATTTTCTTCATAATCGAGCAGTCCTACCAACATTTTAGTTCCTCTAACTTATTAATTGCTCAAGACAAAAGCATACATGTGGCTAACTCTCCTTTACTTAAGAGACCAAACAAGACACAACAGGATTGTGCACAATATGCAATTTAAAGCATCTTATTTTCGCTGTAAAAAAAAATGCATGTAATGAAGCAACAAATTAATGATTTTAAGGCTCATCTGAATGTAGGTAGTTATTTCATAGAATAATCAGAAGTGATCCTTTTTGAGATTAATGTGATGATACTATTATTTATTGCGAATGGCCCTTGTCATGGAAAAAGTTTGTGCAGCCCGCCAACTGGCCATTTTATGATCACGCCACAATTAGCTGGCAAGATTTTATCAAATTATTTTTTTTTCCAATCATAAAAAAAGTTATTGCTCTTGTAGAAGTCATTGCAATTTAGATAATGATCAAATGAGCCATGTAGTGTGTTTGATGAGTTTAAATGAGGAGAGAACATTTTTCACAGTCAAATGTGCTGCAGTTTGGTACGCCATGGTGACTTGCATTACCATTGTCCAAACTTGGATAGCTGACCTGCCTTGTCAATTGTGATTTGGAAAAGGTTGACATCACTTTAGCAATAGAATTTTGGTTCTTTGCACAAGTGAAATGTTTGAATATTGAATGCCTTTAGATTTATAGCATTCTAAGCATAGAGGAATGTGTCCTCTGGCAACTGTAAGATGGTTTTCATGATGCCCAATTGCGAAAAACATTCACCAGAACACAACAAAAGACCCTCCGCAAGTGTTATGCTACAAAAGTACGACATTTGGCAGCAGCGAATCCGACTGGATTGACAGCTTCTCCGATCACACTCGGCTAATAGAACGGTCTGCACTCACAGTCAGAGATTGTTGGATTTCAAGCAAGCTGTGTGTATAAAACAGGGCGAGTACAGTTGATTCAGTATTATAAGCAAATGGCCCTCAGAGATCAGGGAAGTTAATCCAGTGTCAAGCCTAATGGAATCACCAACACAAGAATAGACTTGTAAGGCTCTACAGTGGCTTTGAACGTCCTTCCTCGTTTGTATGTGTGTGCGCGTATCGGTAGTATTTTTATTGTCGACAGCTACTGCGCTTGTTAATCATCTGGACACGGTGACCAGTGACCGAGGACAAACTCAAGTAGCATCAATGTAATGCTTGAATTAATATAATTCAAGTGTATGAACTTCACTTTTATTTTTTTATTTTTTTTCCTTTTTTTTTTTTTTTTAACTGCTTATATTTGGAGCGAGTAGGGATTGGCCTGAAATTTTGCGTTGCATTCTTGCTGAATTAAATTTAAGGGATTTTCCTGATTTTTTTATTTTTTATTTTATTTTATTTTTTATCAAAAGATCAACATGCCTGCAGTCAAACCGGGTGGTGACAATGTGATGGTCTGGGGCTGCTCTGCTACTTCAAGACCTCGACAAAATTCAGACGTAAATCCAATTGAGATTGATTTAAGTCATTTTAATTGCCAATATTAGTAGCTTAAACAAATGTGTGAAGAAAAGTGGGCCAAATTTCACGGGATAGGTTTGGATTTGTTCCTCCCCCGTTATACCGGTAAATAAAATCGTCATTTTAGAAACTCAAATTTTACTTGGGTTTTATTTTTGCCATATTAAAATTGGTGTAAAAAGCTGAAACCTCAGCGTGGCAAATATATTCGTTGATGTCACAGCCTGTTCCTCAAGAAAGTCCCGAGGTCCCCCAACTCTAAGAAGGGCGACAGTGTACTTAGTGGAAGCAAACAATCGCATTAAAAAGATCAAATTAGTGGGAATTATATTAGCAATTGTTCATTGTGGCCCTTCGATCATAATCAAAAGAGTTGGTAGAAGAGCATGCTGCACTGAACGCGCATGATTCACCTCAAAACAACAATAGAAGTTCGTGGCCAAATTTCCGCTTTTAAAAACGCCTCATGATGAGTCAAGCTGCGGTGACATTGTTCTTCCTGGCACTCGCTGTCCTCAACTTGTGATCCCTGATGAGATATTAAGAGAAAAATATTGGCCATATAAGCTCAATTTCACTTGCTGTTTTTTCTGTGTAACCCTAATCGATTAATATCAGCCATGTTATATATTTTTTATATTTTTTTATATTTTTGACCGCCAAAAACGTTTAATAACGATCAGTAAAATCACGACGTATGCCGCCATAAACGTTAAATGACGTCAACTAAGATTTTATTTTATTTTTTTTCTCATTGCAACATCTAAGTGCAGCGCTGCCTGGTCAATGGGTTGTGGAATCAAAATCACTAACTATGGCCAGCAGATGGAAGCATTGTATCTCTTTTCGTGAACGATCCAAGCCTTTGTCATATCAACTTTCAATTTAAAACTCTCTTCACTGCCCTTGAATCACGACATCAATGTGACCATCCCTGGCAGGCTGGCACCGGACCAAAGAGTCACTAGTCAAAGGATTTCCCCCCCCCCCATGTACGATTAGAGGTTAAACTTAGACATTGTCGAACACACGATAACTTCATTTAATGGCATTAACTGTGTCTGTTGGCTTGCAGCTGCAGTCAGTAGAAAACGTCACCGTGAACATTTCTCATCCAGAGTACAAAGCAGCATCCGCATGTCGGATCGGAGCGCAAAAACACTCCCCCGTGATAGAAAGCCAAAACCATACAGTATGTAGCCGCCCAGTGGGAACACCATGTCAGTTGAAACAAACAGCGTATCATTTAATGTGTCCTCCTGACACAATGTAAGCTGTAAGACAAAAAAAAAAAAAAAAGATTATTTGCACATGTCTGTCCAATTCTTTGCATCCCACTCTCCACTGGGACCACACTAGTCTGACTTTGACTTTGTTCTCCCACTGACTCATAAAATGGAGCTGAGTGGGCAGATGCACATTAGGGTCTGCGTGGATCCATTAGTATTTATTCCAGGTTGTTAACTACTATACTAACTTCGAGTGGACACTAACCAGACTCTACGTATACTGTGCACACTAATCCTGTCTTCACGTGCTATGGGAGAGATGGGCCTTACCACTTGGGAACGACAGTTCTGTTCATGTGCTTTTGTTGCTGTAGCAAACAAAAAAATACACATGGAAGCTGATGTACTCTTTGTTCGTAAAAGTGAACAATTACGGCAAATAATGAGTTGTAAAGGACAGGATATTGAATTGTGTATGCTACGTAATTGTGTAGATTGTAAGACGTCGTGGTTTGGTTAGATTTTGTTTTACTTTTGTCATGGTTCAGGTTTAGTTTGGGATTTGTCTTTATCCTCGTGTTTCTTTAAATTTAATCCGTAATCTGTGTTTTGTTTTGTTTCGTTTTGTTTTCCTCCCTAGTCTTGTCAAACATTATGTCCACCTGTGTTTTGAGCTGCCCTTCCTAATGTGTCAACCAATCAGCACCATCTGCCACTTGTGCCTTGCTCAGCTGTGTCTTGTTGTGTTAATTAGTGTTTGTGTATTTAGTCTCGTGTCTCCCCTCTGTCTGCGTCGATTCATTGTCATTTTCCTCATGTCATACTGCCAGTTTTGTTCCATGTCGTTTTACCCTTTTGGACTTTGTTGTTTTTGTTTCTTAGTTTGTAGCTCATTTTTGTCTCCTTGTTTTTGTTCATTCAACTTCTTATTGACCTCATTATTTGCCTCTTCGCCGTGCTTCCCTACATTTGGGTCCACCACCACACCTCGTTTGTTACAAACATGCTAGCGGCCGATAACGCCCTTACAAGTGTTACTATTTCTGGCCATTCACTTCTGTGCTCTCCGCCACGTTGAAACTTGAATCATTCTCTCAACTCGGAAACTCGGGTATCAAAATGAATTCCTGGTTGTCCAGTGGAAAATACGACTCAACGTGGTATTTACCATAATTTTGGATACCACATGAAGGCAACATAAGACCTAAAAAGAGAGATGCCATCAGCATGTAATACATTATCATCACAATCCATTCGACACCACCAAATGCATATGATATATGTACAGTACGGTAGATATAGTACTGAAATTGTTCATTTGCTCAATTAATTTCAATCTCCGAAATCACAGACGAAGTGAAATCCATGAACCAAGTATAATTGAGACAGAAAACTTCAATTAACAGATCCTTCTCACCTTTGTTTGGCAGTTGGTAGCCAGTTTTGTAGCCAATTGTAAGTTTACTTTGACTGCCAAAAATAGTGCTTTAAGGCATTCCATGTTTAGTCACTTGGTACACTTTTAGTGGTGCCAGACATTCAAATTTATAAGAAAATGAAGAAAATCGTCAGCTGGAAGCTTAACAGGATTAATTTGTTTTTCCCCCATGGCTGAATATGTTTTAATATTCCAATTAACAAACCAGCAAGTAACATCGAGAGTAAACTGGGCCCTGAGTTCTATAAGCGTCACATTTAGGTTTCAATATTTAGCTTTATTGCAGAGATTAAAGTTAGGATTAGTTTTATTTTAAGGTTAGGGTTAAAACCAAATGGCAGGACAAGCAAGGATTAGGTGTGTGTGTGTGTGCGCATTTGCGTGGTTGACACACTGGGCAGCGAGTTGTGCCCGCTGGCCATGAGAACATCTGTCAGATCCAATATCAAAGTGGCCACTAGTCTGACTCACGTCACCGTACATCACCTGCGGGCGTCTAATGTCAAAACTTTTACCACCAAATTATTCATGCGTGTTTGTTCAACCATTAACATTGCATCATCAAAGAGAGCAAAAAAAAAATGATGCTGACACTAGGACCTCCCTACACTTTATTTCTAAAAATAAGAATAAAAAAAAATTGTAAATGATGTTGAAATTTCGGAAAACTTCAGGCAACTGTATACTTGCTTATAGTTTTTAATTAGCTTAACACATGCTAATGAACCTGGAAGCTCCCTCCAATTTTTGTTATGATTTTTAAACAAATCTGTTAGTTATTTATGTTTAAAATTAAAGGGATACATAATGTATTTAGCCCATTATAGTAATAAAATGTTAATATTTTGCCTATAATTAATTTCATACTTAAATTATTTTTCATGTACAATTAGTACCTTTAAAAACACATTTTGTAACTTGCTGTTGACTGAAAAATGACATCACAAGGGCTCAGGTAACCAATCACAGCTCAGCTTGTGAATGTCACATGACCAAACCTAGAAAACAGGTGAGCTTGAGCGGCCTTGAAAAAAACAAAACAGTCACTCGTCACAATCTAGTACCGTATTTTCCGCACTATAACGTGCACCGTATTATAAGGCGCACCTTCAATGAATGACATATTTTAAAACTTTTTCCATATATAAGGCGCTACAGTAGAGGCTGGGGTTACGTTATGCATCCATTAGATGGTGCTGCGCTAAATGGAATGTCAACAAAACCGTCTGATAGGTCAGTCAAACTTTATTAATAGATTACAAACCAGCTTTCTGACAACTCCATTCACTCCCAAAATGAATAAACAGATGTTTTATTTTCTCTGAGGTAAAGTATTAGTATTAGATGGCGGGATCTTCTGCGCATGCGCGTCACTGATCGTGCAGGGTCACCGATAGCGTCTTGACAATGACACCTGTTGCGGCTCAATATTGATCCATATATAAGGCGCACTGGATTATAAGGCGCATGGTCAGCTTTTGAAAAAAGAAGGTGCCTTATAGTGCGGAAAATACGGCAATTGTTTTCATGGTGTAGTCAACCTTTCGCTCAAAGTCAAATGGTATGCAGCTGCTCGCGGTATGGAAAATGGATGGACGCTTCAAAGGGAGAGGTGGCGCATACTAAAGGATTCAGGAGTTCATTTGTGCGATCGTTTCTATCTGCATCATTTCGACGGTCACTGCTCTTATCAGCAAGTTGCAGAGTCCACGTTTTGAAGATGAATGTGTTGTGGATGTTAAAAAATGGGGTCGTAAAAAGAAAAAAAAAATGAGGTTCATAAATATGGGTGCAGTGAAAGTGAGGGAGATAAAATCAATTATTTCAGACAGGAGAAAGATTAGCAGGTCAAAACAGGCAGAAAGAAGAGGGGCCAGCAGGCATCTGACTGAATTTCTGGGAAAGCACAACCTCACTTCGGGAACACTTGATCTCTATCTGCTTTTCCTGTCCGTCAAAATCAATACAACAAAATTGGGGACGCTAAATTGCTCGTTATTCACTTTTTACTGTTGGAGTTTTTCTTTGTTGTATTTCTATTGTGTGAAGCCAAAAGCACAAAGCAATAACTCACTCATGTTTTAGTCCATCGTGCCGTGTGAGAGGGAGAGGAAGTTGTACGGCATGCGCCTAATCAAACGCCTTATGTTGTCTTTGTGTGTACAAGCCATAAGAATGTGCCGCATATAAACACTCTGCTAAAAGGATAAACTATCACGGGGCCAGCGGGGCTCTGAAGATTGCAACCACATAAGATGAAAGAACCCAACTTGATCCAAGCACAGCCGATGTCTTCCAACAATTGATTGGCACAAATCAATTGTAATAATATACAAAATATACACGTTGAAAGCACTAAGGCAAATGCTTCCAATTCAACAATAAAGTTGATTCTGATTCTCCAGAATCCTGAAAGTGTTTACAGTTTCCTCAACCTTGAGTGAATCCTGGCAGTGATATCACGGAAGAGGAAAAAAAAAAATTAAAAAACATTAACGGAAAATTCTTCTTCTCGTTGTGAATCAAATCCAGTTCAGCACCACGGCTGGTACTTACATCACATCATCCACCTCTCTGGAGCAGCGTAAAATCTGGACTCCACATGATTTTGTTTTGCGTCGTCCAGATTCCGATCTATTTGATCTCAAATCTACTTTTTCCTCAGAACAAGGCGTTCTCATTGTATATGCAGACTTTTTTTTTTTTATGAATTTATTAGTTTTAACCTAACCATGATTTAAAAAAAAAAACAAAAAAACAAAAAAAAAACTACCCAATTTTTCAAAATCCAAATATTTGTATCCATCTCAGGGGCAGCCATTTTGCCACTTCTTGTCAACTGAAGATGACATCACAGTTGCGCAGAACTCAGGCAATAGCCAATCACAGCTCATCTTTCTGAACCTGAGCTATGATTGTTTTGGTTTTTTTTGTTTTGTTTTTTTCATTATTTTGTATTGAAACTTTGCATTTAACATTCGCAACATAACAAACATCAATTCTAAGTTTCCATCTTATTTACATCAAAAATCAATCAACAATTATACATGAAAAAACAAAACAAAAACAAAAAAGAAGCTAAACAATGAAAACAAACAAAATAACATAAGGCACAAAAAAAACCCCGATTCAATTAAGGTCAATAAAAGATTATTCACCAAGATTTACTGAAACCTGAGCAACTGTGATGTCATCTTCAGTCGACAACAAGTGGCAAAATGGCCGACCCCTGAGATGGATAAAAACGGCAGAATTTTGCTTCATAACTCGTATTCCACAAATGTAATATTAATTAGAATGTCATGTTTAGACTAGTGATGTCACATATAACATATTACTGTCAAAATATGTTTAAGGTTGACTTCCTCTTTAAGTAGTTGGATTCATGGAGAACAAATTATGTACTTTTTCTCATTTTTGTCTGTCGGTCTTATCAAGGTGTCACAGACAAATATGAACAAAATTTAAATACCTTATCATCCGTGTTTCTGGTGCAACGTCATGAATGACAAACACTGCCAGAATGCTTCCTTCAAATGAAGCTATTAAGACCAGTGCCTCATTTCATGGAGATATTCTATAAAAGTAAAGTCGTCCTCCCTCACTCATTGTTACTCATTCATTTTTAATGGCCGCATCTTCTTTGTTTCTATTAAGCACAGAATAATAACAATTGTTATTAAAGTAATGATTAGTGGCATGTCCCTGGGAGGCTTTTTTTTTTTTATACCCTTTATCTAATTAATGGTCTGTTCACACCCTCTACAATTGTCATCTTTCCCCTGCCTCCAACGAAGATTGTTAAACTGAATTGCTGCAGCTGTTTTCCCACTGGCACGCAACTGCCCAAAGACTTGGCCCTGTGGTGCAGTGGATGGCCTTTTTAAGGGCCTATAAAGTAGACACGGCACTGGCGCATGCCTTCGTCTCCCTCTCCCTGACTCCCTAATTCCTCACTTTGCTGTGCGTCTGCATGGCACTGTTGGGACGGCGTCCAATCGGCCGCTGCAACAGTTGTTCAACAGCCCCTGCGCGCGGACACGCACTCCAGTAGACTGTCAGCAACAAAACGATCACACCTGCCTAACCCAAATTGTCAAGACCGGTGCAGTGAAGTGCCTCCATACATGATATTTTTCCGGTTCCTTCACTGTGCACTTCGCATACTTCACCAACGGTAAAGCGCAAAAGAAGCAGCTATAGAGGGAAAATAATATTGAAATTAATTTGCTTTTAATTTAAACACATTACGATTAAGACCCTTTTTATTGACTTGCACATGCACACAGGAAATTAGAGATCTGTCGTAAATCCGTTGCAGTCGTGAACACGACAAGCGCACATGATAGTGATGCTCTGGAGCAGCGTGGATGCCTGTTGGGGAACCAAATATGAGACAAAATTTGGAGTTTTAGCTGACCATTTGGATCGCATTAACACATTACATTCAATAGACGATAACTTACTGTACAAATAAACCCGCCTTTAATGCATAGAAACGTGCAGAATTATTTACCGGACCTGCACGTCAATATGTTGCAAATCCAGACATACTTTACCCATACAAACACTAGTATCCTTAAATGCACATTTAAGCTATCTAGAGAGAAGTTCACTTTGCTATACTTTTTACAGCTAAAATTGGTCCTCCTTTCAGTTTATAATAAACTTTTATGTAAGTAAGTGAAGGAGTAATAAACGTCAAGTACAAAAAAAGCTGTTACAAGAGTGGAGGATTATGGTCTAATGGTTTATGTGTTAAAAAAAATAAATAAATAATGTAACTTTTGCAAAAAAAAACCAAACATATTTCAGATATACTTAATTCTTCCAGGTATTCTGAAGCATGTCGTGTTTTCAAGTGTCAAGCGCATATAAGAACAACTTGAATAGGCTTCATATTTCCAAAAATACAAGCTCAACCACATCAGCGAGTTCCACTCCCTTGAACACGTCCACACGCCTTTCCACACAGCTCCAGGGGACTCTCACAATATTTATGCGCAACTTAAAGAAACCCAACCCTCTACCTGCACAAAGACCTGCGCAATCTCTCCTCCCTGCATAGTCTCATTCGTGTTATGTGGCTTTGTATTGGAGGAAACCAGCTTTGAAATGCATCACATAACGTGTGTTGTACAAAAGGTAAATATTTACTCGGCAGCCCTTCAGAGCTTTTAAACCCGCCTTTGGTGCCAGGTTCAGTTCATTCAAACGCTTTTTGAAATGCACACATGAACACTTCCTAACTGGCATTTAGTCATTTGAAGTGAGTCAGAAAAAGTTTTGTCCTCCTACCGTAATAAAGGTAACCATAGCATCGGCCGGTTAGTATCCAACAGAGTCGACATGAAGATGATTTAATTCTTGGACAGAATCCTTTGGCGAAAACTTCTCTCTCTCACTGAGGAGGGCCGCAGAGTGTCTGCACACCGCCACCGCCACACTGCTTCTGGTCGGAAGGAGAGGATCAGGGTGTGCGTAATTCTCGCTCTCTAACTCTCTAACTCTCTCCCCCGCCCTCCCCCTTCCCCCCTTTCTCACCCCTTCCAACATAATCTACACACTACACTCTCTCTGATGCAGGACAGATGGCTCTCGGTGCACGTCGCTGCAAATGCACGCAGCCGGTGCGCGCAAAACTAATTTGGAGAGGTATTTTTGATCATGTTGTGTTGAACGACTTTTTCAATTCATTTTATGTCAGTGATTCTTTTGACAGAGCGTTAAGTCCTCTGGCCAATATGAAAATGAGATGTCAAAGATGATCCCAAATTGTCTATTTTGATAGCAGAAGATGCGACTTCATTTCTTTTCTTTTTTTTTTTTTTCTTTTCTTTTAGCATCACACATGCAAAACTGCTGCTGCTCGATTTGAATAAAATAGAGAATAGAATAGACTTTATTCACCATTTGCACAAATTCTTAGCAGGATAAGCACATTGGAATTCGTGTGTTTTCTTTGAGTCAAAAAATAACTAGGTAAGGATGAAACGGGAAACAAATACAGCTAAAAACATATTTAATAGCTACACATGTAGACACGTTTGTAAGACGAATAGTATCCTAAAAACATGTGCGAGGTGATAATAATAAGAGTCCTAAAAATTAAATTACACATTTAAATTGCACGTATTGGCAAACACTGCGGTTGGCTGTCACGTCCAGTTCTGTCACGTCAAGTCCAGTCTCGTCCAGTTTTGTCACATCAAATCTAGTCTCATCCAGTTCTGTTATGTCAAATCCAGTCACGCCCAGTTCTATCACATCAAATCCAGTCTCGTACAGTTCTGTCCAGTCAGGTCCAGTCACGTCCAGTTCTGTCACATCAAGTCAAGTCCAGTCACGTCCAGTTCTGTCACATCAAGTCCAGTCACGTCCAGTTCTGTCACATCAAGTCCAGTCTCGTCCAGTTCTGTCAAGTCCAGTCACGTCCAGTTCCGTCACGTTAAGTCCAGTCTCGTCCAGTTCTGTCACATCAAATCCAGTCTCGTCCAGTTCTGTCACATCAAATCCAGTCTCGTCCAGTTCTGTCACATCAAATCCAGTCTCGTCCAGTTCCGTCACATCAAATCCAGTCTCGTCCAGTTCCGTCACGTCAAATCCAGTCTCGTCCAGTTCTGTCACGTCAAATCCAGTCTCGTCCAGTTCTGTCACGTCAAATCCAGTCTCGTCCAGTTCTGTCACGTCAAATCCAGTCTCGTCCAGTTCTGTCACGTCAAATCCAGTCTCGTCCAGTTCTGTCACGTCACTTGTCAATAAATCACCCTACGTTACTCATTTCCTCTGTCTGATCAGTCTCCTCTCATTTGGGTCCATAAATCTCTTCTCCACCTCATAACCGTAACAAATATAAGTCAAGTGAAAAGTGTAAAAGAGATGTTATATTCTACGATACATCTTGCCCTCTTTAATGTCTTGTGCCACTAGTCTTACAGTGGCTAGGAAGAAGCTATTGTGGAGGCGGGTCCTGCAACGGATTTGACAGCGTTTACGCGTGTTTTGAGCTCTTGTATTTATTGAAACAGGCTCTTTCAGCCATTTAGCATCAAAACGCATCAAAACTGACCTGGCGAAGTTGCAAGAGTTTGCTGCACATCTGGTCGCTCCTGTCTGTCGCCGATCAATCTCACCAGAAACATCTGGTAAATGTTTTTTTTTTTTTAGGCCTGATGTGATCTGTCTGATAATGGGTAGGGTGTTGATGGACAGACGGATGTTATTCAATGATTTCTT
This sequence comes from Festucalex cinctus, assembly GCF_051991245.1. Lineage (NCBI taxonomy): Eukaryota > Metazoa > Chordata > Actinopteri > Syngnathiformes > Syngnathidae > Festucalex > Festucalex cinctus. The sequence goes on from NC_135426.1 coordinate 18,230,957, forward strand.
TTGGCACTTAACTGACATATGGAAGTGTTCCAATGACGGATCTGTAAGTGCTCTCAAGAAGAAGAAAAAAAATCATACAAAAGGGAAACTCAATGTAGTCTTGAACTGGACTTTTTATACAGTTAATCTTTGATTGAAATGATCCTTGTGGCAAGGCTAACTTTGAACAAGAACAAGATGTAGTACTTTGAAGCCTCATTATGTCAACATGCACTGATACAAATGCACTACAAATTTTCTCTTGTCAGGAAATGGAGGGCCATACTTTACATTGTTGTTTTTCCCTCCATGATAAAGCATTCATCATACTTCATACATCACGAGGGCTCCCTGTTCAAGTGTCCCGTTTTTCAGCGTCATCACTGTAGCGGGTGTTGCATTTTTAATGTCCACAATGGCGATGCTTTTCTTCACGCAGCCCCTCGGGCTCCCCGCATGACGCCAAGCTGAGTAATTATTTTTCTGGACCAAAGTGAAATCATCAAATATGCAAGCAGCAAGGCGGAGGCAGAAAGTTTTACATGGATGAATTAAGTGGGAGAGGACAAGAAAAGGCAAGTCAGCTGACGGATGAAACTATGACTCAGAAAAGATGAAGAGTGGGGTGATGTTAGCAGAGTTGATCATTTCAATTTTACTTGCTGCAAATTGTCTTTTGCCTTTATGATTCCAACCGTATTGTTCTGTTGAACAACTTTCCTTGGTGCGATGGTCCACCATGCATTTCTTTAAAGTGGACTGTAGCAGTTCATTTGAGTTGGTGGAACAGATCCCTTTCAGTCTGAATGATCCTCCGTGAATCGGTCATTCTAATACTTTTAATTTTAAATGCTCGATCCTGCTGTTTGCTAGAATCTCGCTCAGCTGCCCTTACCAGAAAGAAGAGTCAGCCTGATGACAACCAGATGCATGCAAATAGCAGGTGGACACACTTTTAACTCATTTACTTCCAATAAAGTGTAAATACGTTTTTTTTTAATGTTCTAAGTGTCCCAAAGACGTATTTATACTTTTTTTTTTTTAATTCTAGACCATACAAAAGGCTTTGATGCAGCCTCTCAACTGCAAAGAACGGTTGCAGAAATGGTAGTTATTACACAAACGGCCAGCAGGTGGCAGCAGAGCAAAGGAGATCAACCAGGGCCATGAAGAAAAAAAGCTCAATTACTTACAATTTTAAATAGATTTGTGAAAACTGATGAAACTTAGCTCTCTTCTAATGCTAATTGCTGCAAAACGAAAACAGATAGAAACATACTTTTTTTTCTGATAAAAGAAGAGACGTTAATCTTTCTTTTGATAGGTTCCATGCTTTTATAGCCATAGAACACAATATTCTGTGGGCCTTGCAAAATCAGTCAAAATCCAGTAAAACAGCCGGGAGCGAACGGGATTGCTTCTGTGAAAATGGCTGGGAGTGAATGAAGAGACGAGTCAAATTTCCAGTTTCTTTATTCACCAGTGTTTTGCAGTTGACAACCAAGCACATAAACTCACATCTGACAATAAAACTCATCCCGGAACAGTCCGTCTGACAACTTATAGCCAAGTATCAAGTATCCCAACTATAGGCGGCCTCTCGTAAAGAAATGTGTAATAGAGACCAACGAATAAATTCCTTTCAGTTGGATACGTCCGTGAAATTTAAACAAGAAGAGCAGGGTGTTCCTGGCAGACTAAATATTACCTGACGAGAACACAAACAAGAGGCACAATTACGCAAACCAGGTTCAAATTGTTTGCGCAGAAAATTCCTCGTCTCGTACGTGAGATTAAATCGCGTCCGTCTTTGTTTGCACTGTGAAATAGGCATCGAGAACAATGGCGGCTAGTAACAGCAAACACACTTCCAATTGTAGCTGTAAACCACAGTAATTGTTCAGGACATTGTTTATGTCATGCGTTGTGTATAACATGCCTCGGATAATTAAACAGCCACGTGAATACCACACCTGTAGCCGCACCGCAGCATATGACGACAAATGCAAACACGAATTAATGGGGAACATGTTTGCGGTGAACGCAAAAGAGCGAGCAGAGGATGGCGAACTTGAGTTTGGTTCTGAGGCGTGGAGGTTCTTTGCTCCATTTTTCAGAGGAAACGCGTCGATGATTATCAGAGCGGAACATTGCATTATTTATCCCACACTCTATCTGGCAGATAGAAGAGTGAGGAAGGAATCGTGGATGGAGAGAAGGTGTAACAGTGCTGCAGGTGATGATGAGAAATGACCAAATATGGTCGACGGCTGTGGTTATTGCTGGTGTTTGTTGGCAGATTTCCACGAGGGGTGAGGGCACTTACTGTTTAATATGAAAATGATGAAATGTATTCATTAAAAATCCATGAATCATAATGACAAAATGTGTATGGCAGATATAACACCCAACAGAATAACTCCCTCCAAAAGCCGCCAGATCACCAAAGTCATCAGTGACGTGTTTTAGACACAGTTGAGAGAGAAAAAGGGTGGCAAAAGTTTGTCCACTGAGGAGACCACAAGTTCGCGCAGGAATAATTTGAAATTAGAGTGAGTCCTAATGAGTTATAATTATTATTGGTAAGGATTCACACAACTGGAATCACTCCCTAATTTAGTGTTTTGCACACAAAAAATAACCTGCTGGTCAATTTCCTCACAGGCCAGCTTTAAGACAACCTCCAAATTTGCATTTAACTCTTTGACCGCCAAAAACGTTTCATAACGATGAGTAAAATCACGATGGATGCCACCATAAATGTTAAATGACGTCAACTAATTTTTGTTTTTTTTTATCAATGGGAAGTGCAACATCCAAGTGCAGCGCTGCCTGGTCAATGGGTTGTGGAATCAAAAACAGCCACTAACGATGGCCAGCAGATGGCAGCATTGTATCTCTATTCAATGGGCTGCTTGGTGGGTACATACAGTTGTCGGGACAGTTTTAAACTCCCTCTTGATCACAATGGTATTTTTATTTTCATACTTCTGTATTCTGGATAATTTTATCACTATACAAATCAGAATGTGTCAAATTTGCCACAAATCGTATTTAAAGTTCAGAATCTACTCATTGTGTTGACTCCTAACTCATTCAATGCCAGCCCAGTTCAAATGAATCATTGGACGACTATAGCCGTCAATGGCAGTCAATGCGTTAACTTCAGCATGTCTGACCTGTCACCGAATTGAAACTGTTGAAAATAACAGTTGACGTGCGAAGGCGTAAACGTCACAAAGAAAGAATGCAGTGACGACGAAGACTGTGATTAACAATCTGCCGGCGCTTGAACCGGATGTCTCGCAACTCTGTTTAGTTCCAAATTACCAAACACGCAAAACTCTCGGAAGTGATGCTATAGTTTACCCTTTAATAGGGGACAATAATCCTTTTTGTTACATTAAAAAAAATATCATAGCAATTCTTATATACATGCAAATAAGCGTACATGGAATTTTAAATGTTTTGAATCAGTGCTTTGACATACATTTGGCACATTTTTGTGTGGATGCTCACAACACAATTACCTAATGTCAACTGACTTTTTTTTTTTTTTTTTTTTTTTTTTATTTTTTTTTTTTTTATTTTTTTTTTTTATTTTTTTTTAAATAGATGCAAGTAATCCCAATGTTGACACATCAATTTTGATGAACTTACAAGCAGCAACTGAATGCTGCATCCTGCACGGACCGCCTCTGTGCGTAGGTGCTCCCATGCGTTATGAATTACTCAAGGTTAATAAAGCCTTTTGAATTTTTCAAGTAGGAATAAAGTGCTTGTGTCGGGGGGGAATTTGTTCGGCAGGGTGTGCTCACATGTGATTTAAAATATTCTTGTATTTAGGTCACAAAGTATATTTTGCTGATTATTTTGTTGTTGAACAACATGAGGATCTGTTTGTATCACCAACTGTCGCTGACTTAGTTTGCTTTGTGACTTTTGTCATGACTAGGCATCCCTGCGTGATGTCCCCTCACCACAATAACCCTTTTACACAGTTTCCACCAGATCATACACGAGTGCGAAATGACGTTGGTTTTCGAGCTTTGGTGTGAGGCAAACCTAGCCTGAGTAAATAAAGGTCACTTGAGATGAAAAAAAAAAAAATGTCGCCTCGAGAATGTGGAGCTTTAGTTTACTTCTCAGAAAAGCATTTTGTGTGGATGATATGTCCAACATGTGTGTACACACAATGTGCATTATGCATATTTCTCATGAATTATTTGGCCAAAATTAAATAGATGCCTTCGCATGAAAAATACATGCTCGTGCAACTTTGAAACAGTCATCCTGGCTAAGGTGTTTCCCTGCCTTTGACCTACTTTCTATTGGTTACAAGCTCCAACAGGGAAAGTTGTCAAGCCTAATGGAATCAACAACAGTTATTTCTGTTAAAATAGTAAGACGTAAACCCTATAGAGTATGCATTTTATCTGTTAAAGGGGGAGAATGAAGGAAGTTTTTTTTTTTAGTACTAATTGTCATGACTGTTTTGGGGCAAGGGTTATGTTTAGGTCATGCAAGGGTTATGCTTACTGTCATGACTATGGTCATGCAAGTGTTATGCTTACTGTCAAGCCTAGGGTCATGTAAGGGTTATGCTTACTGTCATGACTAGGGTCATGCAATGGTTATATTTACTGTCATGACTAGGGTCATGCAAGGGTTATGTTTACTGTCATGCAAGGGTTATGCTTACTGTCATGACTAGGGTCATGCAAGGGTTATGTTTACTGTCATGAATAGGGTCATGCAAGGGTTATGTTTACTGTCAAGCCTAGGGTCATGTAAGGGTTATGCTTACTGTCATGACTATGGTCATGCAAGGGTTATGCTTACTGTCAAGCCTAGGTTCATGTAAGGGTTATGCTTACTGTCATGACTAGGGTCATGCAAGGGTAATGTTTACTGTCATGACTAGGGTCATGCAAGGATTGTTTACTGTCATGACTAGGGTCATGCAAGGGTTATGCTTACTGTCATGACTATGGCCATGCAAGGGTTATGCTTGGGCCATGCAAGGGTTATGTTTGGGTCATGACCGTGAGGTCAAGTGTCTGTTTTGAACTGATGTAACCAGGATCTCGTTTCTAGCCACTAGAGGGTGCTAGAACTGCACAAATGGAAATCAACCTGACTTTTTTTTTAACAGATGTGTTCCTTTTAAATATTGTCAACATGACATCCCTAATACACAATAAATGTATTATTATTATTATTATGTACATCAACCACCCTCCCGTTCTCCATTTTAAGCACGAGCCAATGGAGACATCAGGCACCCTCTAGTTGTGCCCAATAAGTTTTTAAAAAACAAAACAAAACCAAAAAAGACTTTGGTAACAAGTTGTATTTCTGCAGAATGCAAATTCTAAAACACTTTATTTCCTAATTTCTAGTGTCAGAGCTACATAGAATATTAAATGGGATGAAACCATGCAAAAAAAAAAAAGGGTGACTTCACCGCCATCTTTATCAAATGTATCAAGTTTCTGTTTCAAGTTATTCAAACTTGTGTTCCAATCTGAGATGACACACCTTTCCACCTCCAGTGGAAATCCACTGTGTGTTTGATAAAGTGTGACAGCGATCCCTTGCCCGGAGCCAAATGGGACAGGGAAGTGGGTAGAGGGAAAGGTATGCACGGGAGAATAGAAGGAGTAGACAATGCAACAGCAGGACCGGATGGAGTAGGAAACAGATCAGCTCAGAAAAGGAGGAGGGAGTTCGGAGTTGAGACGAACGAGAGCTGGACTAGAAGGATGGCGTTAACTGGTGTCTGGGTCAAATTCCCAGTTTCATGGATAACTGCTTGGAATTGACACATGAAACTGTCGCACAAAAGTCCAATTTTTACTGAAACAAAAGTCTGAAAACCACACACGAGCAGATAATTAAAAAAAAAAAAAAAAAAACCTCAATGACCACCAACCTCATTGCAAGAAACAGGAGAAAATGTTACAGATTTCGGATGAGAGTTAGAGAAGTTGATGACATAGAAGGATGATGATAGAAAAGAAAGGTTAACTCAAGGTCACAGGTTCGGTTTACTTGTCGTGGCAACCTTACAGACAAATAAAAGTTTTTTTGTGCTGTGTTAGAGAGAGAGAGAGAGAGAGAGAAGGTGTATGTGGAAGAGAGTTTCTGGGTTAGATTGCGCGGTCAGATAAGTCCATGCACAGCTCTCGGATTGTAGAAGGAATGTAACACAAGAGTAAGTGCTCCAATAAATAAAAGCCTTTCAACAAAAAAAGGAAGAGGGACCTGTAAAGGGGGGTTAAGGTGTGTGAAGCAACAGTGAAGAGTAAGCAAGCTAATATTCACAGTGGGTATAACCCAAAATATTGTTTGAAGATGCCCAAGAACCGCATGGTTTCCTTTGTGGGGTTGTTTGTTTGTATCTGATGAGTAAATGTAGCATGTAAACTTCAACAGATGCATTCACTGATGTTATGTAATCTGATTGGAGTGCTACGACAGCTCCACAATAGCAATAATTACTCAAATGATTATTGTTGTGACCTTGCTCCAAATGTAGTAGTAGTAAGGGTTAGTGAGGCTGAGAACAGGAGAAACGAACAATAGGGTAGGAAAAGGGTGTTGACCTTGACAAATGATGTGACAATACAGCAGGCAATTAATCGTCAATTATAATGTGGACAGGAAGGGAGTGATGCTTGAAGATAAAGAGCGATTATGTGACCTAAGAAACCTGCACGGTAAAATTGGCTGTTCTTGGTGTTACGGTACAGGTGTCACGAAACTACGGAGCCCCTATGGTGACATGGTAGAAAAAAAAAAAAAAAACTGCGTTCCCTCGCAAAACAACTTTGCGTTCCCTCGCAATCTTTGCGAGAGAACGCAAAGTTGTTGTTTTTTCCGCCTACCATGTCACCTTGGCTGCGCTCGTAAACACTTCCGGGTCATCTTCCATGTGATCAAAAACGACGAGGACGGAACGTTTGTAAACATGAAACAAAGCAGTGGGAAAGAGACGAGGATGGAGCATGTATTTTCCCACTGCTTTGTGTACACGTCGCTTTTGGTCACAGGGAAGATGACCTGGAAGTGTTTACGGCGTAGCTAAGGTGACATGGTAGGCGAAAAAACAACAACTTTGCGTTCCCTCGCAAAACAACTTTGCAAAGATTGCGAGGCAACGCAAAGATGTTTTGCGAGGGAACGAAATCTTTGCGCTCCCTCGCAATCTTTGCGAGGGAACGCAAAGTTTTTTGTTTGTTTTTTTCTACCATGCCACCTTCGGGTCTCCGTACAAAACAGCCTTAAATGCCAGATTTAGATTTCAGCATTCCCCCATAATCTATCCATTTACAACCATTTTTTTTATTGTCATGTTTAAGGCCATAGTATTCCAAATTATCATCGGTCACATGAGCCTCCAGAGTGACACCAAAAAAAAAAAAACTTCACTGCATGACACTGGCACAAAGGCGCACACAAAGCATCTGTCACGTTGGCCCTTTGAAGAAGAAGAAGAACACAAATGTCACCTCCGGGTGAGCGATAGCGACCATCTGTGTTCTGCGGCAGGATTGGGACGCCATTAACAAGCCCTGAATGATATCACTCATGGAACATTCGCCTCGTGAAAAAATAAGACATGGAGTTCTTTATAATTGTGCTTTTGATCTGTAACCAGAGGTGGGGAAAGTGCCCACAGATGCTACGCTTGATTGAACAAGGAGTTGTGTTTTGTGACAACCTATATTTATTTTTGTGTGTGCTCAATTTAGTTGGTTTGCTGAAAATCTTTTTTTTTTTTTCAGCCGCCGCACCCAAAGAGGTAAAAGAGGGGTATAGGCATTGCTTATTAATAGATGAATAAAAGAACTTTACTATAAAGTTTATTTACTTGTTTATTTACTTTAGTAATTTATGGCAGGTGACTACTGCTGACTACTGACTTTGAATGGATGGATGGGTTTTTATTTGTCATTAAACTACAAGTTACTACTTCATAATTATTAGTGATACTACTACTATTACTAGTATTTAATAGTTAATTACGCTGTAATTTTCACATAATTTATCCTTTAATTTCCTTCATGAGCATTCAGCTTAGCATTCAGCTTTCAGCATTCCCACGCAATTTCTCCAGAAATTGCACTTAGTCTAGTTTCTTTGCAGTTGTTTGCTCTTGTTTTGGATTTTGTTGATCTAGTTCCTGGAGTATCGCCTCAAATCGTGACAGAAGTACGGTTACGTGTGTAATAGAAGACACTGGTAGAAATAATAGTGCTGATGAATGAAAATGCGCAATTACAATTAGAAATCCCGATTTCCATGAAGTTGGGGTGTTACATAAAATAAATTTATATTCAAAGTAAGTGGGAAAATGTGCTGCGGTCTGACGAGTCCAAATTTCAAGTTTTTTTTTTTTTTAAATCATAGCTCAGCAAGCTGATCACAAGCGTACAGTGAATATGAATTTGATGTATTTTTTTTTATAAAATTAGGAATTAATACAAAACAAAGTGAAAAATTTAAAAAAAAAAAAAAAAAAAACTTTATTCACTAATATTAAACTGACATATCTAGGCATATTACTGATAAACCTTGCCCAGATGTGCAGTTCATCCAGTAAGTTGATCCAAAGAAGAAAGTTCAACCTGGAGGAAAAAGGAATGCAACTGCTTTTATTATTTACTCAACTTTCCATCTCTTGTTTGCTCAACAGTGCAGTCACGGTTTCATCCGCTGGAGGGTCTTCGATTAAAGTCGAGGGGGGTGGTTAAAAGGTCGAAGGCAACACCCAGATTATGTTGTTGCTACATTCCAGCAACTGTTTGTTACTCTTTTCGTTTGATGTTCTGTCAACGCTTTTGAATATATTGCGTCATCCTCGGAGCAAATCAAACATTTGCCCACATTCCCTCAAATGCAGAAGAAGGAAACTGTGAAATGATAGCGTGCATGGCATGTGTGCTTCCATGTCGGGCAAGTTCGGGCGGCGCGCTCAAATTAGACATAATTGACATCTTTGTATCAGTGTGTATCCTGCTTTTTTGGATCCGACTGGTGAACCTGAAGTGGATCTTACTTGTGTAGGCCAAACCACCTGCACTATTATCTCTTTAAGACTTCCCCCAAGGGGCTTTTTATGACATTAATAATGTACATGGTGTACCAGCGCCAGTGTTCGATGGTCAAACTGGCATCTGCTTTCACATTGTTTATCAGTGATTGTTAGTGCACAGCTAAGTGCAAAGAAATCTTCTCAGACAAATAATGAGCATATTTTGCCTTTATTTGCGATATTTAATCTTGGTTCGAATGTAGTGTTTGCACTAAAAACATACATTTCAGTCTATTTTTAGAAATGTAAGACGAATTCCTCATGAGCACAATACACCAGGTGACTAATAACAAATACTTTTTTTTTTTTTATGGGGCTCAATGTTTTCTTTGTGGCTCATTAACTGTCAAGTTGTGCCGTCTGCAATGTTTGCTTTAAGATGAGCTCTAGTGCTTTTTAAAAACACTTTTACTGAGTTTATTTTCTTTTGTGCAAGGAATTTCTTTTTTTTTTTTTCCTACAGCTGCTGAAAACACTAGACTGAAAAGCTTTGACACCAGACTGATTTCTTTTCAAGCCTTATTTGCACAGTGAACATTTTCCAGCAAAGTGGGAGTGCTGCAAGATTAAAGCAAACATGAACTGTATGTACATCCACAAAGACGTAGAATTAACTTGCAATACTTAAAGCCGTGTCAATCATTGTTCACAATTATATCGTTATGCCATGCGGGATCATTAAAAGTGGGCATATACGTTATTTAGTGTCAATCGCAAATTGGCCACTCGGTTGCTTGAAAATGTTTAGGTGGAAAAAGGATTGTTGAATGCATGCAGCTACCATGATTTTTTTTTTTTTCTTTCATACCTGGAGGCGACTTAACAATTATTTCATCTGGTTTATGTTGAATATAAAAGCAGTGAGAATGGAGCCTTCGTACTGTGTACATCTTATGACATGATATTTAATTTTTAAATCTTAAAAAAAAAAAAGAAAGAAAGAAAAACATGTTTTTTATAATCTCCTACTTTATATTCTAGATAGAGATAATCCATCACACATTGTGCTTTTGAGCCATTGCAAATTAAAATGGTGCATTTGTCTTTTAAAGGCCCAGTATGCCGGTTTCATTCAGGAAAATGCACTTTTTAAATACAGGATGTACACACTTTGACTTTCTCTCAGTCTATACATCTGGGTTTATGTTAATCTTTGGTGGTGATTTTGTCCTAAACCCCCACACCCCTAGCCTGTATTTTGTCATTATGTGTTTTTTTCGTAAACAGCGGGACGTTTCTGTGGAAAGATTTGAAAGCACACACGGATTATTATTATTTTTTCTCACTCACTCATTCACAGAAGCTTACGTGTGTGAATGAGTGCGTGAAGAAAAAAAAAATCCGTGCGTGCTTTCAAATTGCCGCGGGAGTGACGTCACATGTTCGCCCGGCCCCGTTGGCGACACGTTTAGGACAAAATCACCCCCACACGTGAAGAAAAGCCCAGATCTGTAAATTGAGAAGTATTTTTTTTGTTGTTGTTTAAATCCTGTATTTAAAAAATGCATTTTCCTGAGTGAAACCGGCAGACTGCGCCTTTAAGTTGAACAAACTGAACATAAATATATCATTTTATGTTGAATGCAGCTGTACGTGAGCAGATCTCCTTTCGGCGTGTTACTGTTCTCACTTCCTGCATTAAACAAAGAAACAGAGGGGCATAATCACTAAAGGTTTGCGTCGCCTTTGCGTGGCGCTAAAATGGAGCAATCCGGGAGCGCCAAATTCACTAAACACGCGCAGATGGGGAAATCCATCACGAAAAGCGCTGCCAACCGGATTGCGCCACGGTGCGCCGGTGTTATTTGCGCGTATGTAAATTAGGTAATTCGCATGCATTTGACGCAAAATATGCCCACTCCAATGCGAATGAGACTCATTCATATACAGCGGGGATGTCCAAACGCAGGTGGACAAGGTTAACAATAACAAGACACGGGGAGAACTCAGGACAAAACACTACAAACACCTAAAACCTAAACAAAACCTAACCACATGGAACCAAAACATGACAACTAGCTGTCATGTTAGCATGTCTGTTAGCCTGCTCTAGTCTTACTGTACAGCGGTTCAATGCGGAAATAACGTTACTTAAAACAGTCTTTATCTGTTGATAGTGCCACAGCGCCGGTAAACAACAGCGGCAAATTCAGGAACCGACAGACTTTGGCAACTAAAGGGACATTCTGAGGGGACTGGACATTATTTTCTTTCTGTTAAATCGACGTTTCATATGTTACTAAGTGACATTTTTCACTTAACAGCTTCACCTTCAAAATTCCTTTCTATGATTCCCTCAAATTTAATTTCCCATGGGTCGACCCTTGCGCTGCGATCCAAGAACATTCAAGGGGGGACAAAACCGTCCCCAGACAAACTTTCTTGAGCACGCACACCCCCACACAGTCACACACGCAAACTCAGTGGAAAAGCAGTAGACCCTGCAAGGATCAATTACCAAATTAGCATCTCAGACCGGACGGACCACCAGGAATAGAATAAGAGACTTTTTCTTCCCCCCAATTTATCTTTTCCCCTGTGACCCTCCCATCTCCAGTATTTTTCTTTCACTTCTTGCTATTATTTATTTTAAGTTGTCACCACCTATTAGGACTTGAAGTCCTTGTCCCTCAGCGCTAAATCAATTTGCGGCGAGGAGGCATGCGGTTATGTGTTGTGCAAAAGCGGTAAATAGAATATTTGTAAGCCGTAATAAATACCACACCATAAATAGACAAAACATGATTATGTATTAATGGGAGTTGATTTATGTGCAACAAAAAACCTGATTGCTGTGCGTAATCATTTTCAAACTGACGTCTGGGAACTCTCAAGCGTCCCAGAGGAGCTTTTGGAAGCTGCTCGCAGACATGATTTGGTACTTGTCAGTGTGTGTTTTTGTGTGTGGCCAGTTTGCAGTTAAACATACACTTTTTACACTTTTATAGTGTTTTAAGGCCGCAGCGTTTGAACTTTTTTTTTTTTTTTAACTGTCGCCTTAAGGGATTTCATTTGAATACTATATGTACTGCATAATTTCACAGCACATTATGAGGCTGTAATGCGTTCTGCTATGCATAATATCAATCGGTGTCAATCAAATCTGTCAGTATGCTGGGAGAAATGGCGACTTCCTTGATTTAGCAGCCAACGCGTTGACAATAGGAGGGCAGCGAGCACGCAAGCACACGCAGCGTTCCGGCTAAAGAGTGGTATGCTGAAAGGAAAGTTGGTGAGGCAGCAAACGGGCCAGGTTTTGACAAGTTCTCTCGCACGCTCCTCTCTCGCTGCCTCACTCATTCGCTCGACCCGTCTACTGTCACCCAGTCGATTTTCACATGCCTCTTTTTTTTTTTTTTTTTTTTTTCGCTCTCCAACCTCGCAGACGTCAAAAGTGTTTCACAGAGAGCACAAACACGCAAGATGAATGTTTCCAAAAGGATGTCCTCAGGACAGAAAACCATTCGTTTTAGGGCATCTTTAAAATATAAATACGTATCACTTTTATCCCGGGAATTTTGTATTCATCGTATCAAATAGCTTTCAGTGAGACAAAAGTTCAGCTGGGGTAGCAAAGCTACTTTTGTACTAACACTATCATGGTTTGGGTTGATTTTGTTACTTGGGTCATGGCTTTGATTTTGGTTTGGTTTGATTTTGTCCTCCTGTTTCTTTGAGTTCTTATCGTGATCTGTGATATCGTGATCCGTGTTATGTTGTCCTTGTGGGCTTCCCCCGTCTCGTCAAACCTGAGTATGTCCACCTGTGTTTGCCTACACTGCCTAATGTGTCAACCAATCAGCACCCTCTGCCACTTGTCTTGCCCAGCTGTGTCTTGTTGTGTCAATTAGTGTGTGCATGTATTTAGTCTCTTGTCTCCCCTCTGTCTGCGTCGATTCATTGTCATTTTCCTCATGTCATGCTGCCGGGTCTGTTGCACGCCTTCTCCCATTTTACCCTTTTGGACTTTTTTTTTTTTTTTTTTTATCCTCCTCATTTTTGTTTATTAAACATTTTTTTTACCGCATTCTTTGCCTCCTCCCCCTGCTTCCCTGCATTTGGGTCCACCACCACCACACCCCTGACGTGACAAACACAAACCACAACAACTACGTTATTATAAAATTAAAATGTCAATGTTAAAACAAAAGCCTAATAAAGTTCCCAATCAAGATGCATATTTTATGTAAGAAAAATCTCATGGCACACCACCAAACAAAAAGGACAGAAAGACCATAGAGTGCAAAAATTGCCATGGTTTAAATTATTATGGAAAAAAAAAACTTTATTAAGTCACGGTTGGAATTACATACAAATTATGCCTTCAATTTCTACCTAAAGTACCTTGGGACTGTTAATAAAACGGTGCCACAGCGAAGCCTATTAATTCAAAGTAATATTAAGATACTAATTAGGATACTCTTGAAAAAATAAAATAGTAAAAATTCAATTTTTATTTTTATATTTTATAAACATTTTTTTACAGAAAACACTGAACATTCTCAAACACAATTGAACATTATTTTTATTTTGTCAGCAAAACCAACTGATGATGTGCGTGTCTGAAACTCTGCAGGAGCGAGATTTTGTATCCATTTTTTTTCCCCAACGAATACTGTACATAAAAAAATGTGGTTTATTTTATTTTATTATGTTTTTTTTAATATACTTTTTATTACAGGTACATGGTGCAACCTTAAAATACAATCTTGTATTATAAAATTGGCGGCCTTTAGCATTTAAACATTCCTGTAGTCTAGTTTCTGGCACACATTGAAACCGAGCTCTATATTGTTACATATATTTTTCTTTTTATTAAAGATGTCATGAATGCCAAAAAAATAAAATAATGTAGTCAACAACACAATCACACATGCATATAAATTCTTTAATTCCCAACTTTATAGTCCTATAAATTACTGATTACAAAATATAACACAACATCAACGGTCTTGTCTCATATTTGCTGACTAAATTTGAATGAATTGCAGTGTATGAGATTGTGTTGTCCTCCTGGTTGCAGCAAAGATTTATTGATTGCTTCCGCGCATGTCCAGCTCTCAGCGCCACCATCTGCTCTTCCTCACATCCCCTTTAAGCCGTTTTGACATCATTACATCTGGGTGCAACTTGAATGCCCATGGAAAAGAAGAGCACCTAATATGTTATTTTAAAATACTGTGACACAATAGCGCAATTGCTGTCTTCTGGAATTGACACTATGATACTGACAAAAACTTTGATAATTTAATTTGTGACAATCTAACAGCATCCATGTGAGATTTAAACAAGCCCTTGAGGTGCTAGCCACTACATTAATCGAGATTGACAAACAGGCCGTTCCCTCCACGTTTTCAACAATGCTGCATTATTCTTGATATTCTTAAAATGGTTAAAAACCTAAAGGCAAAGAGGCCTTTCAAGAGTTAACCTGGGAAACAGTTATAAGAATTCATTCGAAAAATCCCCGAAGCAAAGTACTGCATCATTACCAACCCAGCATGAAATGATTTTGGCGTTGTGACGTCATGATACTACATAATGAATCCTAAATCATATTTGTCCTTTGAGTCAGGATTTCTAAAGGGCTAATTTTGTGTCTTATGTTGTCAGATTTCGTTTCATGGCCATTTGTTGATACCAAACAAATCATTGTTCTCACTCTTGGGATCCAAAAAGGCATTTTAGTTTTTTAAGTAACCTCCAGTCTCATTTTATGTAATCTAGTCTCTTTTTTTTTTTTTTTTTTTTTTTTTTTGTGTATAAAAAAAATACAATTAAATAAAAAGCTCCCCTTGTGCAATTTAAAAAAGGATCAGGGATGTTTGCTGAGTGAAATAAAGTAAGGCCTGTTTGATGGGTTCAAGGAATTGGCGTGAATGCACCATGTGTGTCGATTTTGCAGCTAATGGCTTCACAAATCTTTTTTAGTAAATACCAAAACAATCTTGCTTAAACCATAAACCTATAACATAATCTAGTGAGGTGAAGTGACTATATTTTCATTGAGCACAAAGCACTCAAAGGCCCTTTACAGTAATATTGACTCAATATGTCAAAGGATATCTTGGCTAGCTCCCAATACCAAACAAATAAGCTCCAGGTGGCTCTAAATATTATAGGCATGTTATATCAGACCATATTCTCCTTTATGCTAACTGGCATGAGAAAAGCACCATTACTTTTATGTCAAATATGGATTGTTTTGATTGTTTCACTTTCGGGAAACTAGCATCTTATCTATCCTGAACAAGTCAGCTGCTGCAATAAACGCTGCGATTATCTGCAGCAAAATGGCGGTAACAATACGCCCCTCTTCCAAATCCATCGTTAATCATCGGAGTGAAGGAATTGGAAAGGAATTAATTGATGCTGCCCAGAAGATTTACAATCGAAATTGAGCTGAAAAACAAACGCTGTCGAGCTTTTGAGTAAATCGGCCCATAGGTGTCAAAACAAGCTCACAATCTTGAAAGTAATAAGATTGTGTTGCTGATTAATTTGAATCCATTTTGGTGCCAGTGGTGGGCTTGGTTGGCATTTAATGGAGTAAGGATTACATAATCCAAGTGACAAAAGAGACGCTTCTTTCATGACCATTTTGCAAGCCACACATTTGCCCGCGGGATGTTCCTCCATCAAATTAACGATAGTGGCACATAGCAACAGTAGCTACGTATCTTTTTGAATGAAAGTAAGAGCATGTAAAGATGGGTCATTAGTTTAGGACAAAAGCTGATTTGTCGAAAAAAAGTTTCTCAGTGAGGCAAATCTGCTTTAAAGACATGCAAATTCTTAATTTTATAGTATTCCAAAGTAAGATGAGGAAGTCAATTGATTAGTTTCCTGGAAAAAATAAAAATAAAAATAAAAAAAAGCAAGCATATCAATTGACCTGTGAAAGTGCCAGACCGCAGTGGCCCAGCTCTCCCTCATGATGTATTTTTGTTGTCTTTCATAAGCTTATCAAAACCATTCCAAAACACACACATGCTGTAGTCAAAGCTCCCAACTTTAGTGATAAAATAAATAACCCTTCCGGCTTTTTCTCGTTGCATACGCGCAAATCCAAAACCTCCAAGCTGGCCAGACTCGTGATTATTTAGCATCATGATGATTATTGGATGTCTCAGTCTGGCAGTCGAGCACAAAGTAGATAGAAAGGTTGGGTTGGGTTGGGTGGGGGTTCTGCGGTCACTATGCCAACGGTGGGTCACGTCCTCTCGATGCTGTCGTCACGCTATGCTCAGTGGCGGCATATTAATCCATCCATCAGGAAGTGGATATGAGTGTTAATCACTGCTCATCTGGCTGCACGCAAAGATTACACACAAATGTATGTTTCATCATCATTTTCCTTACACTCTTTTTGTTGTTTTTTGGCCTGGCTGTATATCAATCAAATTTTTCAGTGGTAGCTCGGGCTTTAATCCCCAAACAGCATGATGAGGGAAGCCCTGGCATCGCCGCTACTTGAAGTGAACACATCCGTTTGGGATTTATGCAGCAGTCCTGTCGTCACTTTGATTGAGAAGGATTGTAAGGGGGATCAAAATCTGAGGTAATCTGATGGAAATGGGCATAAAAGAGTAGTCTATCATTTTAACTCTTTGACTGCCAAAAACGTTTAATAACGTTTCGTAAAATCCCGATGTATGCCGCCATAAACGTTAAGTGACGTCAACTACTTTTATTTATTTACTTTTTTTAATATATCAGTGGTCAGTGCAACGTCCAAGTGCAGCACAGCCGGGTCAATGAGTTGACCCCACTAACTATGGCCAGCAGATGGCAGCATTGTTTCTCTATTCAATGGGCTGCCGGTGTATGGAATAACTCAACTCAACTCGGGTTTATTTAACCTCGAAGCTGCTCGGGCCCTAACTAGAGCTGCGGATTACAATGAAACATGACGCAATCGGATGCAATAGAACATTTTCAAGGCTGACGTGAATGATCAAAGCCTTTGTAACATTAAATCTAATTTGACGGAGCGTCACTAAACGAAAAATATTAGTATTAAAGTCACTGTTGTGGAAAAAATGTATCTTTTCAATTTTCGCTCAATGTCACTCAAATGATCTATTTTGAAAAGGTGATTACTAAAGAACGGAATAAGGTAGAAACATACTTTTTTTTTCTAATGAAAGAATGGAATGCGATCTTTCATGTGGTACCTATGTTTATGTAGCAAAAAAACACAATATTCTGTTTGCTTCAAAAAATGAGTTAAAATGCTCGAAATCCGCTGGCATTGGGGGTTGTTTTTTGATAACGTGTGGCAGTAAAAGAGTTAAAGTATTAGTACTCTTGATGTCTAAAGTATCTGAATTATACACAAGTTTCACTGACATTAGTTTGGTTGTTCATGGATATTGCAGCATAGCGGCTTCAAAAACATCGATCATGTCATGTATTGTGGCTCACTACTGCCCCCACAGGGTTTAGTTGGTATTACAAGCCTTTTCCAAAAACGTGCTTTTGGGCTTTTCCCTACATATCCTGTTTTATATGAGTGTAATTGAAAAGCAACTTATTCAAATTTCTATAATTGTATAGCGAGCCACATTGCGTGTTCATGCCGTCCATTTACATTCCCTGAGACAGACTCGAATAATCTGAAAGTGTTGTCCAAGTATAGTCGGATCAGCTCATCGCCGGACTTCTCAGTGAGCTTGCTATTCCTGATGTACTTTGTTTACTCCATAATGATCTTATAGGCCCAATTATGGAGAAAAGGCACAGTGTGAGAAACATGAAAATAACCTATGGGTTCTTTCCCATTTGTGTGTGTGTGTCCTTGTGACTGATGTGATGGGAGAAAAGATTTTTCTATTGGAGAAGTTTCAAGTATTTCCAAGTGGGTTAAATGGGCTAAAAGTAACCCATGTGACAGCATCTGTTGTTGCTCCGCATGAATGAATGAAAATGTCATTAAATCATACTGGCTAGCAGGTGATTTAATTTGCAATAAAAGTAACAATAATTCTCCTCGAGGATTCTGGAAGCTCAGACATACATCCAGTATTTTTGCTCACTCTATTTTGGTCTGGAATTTTAAAAGAGTTAAATCCCAAGAGTGCATATTGTTTTGTTTTGTTTTGTTTTCTGTATGTTGCAGTTCCCATGAGTGTCCACTAAAATTTAGTACAGATGGGAATGTTTTTGCTGTTCAGATGACAGTGACGAGTTTATATTCTTAGAAAACTTCAAATCCACATCTTATATATGAAGTGCAGTGAAAGTGTCACCATGGAAAAATATTTGACAGGGAGCAAAAAAAAAAAAAAGTGGAGAGAGACCAAAAAAAAAAAACAATATGAAAGGGGGAGTCAAGGCAAAATATTTCTTTAAAAATATCTTCTATGCAGCTCCACTACCGGTAATCTAAACAAATTATTCTGATGAATGCTGTGAAATAGGAGTTAAGCAGCAAAAATCCACCCATCTTTGTCCATCCCAGGGGGCGGCCATTTTGCCCCTTGCTGTTGACTGAAAGTGGCTCAGGTAACGACGAATCACGGCTCGCCTGTTTTTCCGAAGCTGAGCCGTGATTGGTCGCTGTGATTCGCCACCCTGAGCAATTGTGATGTCATTTTCAGTCAACTGCAAGCGGATGTGACTCTGTCTAGGATTAACCAATCACAATTAAACCCATGTTAAATGGGAGACAGCATAGACATACCACCACTTAAAATGCAATTAAATTCCAGCTGTTATTTTTTATTTTATTTTTTTCTCAATTGGGTTGTAACGCTTCAATTAATAATGGAAAAACTTTAGATTCATCTCTTTTCTCTTTCTGTCTATTTTTTTTTTTTAATCTCACAAAAAATGGTATTTGAACAGGGATGTGTACTTTTTAAATCCACTGTATGTAATCATGTTAATAGCAGAAATTTGCAACGCTTTCCAATAATTTCTTAGGGTGGTCATTGACGAACATTATGTGCAATCCGTCTGCCATCTTGTGCCTCATCCAAGCACTGCATGTGTCTGTCCAATACAGTAGAGTACTGTCATTGCAAGAATTGTTCAGAATAGGTATTAATTATTGTTATAAATACTTACTGTAAATGTAAATGGGTGCTTGATGTGTAGTAGAGAGAATATTTGCAGTGTTACCTTAAATGCGATTGCGATCAAAAGTTTACATGCAAAAGTGACCAAATCTGCTGGGTCAAAAATATACAAACAGAAACATAAATTAGCAATTTTGGTGACTTAAAAAGTTCGTCAATGAAATGAGCTTCATACCATTGCTTCTTAACTTCTTGTGTGTGATTTTGAGTGACTCTGACTCTGAGGCCATTGAAACAAATGAACCATGCAAGAAGGAAGCTCTTGTTAACTTCCTTTTTTTTTTTCCTTTTTTTTTTTTTTCAAAGATCACCTCAAATTTTGGGTTTTGTACACTGCTGGGTGTTCCAACAGCATGACGACACAAAAACACACATCAAAAGTGGTAATGAAATAGCAAAATCAAGCTAGAATGAAGGTTTTAGAATGACCTTCCCAAAGTCCTCAATTGAGAACTTGCGAACAGTACGAAAGTAAACGTCCCTGTCAGCAAGCCAACAAATTTAACTGAACTGCACCAATTCTGTCAAGAGGAGTGGTCAAAGATTCAACCAGAATCTTGTGGGTGGCTACCAAAAGCGCCTAATTGAAATGAAAATGGCCAAGAGACATGCAACCAAATATTATCATTTTTTGACCCAGCACATTTGCTCACTTTTTCTGTTGACCTCTAATAAAGTCATAAAAGAACAAAATTTCATGAATGGGTTTTTTTTGGGGGGGGGGGTTTTTGGTGACAATGAAGAATTGATTCGATGTGGTCACTGAGAGACCAAACTAAACTTAAAAACTATATTCAAACTGAAACTAATCTAATTCCCTAATCACGGCCTGACCTTTAGGGGTAATTATACTCAATGACTGATATGATTTAACACTTTCAGTTGCACTAACAGTAAAAAAAAAAAAAGCACACACAGTCAATGTGTTATATTACTATATTGCTCTCCGCATAACATTGACTCATCATAATTAGTCGTCATATTTCTTGTCTCCCTTTTTGATTGCCATTTGCAGTCAAGTCAATTTAGGGCTGAATTCCCCGGAACATGACAATTTCAATGTCATTTGGGAATGTACACTTAGTAATATATTTTTTTTTAATTTACATTTTCACCATACGTCCAAAAGAGGGCGCAATTTCCCTTCGTATTGAGGACAGGAACAGGAATTTCCTTCCCTTCACATGAGCGTCTGACTCATTCATACTGTAAGTGTTTGTACTACTACACTTACTACAAACTTTGTAGTAAAATTAGTCACCTTTAAAATATTCACAAGTGTGGGTTATTTTCACGCTGATAGTAAAAAGAAAAATGTTTACAAACTGCCAAGACAAACATCGATGTTGTACAAGGTGACAAAGGATATTCGAGGCTCAGTTAAACTTATCACCGTATAACAACTTTATTTTGACAGGCATATAAGTGCTTCATACTTTAGCCACGTGGGTAGAGATGTCCTGGCTGTGTTCAAAAATATGATCTACACCGTAAAAAGAAAAATGCTGTTTTTACGGTAAAATACGTACCGGCAGCTGTGGTTGCCGAAAGTGTACCGTTAAATTACGGTAACACATTTTCTATGTTTAAGGTAAAAGATTGTATTGACACTGTTGATTTTACAATTGGGAAATATACTTAATCCAACATTTTACTGTTAAAAAAAAATGACATTTAAAAAAACATGTTTACCCTAAAATTTACATTTAAAAATGCTATTTCTATGGTAAAATATGGTTTGAAAAAAAATGCTCATGAATATTTGATACCATCATAATGCGCTGGGATCGAACCAACAACCTCACAGTCGCAAGATGACCACTGTACCACTGAGCCACCCTAACCTGTTATTTTTAAATAAGTAATCAGACTGTTGGATCTACTAGTTTAAGCAAGTTGTTTATATTTGCACCATTTTTTAAATTATTATTATTATTATTCTGGTTACCACAGCTTCCAGTTTTGTTTCTGTAAAAATAAACAGTATTTTTACATATGGTTTTACTGTATATCCAAATACTGTATTCTAATCTGTGATATTAATTTGTACAATGCATGTTTCTTTTAGCATAAACAAAATGTACCCAAGAACCTACACTGACAAAAATTGTTGTTCTAACACTTCAATGATGTCATTTTAATTATGACCCAATGTTTTCTGTTTTATAGTTACTGTGTTTAAATTACAGTAATTTGTGAATTCTCCAAAGGAATTTGATTTTTTTTTTTTTACATTTCTTACCGTCAAATCAACAGTTGTTTGTTTCAGAGTTTTACAACATATTAATGTAAATTTCACAAAGCTTCATATTCTTTGTGTTTGCAGTTTTTTTAATGTCACGATTTACAGAAATTCCCCGTTAAATCTACAGACATTATTTACAGTGTATCCATGTTTTGAAAGGCTATTTTTTTAAATATAGTTTTTCTTCAGAACTTCTTTAAAAGCGGGTGGCGACTTGGCAGTAATAGGAAAATTCTGTTACCATATGCATAACCTCATTTGCAAATGAATGATCCCATGTTGAAAGTAAATGTTTGCCTCCTCTGCTTAGTCACACATACACAAAGTCAACAGGTCACATGTTAAATAGACAGGAAATAGCTTTCATGCTTTCGTTTACATGGACTGATCAGCATCAAATGTAGTGAGACTGTTGTAAACACACAAAAAAGATGCAGCTATACTATATGCTGTACATGAACACCTCTTTCAGCAGTTGGTTGAGTTGAGCAGAAACTGTCGTACAGCAATTATATCAGGCAATATTTATTATCAGAATCGATATCAGCTCTGAAAAAAACAGTGGTCTACCTCTATTACTATTTCCCTCTGATTTAACTCATTTTTATAATTGCTGTGGACCTTTTAAACAAAAAAGTATCTCTTAGTTTGTTTGAGTGAATCCAGTTCTAACAAGTTCTTTTTGGACTGAAAAGCACCAGTTGTGTTTACAGTATAATTTCCCAGCTGTCAAGTAAAGAAGTACACTTCGGTGTAAGCCGAGATGTTTACACGCAACACCAGGAACTCAGCCACATTCATTTCTGAGTTGCACAGAGTGTCATCACATCATAATTCACCGTAGCCGAGAATATTGCAACGCTTTTGTGAAGCAATCGCATTTATTTGCTCCTCTGACGTGGGCGGCGTGGAAAGAGAGGAGGTCAAGTCTGGTGTAGGGCCATTGCGGTGTCAAAATGTGATCGATTCGGTTCAACAAATCATTTGAGTGTTTTAAACAGGAAGCCATTTTGGGATTGTCATCCTGACGCAGTCGTTTTCTGCTCACCCCATGAACTGTAAACTTTTGGACGACGTTCTATTCATAGTAGCGTCAGTTCTTCTCCTCAAGCTATCTTCTTGTCATATTTTGATCTCTGCTAGCTAGCTGCTAGCATTAGTGATGGGCATTACAGCTCTTTTAGGTGAACTGAATCACTAGAATCAGTTAATTTAAAAGAACCGTTCAAAAGATTCGTTCACCGGTTCGTTCACCAACCCCCCCCCGTGCTTGCCCCCAACCCAGTACGTTGACAGACACCACATTAGCCGTTAGCTCGGAGAAACACATGATAATGAAAGGTTGTCCCCGCCAGCACGGAAGTCGTGGCGTTTCTGTGAGGAGTTCTTTCATTGGCAAATCGTGAATCACTCGTGGCAAGACTACAATCACTCACTAACTGAAGAACTGGTATGGCAGTACGTTCACTCAATGAATCGTACGCGAACGGCAAATGGAGGTAGCACGTTCACTCACTGACTCGTTCGCGAACCGGAAATGGCAACAGCCGCAACACTCATTCACTGAATCGTTCCTGAACCGGAAATGGCAACACGTTCGCTCACTGATCCGTTCGCGTCTTCGCGAACGGGAAGCTTCCTCAGTGACTCGTTCCTGAACACCAATAGTGAGGCTGCACGTGGAGTAAAATCCCGCCCACGTCTGACGCTAGCTTCTGATTGGTCGTTCGCGAAGGCTGACGGCATGATCGTGGCTGCTCTCAAATGAACTGAGAAGAGAACGAATCACTTCAAGAAGTGAACCGTTCACTCACGTTCAACTGAAAAGATTCGTTCTAAAGAACAAATCGGTCGTGACCGACACAACACTAATTGTCATATCTAATGCAAGAAGTACACGCGCAGTACCAAGAAACCAAATTTCACTGATCCTGTTTTTAAAGAGCAAACAATCCCAATATCCAAATTGAGCCTTGCGGTTAAGACGCTGGCAGCGGGACTGCGTGTTCTTGAGAGCTTGCGTAAGCTCATTAGTCGACAACCTGCAGAGTAAACAGCGAGCCACTGTTTGTACACAGAGCAACCAGGTGACACAATTGGCCCCCACGCTAGATTTGGACCTATGACATAAGCCCCGCTCCCCTGCCAACCTGATTCACCCCGTCGGCCCGCCGCAACGGGGTTCCTAACACTGCTTGTATTTATAGGAAGGGTTTCGGGGTCGACGAGAGGGTTATCCTCTAAGACAGTATTTCCCAACCTTTATTGAGCCAAGGCGCTTACGTGACAAAACCAAGCAAAAATGTTACTAAAAGTACACTTAAAATGATGTTATCGTCAAAATTTACTCACAAACGTATTTAACCACCTTCAAACGTTCTAGTTTGACGATACATCGATATCGGGATAAATCGTGATACTTTGTCTCCCGATAGATTATCGATACGCCTACGCATGTATCGCAATATTTGTAGTTAACATACAGCCACTATAACGGCTCCATTGTTCATTACTTATTGAGCAATTACTCGACGGGCCACTAGGGGGCGCGTCTCATAAGAGTAAGGGGAAATGGACAGAAGTCTTCAGCCGAAGAAGACTCATGAGGTTACTTTTACTTGCGTAAGATGTTTATCTGTCCAGCAACTGATTCGGTTTTGCACACGTTCATGTGTTCATCTTCAATTTTAACATTTTAAAACATATTGTATGTTTCTAGTTTTTGAAGCACACAATTTCTGAGGAATATTAACTCATTCACTCCCAGCCATTTTCACTGAAGCAACCCAACCCTCTTTGCTCCCAGCTGTTTTACTAGATTTTGACTGATTTTGCAAGGACCACAGAACATTGTGTTCTATTGCTATAAGAACATGGAACCTACCAAAAGAAAAATTAGTCTCTTCTTTCATCAGGAAAAAAGTATATTTCTATCCGTTTCTGTTTCTGTTGTGCAGCAATTAGCATTAGAATATAGCTAAGTTTCATTAATATTCAAATTCCTGGTGAAAACACTGTCAAAAAGAGCTTGTTGCAACATGGCCGTGGTTGATCTCTTATACTCTATTGCCACCTGCTGGCCGTTTTTGTAATAACTATCATTGCTTCAACCGTTCTCTTCAGTTTAGAGGCTGTATCAAAGCCTTCTGTATGCTCTAGCATTTAAAAAAAACAAAACAAAAAAAATATAAATACGTCTTTGGGACACTGGTAATATTAGTTAATTAGTTAATATTGATTTGATAGGATTTAATATCTTAAGTAATTTTGTTTATTTACTTTTTCAATGTTACACAAAAAAATGTCAGTTTATAAAATGAAACAATTGACTGTGACTGACTGACATGTTGCATGACCATTGTGTTTAATTAAGACACATTTGTTCACAGAAAGTGATTTGTATTTGTTTAAAAAAAAAAAATACACTAAAGTACTCACTGTGAAGAAGACTCCAGTTTTAATATTGTGTTTCAGTGATGGTACAAAAATAAACTATTTTCTCATTGAAAAACAAAACATCAGTTTGTTTTGAGTAGTTTTATCGTTTGATCAAAATCTTTGCCCGACGCTCTAGGTCAAATTCTCCATTGGCTGGGTTACTTTTGACCCAGCGTAGCAGTTTTAAACTAATAATAAATAAATAAATAAATAAATAAAAAGTGAATATTTTTGTCGAGAATAAATTTGATGACTTCATTACTTTGAACAAAAAGGCCTGTGAAAAAATGTCCCCAAAAGTAGAGAAACGTTGAAGGTCTTTTTCCCTCGGCCACCATCCGACCCTTCTGCAAAGGTCAGTGGAAATAAAATTTTTGTATAATCCGCTGTTACGCACTTACAAAACAGTGAGTGACACACAATGGCAGCACAATCGGTGAACTTTCAGTGACCTGACGAAACATCACCTTGTCCCCTGTGTGTCCGCAGTGGAGCCAAATTCAATTCATTCCAGTGTTTTTCCCTCCCATTCACATTGTCCTGTCCAAACGACAACCCTTGTTTGTTTTTGTGCCATCAAAGGCTTTATTGCTGATGATTTCTAGCCACGAGGAGGTGATGCAACTTTTCATTGTCCCTTTTACCACTTGTTAAGCAAGCTCTGTTAACCATTGTTAAAGGTGACTTCCAAGCAAAGTAGTTAATATTTAGTAATATTTCACAAGTATTCTTCCAGTAACAAGGAAACTCCTTATATGTATTGTGACAGATTTCATTCCTTAAAAGTGTATTAAAATTATTGTAACCCACTGTACCATTATGCACAGTTCAGTTTTAAAACTAACACTACTTAAATATAAGGGGAAAAAACTGTACCTAAGTCAATTAAAATGTATTGCACAAAAGTTCAATACTAGTACCTAAATGAATGAATAACAATAAATAAATAAATATTGAATACAACTGAACTGTACTTAACAAACTCTATATTAGTCATTTTCAGTAGCAAAAAAGTGAATATTTTGTACAGAATTAATTTGGTAATTTGTTTTTTATGTATAATTAATACCTTTTAAAACTAATTTTTCCACTTGCTGTCGACTGAAGATGACATCACCCGTGCTGAGGAAGTAGGTAACAACCAATCATGGGGGGGGGGGCAACAATGAATCGACACAGACGTAGGGGAGACAAGAGACTAAATACAGTAATTGACACAACGAGACACAGCTGAGCAAGACACAAGTGGCAGAGGGTGTTTTGGTTGACACACGAGGAAGTCAGGTAAACAGGAGGGCAGGACGTTGCTTGACGAGACAAGGAACAGAAACTTAAAGGGATACTTCACTTATTTATCCCATTATAGCAATAAAAAGTTAATATTTTGTCTGTAATTTGATACTTTCATTATTTTTCACATACAATTAGTACCTTTAAAAACACACTTTGCAACTTGCTGTCGACTGAAAATGACATCATCTTCTAGGTTTGGTCATGTGACATTCACAAGCTGAGCTGTGATTGGTTACCTGAGCCTTTGTGATGTCATTTTCAGTTGACAGCAAGTTACAAAATGTGTTTTTTCAAGGGACTAATTGTACATGAAAAATAATGAAAATATAAAATTATTATAGGCAAAATATTGTTTGACTGCAAAAAATGGCTAAATAAGTAAAGTATCTCTTTAAAATAACATAAATTAAACAAAACCCACTCAAAACTAGACCCATGACAAAAGCAAAAAAAAAAAAACAAACAAAAAAAAAAAAAAACCACGACACTTCCTCAGCACATGTGATGTCATCTTTAGTCGACAGCAAGTGGAACACTTAGTTTTTAAAGTTATTAATTGTACAAGAAAAACAATGAAGTTGTCAAATTCATTCTGGACAAACTATTAACTTTTTAACTGCTGAAAATGGTTCAATATGAGTCAAGCATCTTTAATGTTTTTAACAAATGTTTCATGATGCTAACAGCTTTTTGAACTTACTCGACGTTGCATTCGCACGTGAACATGAACACTCATTTTTGTGCGCACTTTTCACACTTGCGACACCACGAATAGTTTCTATGTGTTGCAGGAAGTGTCATCATGTTTTGCTGTAGGACAGCTTCAGAACGTTGGGCCTTTTTGTTTCAGGTTTCTCTCGTTCGGTAGTTCCCTCGTCTCACTCGTCTTCCTCATTTTAAACATACGTGAGCGTCCGCATGTCCGTCTGTGAGGTTGGTTATTCCCGGTGAGGAAAGGATGGAGGTTCAAGGTTCTTCATCCTCCTCCCCGCCCTGATGTTAGCGTGTCCACAACGCCGACAAATCCTATTAGTCCATTAACTTTGTGAGGCTTAGGAAGAGTCAGGACAGCGACATAACAGGAAGTAAGCTGCTGTTGTCTAATTAATAATGTTAAGGCAGCTCGAAAGCACTTGGACACCTTCCTCGTTGCCTTTCTTTTTTATTCCTGTGACTTAATTGATTGGCAGGTGTCCCTCAGCAAGGTCACTGGATAACTGCAGCGCGCGCTGCATTCCATATGACTGCAGCATTCGCAATTTCCTTAACATATAGCGCGTAAACACCCGGAGTCAGGAGAATGCCAAGTTGACACACAACAATGAAGATGACTCGCATGTAGGGTGACTCATCAAGACGAGCTTTTGTGCCTTTTGTGTCAGCGGCATAACTGCGCAGCGGAATGCCATCAAAGGGTCTTTTATTTCACAGCCGGTGTAATCGGGGATATTTAATCCGCTCCACTCCGTCCATGGAAGACTTATCCTCTCCATTCACAGGAAAAGCTCTCCATCAATAGCCCGTGCACACAAAGAACGAGCAATTTCACCCCTTTGCACGAAGAGTGGTAATGGCTTTGTAAAACTGGACGTACACAAACGTAGTACCTCTGTTAAGCATGCTGTATGTACGATACATCGTGATACTTTGTCTCCCGATAGATTATTGATGTGCCTACACAAGTATAGTAGCCACTATAACGGCTCAATTGTTCATTACTTATTGAGCAATTACTTGGCGGGCCACTAGGTGGCGCACCTCATAAGAGTGGCGGGGAAATTGACGGAAGTCTTCAGGCGAAGAAGACTCATACTCAGTCTTGCATACGTTTCTATGAAAAATGTGTATTATAGCTTCAATTTTAACATTTTAAAACATTTTATGGTTCGACTTTTTGAAGCACACAATTTGACGAATGTTGATTTCAATTGGATTTAATATTTAAGTCATTTTATTTATTTACTTTTGCAATGTTACACAAAAAAATGTGGACATCCAGTCCAGTATACAGCTATTATAACGGCTCCATTGTTCATTACTTATTGAGCAATTACTTGGCGGGCCACCAGGTGGCGCACCTCATAAGAGTGGCGGGGAAATTGACGGAAGTCTTCAGGCGAAGAAGACTCATACTCAGTTTTACTGTATATATGAAATTATACTGTATATTTCTGCTTCTTTGTGAGTCAAGGAGGGTGCCTTTTCATACTACCGGTAATTTTTCTGTTGAAAATTTTGTTTGCTCTTTAATTTGATTGATTAATCATAATTTTTAATTATTCTTTCAACTAGTTCAGCTTGTTTCAGTGGCCTTGAACCAACATCATTCCACACATGCACACATCCATAATGTCATAAAATTGTGAGAATTGTGCACACGGACATTGCTGAAATACAGTCATGGCTGCTATCGCTGTTTGATCATGTGACTTTCGATATTTGAATTAGGTCAAAAGAGTTCATTCAAGTTTGTGTGCAAGTGGACGAGATTACTTCAGGCTCAAACGGGACGCTGGGGTCACATGCGCGGGTAATAAGGAAGAGCAAACGAGATAAGCTGAGTCATGATAAAGACTTGATCGAGTCATGTCAGAGTTACAAAAGTTTGCAAGATGCCGTCGTCGTTTTGGCAAAATGCGGCGAGGTGTAGAACCCTGCAGGACAACGTCATGATTTGAACCCTCAGATTGAGAACACCGGGCACTTAGTCAGCGCGGCATTAAGGCTGCTATTTGTGGAGCGGCTGGCTTAGCGCCGCTTGCTAACGCCGGCTCCACGTTTTGCCATTCAAATGCCTGACACAGCAGCTCCTCTGTGCTCGCGCGCAGGCAGCAACAGCATTTCTGCAGCACTAAAAAAACACTTGTGAAATACTGGAGGCAACACAAATGCTGTCATGTGGCGAGAAATGAGCCACAGCAGTGATGTCGCCAGTACTGAGGTGTTTACGTGTAATGGAGGAGCCCGGGTGGGAGGGGGAAACGGAACCTGATGGCAGTCACATCGCCACTGAGATACATCAACGTAACCATAATTCACAGGGAAATGCCGCATTTATCCTCACAATGTTGTGCTGCCTCCCTTTAGGTGTTGAGTGAGTGGGCCCGAGACAGAAATAGGAGCAGGCCACATTCTCATCTCATCGGAGAGCCAAGTTATATTTACATCCAATTATTATTATCATGAGCCCAACTGAGTACAGTAGTAGTATGAATACTTGGCATAAAACACATTATCTATTAATCTATATATTGTTTTGTTTTTTTTTACGGTACAATACATATTTTAAATTTTATTTTATTTTATTAAATTGTTATGAAATTACTGTATTAATGACTAAAAAATAAAACCATATTTAAATTAGGAAAATATATATATATTTTATTGAAATTTTTTATATAAATTGAGATGTAAAATGTGCGATTAATTGTCAGTTAATTATTGAAGTCATGCGATTAATTATGGTTAAAAATTTTAATCGAGTGACACCGCTAATATTTTAAATCGACTGACACCTCTATATATTCCTTGTAGTAATAAACCGATTGATAATTTATTTATTTATTTTTTTTTTTAGGGCTGATACCCATACCGATTATTAGTCATCAAGGAGGCCGATAGCTGATATTTCGGGGGCAGAGAAATAGAGAAAATATTAGTGTTAAAATACAAAAAAAATATATATATATATTTTTTTTTTTTTTTAATGCCATTAAGCATGTTTGTTAAAATGTTTCAAAATTTTGGCTTGTTGAAGGTTTTTTCATTATATATTGTATAAAATCAAATAAATACACAAATAAAACGTTAAGTTTTAAATTGATCCTGCAGCCTTCCAATTATTATTATTTTTTTTGTATTTAAAGAGTGAAACCAAAATGCCAAATATCGGCAATGATAATCAACCCGGCCGATGATCGGTCAATCAATATTTTCTAGTATTAGATAATCCATACTCTGAAATTGTAAAACAGTCAACCATACTGGAGAAAGTTTTTATCATCCACACTGATGTAATTTCACTGCAACGTCCTGAATTGCACCACTCGACAGACGTGGCCAAAGGTGGGTGACTCACCAAGTGTGGTAATGTGTGTGATAGTGGACACTATGTGAGCACTTATGAGAAAGGCACCATAAAAGCAATTCACAATAGAATGGAAATAAATACACAAAGTGTAATTTAGTAGTTTTATTGGTCCAACAGATGCATAATTAAGTACGACATACTGTCGTTTCCTGCGTTAGAGCCCGTCTCTGTGTGTCCAAAACTACATAAAAATAAATAAGAAACATAATAAAACAGTAACAAAAAATAAACACTTCAAGTATATTGTACTAACATGCCAACAAAATATGCGAGAAGCAGTTTCTTTCTATACACAAACCCTGCTTGCTCTCTAAGTCCCACCATACAAAAAACATAAAATGACACATTTTCATTCAAACCTCCCAATCTCAACTTTCGTATTTACAGACATATTATTAACAGCACGCTTTGTTATCAGAAAAATAGAAGTGCTTACAATTTGTGCGCAGCCGACAACGACAGCAAATTTCCCCAACAGTGGTGAGACCCTGTAACGTGTTTCGGAGTGACAAGTTAAATAAACGCTGTGAAGAGTTACTCGTCTGAATATGTGATGATATTACGTGTAAAAACGTAACCGGAGAAAGCAACATGCTTGCAAAACAAGCGCTACAGGCACTCGTACGAGCCAACGCCCTCCGTTCAAGTGAAGCAGCTTGTATTGAAGCACATTCAAGACACTGGCACAAAAATTAAATATCCAAATGTGCAAAATAATTCAACACTTTGGCTCCGCCTTGACACACCCATGTGAAAAAACATTCCAGTGTAAAATAAATACGATGAAAGTCTCCAGTGTGATCTATAGCGAGACTGAATTGATGAGTCACAATTTGCTGACAAATTCACAAGTCCCCGTAGAAATATCTTGAAGGAAGGCATGAAAGTGAAGACGAGTTTTGCTTTGAAATGACATCTTTGGATAGAAAAAGACAAATGAAAATAACTCCCCTCATTTTTGGAAGATTTAAGTTGCACCAAATGTAAGAGGGGGGTCAAAAAGATGATGTCGTCATTTCGATTTGAAAAAGGCTTTTGTAGAAGAACTTTCATTGCGTCAAGTCATTGAGTGAAAGGGCGCCGGATGCCGCGTCATTGCCGCTTTGGGCGTCAGGAATGTCTCCTCAGGTTCTGTGAAAACACACAAACACAGCGCCATTCAAGTTCCCGCTCCATATATGGTATACGCTTAGCGACGAGACAAACGGCTGTCTACGCACAAAACCGTCACGTGCAGCCTAATGCCTACAAACTACAAGTTACATCATCTGTTGGTATTTTTAGACGGTGTCAAAACTTTGAATGAGTCAGCAGACGCACTCATAATCCTCAGGTAATTGTGAATGGAGGAGACTCGCATGCCCTCGAGTGGCTCCTTATTTTGTTTATTTGTCCATTACGCTAGCTAGCAGATACACCATATTAGGGGTGTGAATTGCCTAGTACCTGACGATTCGATTCGTATCACGATTCACAGGTCGCGATTCGATTCGATACCGATTAATCCCGATACGAATTTATAAGTCGATTGTTGCGATTTTTTTCATTCAAATTTAGAAAATACTAATCAGTAAGCTTGTAGAGTGTAAGATTTATATGAAAATGTATTATTTATTTATCTGAAATTTCAGTCTTATAGAGGTTGTAATCTGTTTCATGTTTGAACAGCATTAAAATAAAATATTAAGGCTTAATGTTCCGTTCATATAACATTCTTCCATGCTCGAGGTGTGAATCCTAAAAAAAAAAAAAAAAAAAAAAAAATAAAAAATAAAAAAAAAAAAAAAAAAAATCGATTCTGCCGATTATTGAATCGATTCGAGAATCGCGCGATGTAGTATCGCGATATATCGCCGAATCGATTTTTTTTTTTTTTTTTTAGCACCCCTACACCATATGGAGAAAAGTCTAGGCCATAAAAGAGACTTTGGGGTGAACTGAATTCACTTTCATGTCCTGTAGGTGCCTTAATAATACTTTAATCCATTTAGGGTACTGTGAAATAATCTTTTGGCTAATGTAGCATATGGGGTGAGGGGGGTGGGGTTGATATGAATCAACAGCAAAGCTAACAGCTAGTTGTTTACCTTTGAAAGACTAAGAGCGAAACCACTTCCAGGTAGCGGAGGGCGGTTCGTCTTTTTAAACACACAAAATAAACCAAATACCAAGATGAGTGGGGAGTAAGCATGAGTCAGCGCATCTGACTTTGAGAAGTAACAACAGTGACGAGCATGAGAAGAACATGATGTCTAAACTTTCACTGCCAGGAAGCAGCTGTCCACTTTCATTAATTAACGTCAGTGAATCGTTGCAAGCGTAGGAAATACAGCAATTCAACAAGGTGTGTATACAAAGGCTTCAAGTTTCAATCAAGTCAAGTTATAGCGGCAAAAACAAGCCAGTCACCCGCTACGAATTGAGTCAAGTCATACCATCTTGCTCAAGTCACAACAACATATATTAGCATTTTTAGCAATGTATACAATTGTTAGGGTTGCCAACTGTCTCGTGTTATCCAGGACGCCCCGTATTTTTGGGCTAAATTGTTATATCACTTAAGGGACACCTAAAAAACAAAAGTCCAGTAAAATAATTCTCAATTCTCACACGGAATGCAGCAAACGGCATCTTCAAAGTCAGAAATATCCGAGTTGAAACTTCCTAGTTCCGACCTCAAAGTGTTCGAGGTGAAAGTAAACAACCAAAACGGCGGCTAGTGAGAAATAGTTTTTTATTTTATTTTGGTCCTCAAAACTCAATTTGACCTCCAGATAACTTAACTTTTTGCAATTTTGCTTCATTTATTGTTTTAATCTTATTTCATAAGCATTCCATATAGTTAAGTAGTTGACCGTATAATTTCATGCAGTGATATAGCGGCAATACTGTCACGTACATGAAGTTATGGTGAATATTTATGAATGAAGAAAGCTATCTAGTTTTATACTCGAGTAAATTGTGTTTTGCCATTCAGAGTGACGTCACATTGTAGTCTGCCGGTGAAGTCGGGGTCCTTGTGTTTTTCCGACTTCGCGCGTGGAATTTCCGAGTTCAAGGGGGCGTTCCCGGACGCACTTCCGGGTTTGAACTCGGATATTTCCGACTTCCGACCATCCTCGAATGCAGCATAAGAGAGGCAACTACAGAGAGAGAGATGCACTTCCTGGTTTCGTCACAGCTTCATGTCGCCTACACTCTAAACGCCGATCTTATTACGTTGGCTGCGAACGTATCAGCGGGAGCAATACAAGATGTATTCTCGTACTATTTATGAACAAATACTGTGAGAATTTAGCTTGCTGGCAAGTTTTGCAATCAGCGCTTAACACAGCAAACCGCACTCTACAGGTCCTAGATCAGCTAAAACGGCAATGTTACTAAGCACGGCACCTGTCAGCCAATCACAGGCATCAGGCATCGTCACGTGCATTTGTTGTAGCGGCTTATACTGCGTAAGTGGCTAGAAAATAATAATAATAATAATATGTAGTGTTGTCCGGTCAGTTAGGAAGAGAGAATTGATAAACTTGTAATAAAGAAAAGAGAGAAAAGTCTCCATGGAAAAAGTAAATTGAGGTTTTGTATGAGGTTACATAATGATGACCTGCAGTAAGGATTAAATGGAATGTACAAACTTTGTGCATTTCGAATCTAATCAGAATTCACACTGATTTCACACATCATGCTCACACCACCATTTCACCGTGCCGTGCACCTGTCCCTTATTTCGGGATGAGAAAGTTGGCAACCCTAACAATTGTTGTGTTATATAAATATAGCTATATAAATAAAGATGACTTGACTTGACTTAACCTTCAGATCTCCATTAACTCATTCACTCCCAAAGACTTATTTATACGTTTTTTAGGTTTTTGCTTGCTAGAGTTTTTGTATGAAGGCTTTGATGCAGTTTCTGACCTGAAGTGGAAGCTTAAAGCGATGGTAGTTATTACAAAAAAAAAAAAAAAAAAAAAAAAAAAAGTGTGCTTCATCTGTTTCATTAATTAATGAAAAAAAAAAAACTTAAAAACGTGTAAATACGTCTTTGGGAGTGAATGAGTTAATGATATTTGCTTAAGGAGGTGATATTTCACTACGCTACACAATATGCGGATTTTCCATTGTAACTCATGTGGTTCAAGTTTAAAATCAAGTTGAATTGTAGTTTTAAGCCAGCTTTTAAAATTGTCTACTTTAGTCTGAGTCGAGTCAAATCGTGCAACATGAGTCCTCCACCTCCGTGTACAGAATTCATCACACTTAGTAGCCATATGAATACTTACAGGCAAACTTTGCCCAGCCAGTGCTGCAAACGTGCGGAGCAGGAGAAGGCAGCACAGGAAAAAAAAAAAAAAAGAGGATGCGTAATAAGTGAGAAAACATGCATTCTTTATAACCTGATTTGATGTTAAACACAGACGCGTGACCGAGTCTTTTTTTTTTTTTTTTTCTCTCTCTCTCTCTCTTTTGTGTGTGTTAGTTGTGACCCACCTGGCCGGCCAGTGTTAGCGGAAGGTGCGACGGGCTGCAGAGTGCCAACGAAGCCACCGAATGGGGGAGCTCCTGGATGGGAGCCTCATCCAAGTCGTCGATGCGAGGTTTCTTGATGTTTGTCCCCGGGCTGGTCAGAGGCGTCACGCTGTTCCTCCGGATCAAGCTTCCGGGACACCTCTTCACCTCCTGCGCGCCATCAGAATCATGTTCAATGGTAAAGGAATATCGATCAGTAAGCACTTGTGAGATGAGGTCTTACCTCCGGTCTGTCTCTGTGAGTGTTCACGGCGTCCACATTCAAAGAGATGGACTCGACTTTGCATCCGTAGGCCACAGGGGTGAGCTTCAGCACAGTATGAAGGGGACACTTCAGGTAGGGCATCTCATCTGCAAGATGGAAAAACACATTCATGGTGATGTCATACATGATGATGAAGTGCTGTGCCCACCTGCGCTTTTATCCAGGAAGTAGGCCAGGAGGCAGCGCATGACGGCCTGGTGGCAGATGACCAGCACGTTCTCCTGCCGCTCCAGTTCCATGATGACAGGCTCCACCCTCTGGACCAGGTCCTGGTAGGACTTTACACAACAACAACGTTCAATGAATCTCGACTTGGGTTATGCAAGCAGTGGGTGTAGATTTTGTTTAGTTTTAGCTTTTTTAGGATCAGGTGGGAGATTATTGCATTTCTATTGTAGATTAGTTTGTATACATTCGAAAAACAGTTGGGTGAAAAATAATCCAAATTGGGACAACAAGGAACCAACCCAACTTTTTCAGTTACTCTACTCGATTAACCCAAAAAAGTTAATGAATAAACCAAAAAGCTTTTTTGGGGGTAGCTTTGTGGGTTATTAATTGGACGCAACTTTTTGGGTTATTCACCTAAACACAAAAAGCTGGGTCAAATAAATAACCCAAAAACAGCGCTAAAAAATTGTGTTGTTTGTGGAGTTATTTAATCAACCCAAAAAGCTCGGTTAAAATACTAACCCACAAAGCAACCACCCAACATTTGAGTTGCTTCTTGGTTTATTATTTTAATATGACTCAACTTACAATTAATGCAATAAACCACAACTGTTTTTTGGGTTGTTTTGTGGGTTATTAATTTTTAAGTTCAAGCTGGTTGGGATAATTTTTGACCCCGTTCATTTGGGTTATTCAATTAACCCAAAAAGTTGGTTGGAATAAATAACCCACAACCAACCACAAAAAACTTGTCACTTTGTGGGTTACTGATTTTAGTAGAACCAACTTTTTGGGTTAAACAGCTCAAAAAGTTGGGTCGGAACTTTTTTTTTTTTTAAACCTAATTCAATTGGGTTATTTAATTAGCCCAAAAAGCTAGGTCAAATTAATAACCCACAAAGCGACCCCCAAAAATTGAGTTGCTTTTTTGGTTTATTAATTTCATATGACCCAATTTACAATTAAAGGAATAACCCACAAATGTTTTTGGGTTGTTTTGTGCGTTATTCATTTGAGTTTTGTTGTGTTTCTATAAAGCGCTTTGTGACAGCTAAGGCTGTTTGAAAGCGCTATATAAATAAAGATGACTTGACTTGACTTGACTTGAGCCAACTTTTTGGGTTAATTAAAATGTCGGTTTGTTCCATTCTGGACCCATTTTGGGTTATTTTTGAGCCAAATGTTAGACTGTATGGTTATGTGGAGGCGTACCTCTCCAGCAGGGTAACGGTAGTAATATTTATCTTCATCCCTCAAAGCAAACTCCTCAGGGAATTTCTCCTTAATCTCATCGTACGTCATCTCCTCACACACTCCCTAAAACAACAAAACAAGTTCAAAGCGGAATATTTGGGCAGGGCAGGGAGGGAAAAAAATATCCAGAGAGTGACACCTACTGCGTCGATTTCATTGAGGGCCTTCCACTGCTCGTACGGGACCCCCAGGTGCTCGGCGGTCTGGATGCTGCAGCACAACTGGCTGGTCCACACCTTCAGATCCTTCAGCTGCTGCTCCCTTACGAATCCAGCCAAGGCGGTGGAAAACTACAATGGAGAGCGCGCAAAACTCACTGCCTGATTTCTACCAACGCGGCACCCGATCTTCGGACCCGCCCCGTTACCTGTCTGCCCCTCGGCGAGAGGCCGGCGTCGCCCCCCAGCCGCCCCTCCAGGTTGTCTGTGCTCTCCCCGTGCCGACACAGGTAGATGGTGCGCGGCTGGACGTGGATGTTCATCAGGTAGTAGACGATCTTGCTCTGGGTGTGATCCTGGATGCGGTTGACCAGGAAGCGGCGGCCCACGTCGATCACCTTGATGAAGGAGAGGTCCCTGCAGGGAGAAAAAACGGATGAACAGTGACATTTTTTTTTATATTGTTTGGGAAATAAATAGGAGCCAAAGAATGTCGTGTTGATGATGGATGTCCCGATTCTTGCCTGTCGTGCTGATCAGGGTCCAGAGGCTGATAGCTGGCTTTGTAACATTCGATCCGCCTTTGGAAATCCAACATGGCATCCGTCTTGTTGCAGTCTTTGTAATCTGGACAGGAAACCTTCACTTCCTGGAAGAAGTTCACAATTTTTATTTTTTTATTTATTTTTTTGCCACTATGATCAGTTGCATGTGAGGTTTGTGACTCACCATGATATTTGATGCAATGACGCTCGGGTCGTCACAGACGGACTCGATGAAGAAGGTCTGGAAGAGAAAAAGAGCAAATGTGGACGCCAGACCCACGAGCGATGCGGTTGCCATAGCGACCACATACCCTGAAGCCATTCTCGCCGCCAAACTGGAGGATGAGCCCTCGCCTGGCCCTCGTCGTGTTCGTCGCGTCGAAAACCTGCCGTAGACACGCCGCCTTTCAGTTTTGGTTCTCGTTTGCGTGGAACCGCTGATGCATGATGGGAAACTTACCGCTACTTGGCCTCCCTCGTCTTGCAAGTAGGACTTGACGTCCCTCAAGGCTGCTAAGGCACATTGTCTGAAGGACAAAAACGGTTGTTAGTTGTTTTTGTTAGTCATTAACCCTCTATGTTGTATTTTTTACCACTTACTCCCTGATTTTGACGGCACACTCGTTGTCAGACTTAAAGAAATCATAAGAGCTGTAGTTTTTGACCGCCTCCCTGCGGTACTCCCCCACGTTGAAGACTGCAGGCAGCAAACACAAACATGAGAAGCAGGGTTATTATATTTTGGGAAATTTTCATTTTGGTTCGTTTTGATTTCGTTTTGAGTTTTGCTTTTCAAATTTAGTTAATTCAGTTAGTTTTAATTAGTTTTCAGGGTGGTTCGACTTGACATGACTTGACATGACTTGACTTGTGTGCAGTATTTATAAAAGCCCCATTGGAGCAACATCTTCTGAAGGTGTTTTTCTATTGGCTGCTGCTAGATGACATCACTTCTGTGCGACACTTTCCTTATTCCAGTTAATATAAAAATAAATGTACTTAAAATCGCATTTAAAATCATCCCCAAAGGTTCATGTATTAAATTAATTACCAAAGACTAAAACGAATGACATTTTTGCTATAATTATAGTTAGTTTTATTTACTTTTGGATTTTTCTTCTCCACACTTTTTTTTGCCGTGTAACAACTTCCATATAATACTTCCAATTTACATTTTTCAAATTTCAACTAGATTAAAGAATTCACGCCTCTCGGGGTATATATCATTTTAATTCTACATTACTTTTATTTGTACAATTTAACAATCAATATCAACTTTTTCCCCATTCATTTTCAATGGGAGAGACATTGAACTTTTTCTAAGTATCACTTTCCACGCCCACACAGTTGTCTGATTCTGCTTGGTAGCACAGTTGGTAAATCGCATTGTCCAGTAACCAGGAGGTTATAATTTCATAATTTATCTCTCAATTTACTTCATAATCATTCTTAGCATTCA
This sequence comes from Festucalex cinctus, assembly GCF_051991245.1. Classification (NCBI taxonomy): domain Eukaryota; kingdom Metazoa; phylum Chordata; class Actinopteri; order Syngnathiformes; family Syngnathidae; genus Festucalex; species Festucalex cinctus. The sequence continues at coordinate 18,269,569 of NC_135426.1, forward strand.
GCTATTAGCATTCAACTTTCAGCATTCCCACACAATTTCTCAGAAATTGCACTTAGTCTAGTTTCAGTTTGTTTTCGTTTTTGAAAAAGCATTTTCGTTTTTATTTTATTTTGTTAACGCAATTATTTTTTGAATTTTAGTTTGTTTGTTTTTTTCATTAGTTTTAGTTAACTAAAATAAACTTGGTAAGAAGACACTCATTTTAATCCGTCGGTGTCGCTCATACCTTTGGTGGGCATGCCGATCCAGTTGAGGTAGCGTGTGAGTTTCCTGGACATGTACGTCTTGCCCCGAGCCGGCAGGCCCACCATCACGATGACGGTGGGGGGGTTGGCGATGTGGGGGGCGCCGCCCGCTGTAGGGAAAACAATCTGATTTAAATGCAACGACATTGAACTGAGCATCGGATTTACATTACACCGATGACCCACTTTTCTGCACGGCACCCGGGCATGAACTGTTTCCACTTGCCCAACAACCAATATGTCAGCGCAGTCTCCTCTGTTCTGTTAACATATTCTGCAGCTCAGCCTTACTCAGCATTTCTTGATGTCACATAAAATCAACTTAAGTGCTCCTGTCACCGCACCGCACTGCAATAAACATCAGCAGTGCCAACTCACTAATCTTGTGTCCATAACAGTCAAACCACATGACCGGGAAAAAAAAAGAGATTAAGCCCGGTCAGACACCACCAGTGGCTTTGTCTCACCTTTTACATGACGCCGCCTATACCTGTGTAACTTTGTGTATAAAATATCTTATATGTATTATATGGTTGGGGGATATAGCATTTAAAATCTGACTTCTGGTTTAAATCCATTTGAACCCCTTGGCATATTATAGAAAAGAGAAATAACAATGTTATTATTCAACACAAGTTCTTTCTTTTCTCTTGCTTGAGCAATGGCCAAAATTCAAAACCTCTTATGGGGGATTTTTTTTTTTTTTTTTTTTTTTTTTTTTACAAAACTAAATAATTTGTTTTCTTGCAGAATGTGAAGTAGGAATCACCAATCGAGAAATCTGAAAATGTTTACTTTTTTGAGATAATATCCACCAAAATTGAAATTGAAAATTCTGCAGAAATGTAGAATGCAGAAATCTCCTGATACTATCGTTCCAAATTTGAAATATTCGCCAATTTAAACACCATAATATACTTCATTCCCCCTTTTCTCATGTCGAGTTGCACTGGTGAGGCAAGGTGAGAAAAAGAGTGGCTTGGAACCACATACCTTGAGTCAACATGTAAAAAAAAAAAAAGAAAAAAAAAAGAAAAAAGAAAAAAAAAACCTTTGTGGAAATGATCCCGTGCTTGTCATCGGAATTAAACTTGTGAGTCACTTTTTGGAAAAATAGTCACTATAGAAGCCTTGCAGAATCGCCAAATATAGGCAACACTGACTCTACTTTTTTTTTTTTTTTTTTTTAAGTCCTGTATAGGCTTCTCTGTTAGTAGCCAAATTGCGAAGACACGCTTTTAGCATCGGAGGATGTTAAAATAAAAAAAAATAATAATAATTCTGACAACTACAATCGTATTTCAAAACCAATCGTAAAACTACCTTTTCCCTGATCAGTGTCGCGCCATATACACGCGTTGCCCACCGACCAATAAAAGGACGTTCTTTTTTTTTTTTTTTTTGCAGCATCCCCCACCCGGTTGAGGCAATGCAGTTACCATGGCGACCTGGGTCTAGTCACGCAGCGGTCGAGGCGCGCCGCGCATGCAGTTGTAGGACAAGTGCACTCAGCTACCGGGCTTGCAACCAAACCACACTCGCCGTTAGTAGACAGGAGCGTGACGTAATGTATAAAGAGAAAATAAAAACAGTTCAAAGCAACGGGGGCGGTGTCGTCGCCAATGCAGCTTCAAAGCACAGTTACACCACAGAGGTCATAACACAAAATACAGTACTGTACTCATTCTAAAATGTGTATGATTTCAATCATGGCGTTTGTTTGTTTTGTTTTTTACCTCTACGGGGTGCCGGCTTATCATCCTTGGTAGGAACCCAGATCTTTTGGATCCTGTTCTGGGTCAGCTCTCTGGGCATTCCTTGAAGACTTGGGAAAGTCGCACACGATCAGTTGAAGCACCGCGATTCAAACGCACCAAAAAAATAATAAATAAATAAAACGATTTTCTTCTTCTTTTTTTTTTTGCCTGAGCAAGAAAAAAATGATCCGCTAACAATGATTGAGGCCGGTTGAGCGTTGAGTAGAGCTAATCTGCCGGTCTGCGGCGCACATCCGCTATTTAACGCCGCCTGGCATGAGAGGCAACGTGACTGGGATGACGACACCTCGCCTCTACGTCATGAGGGGAGGACTCTAGTAGCACCACCTGGTGGTCACCGGTAATCACTACTACTAGAACACGAGTGGGGCACAAATATTTTATTTAGTATGACGGGGGCAAGTCGCAACAGTCGGCTACGTAATGTAAAAGTAAAACATAATTATTTGAGTAAAGTTGGAATATTTAGAGATAATTCTCTATTTGGGAATGCGTTTGTGAGTCATGAATAATGAAGTTGCTCATTTTAAAACAATATTAAGAACGTTCACGAGCGCATGTGACGTAATCACGCCCTTCTCTATTTTTAGCTATTTCTCCCCACCTTAGGGTTCTCGACTTGCAGATTGTCACTTGTCTACTGCTCAGGCTTGTACCAATTACTCATTGTGGATATAGTTACAAAAATACCAGTTCTGTACAAGCCTGCGGAAACAAAATCTCTCCTGGTGTAAACATGTTTTTATTCATACAAATTAAGAACATATGAACTCAGGAAGAGGTTCACTGGGAGCTAAAATCTATTGTAATGTTTGTGTATGTTATCTTTTTAGACGTTGCTACATTGCATTTAGTCAAAATATGAGTTGCTGATCCTCAGTTAATCAATGAAATAGGGAAATGAAAATGTATTTTTGAATGACCTTTCTAGGTCACGAAAGCAATAATTGGTAGTTACACCAAAACAGAATTCAGAAGGGATAAGATACATAGGCAACAAAGGTAACACAAGGGTCATTAGCTCATTTTTTAATGACAAATATGGATGGAATAATTTCCGGATAGCATATACTGTACAGTATGTAGGCCACCACGCACCCAGTAAGCAAACAGTAACCTTAGTTTAAGACATGCATCATGACTTCTCTTCACCCCGTCTCAGGTTGGCAGCCAATCGCAAAACAGCCATGGGCCACCACACACACACACACACACACACACACACACACACACGTTATGACACGGCAGTTCAAAACAAACCTGTGATGTGCTTTCAGTGATGTTCTTTTTGTTATGTTTACAGAATCGAGTGAGCCAAGTGGATGATTGTGACTCATTTATTTGGCATGTTTGTCTTTTCAGAAGAGCAGCTCAGATGTACGCCACAGAAAAGTGTTGGTAAAGTTCTCAGTCAGGTTTGTGATGTTTTTGTTTTTTACCTTGAATTTGCAAATGACTTAAATTGAAACGTCCCGAACGGGATACTTCTCATTTCTCCATCCAATTTGTTTCTGAATTAAAGGTACTCTGGAGGGATTCCTTCTGTCTGACGTCTTGCCACACAAAGCCCCCAGAGGCCCCCATTGGAGCACTTACATAAGTTCTGAATGAGGCTGAGTTCCATAACGGACTTGGGGAGTGAAGTTAAAATGCTCTGCCCCTTGGAGATGCTACTGTGGGACAAAACTACAGCAGAGAAAAGTAGGTTTATTGGAAAGCGTGTACTCCTCAAGGGGAGCAAGACCAAAAAAAAAATTATTATTCTTGAGAGGAAAGGGCATCATCTCCACACTACAACAAAAACCTACACATAATTCATATAAAAACAAGGAAAACAGGAAAGGGGTGTATGTACATGACAGGAGAAGACTACTCGCCCAGGTTAAAAACCCGAAATTTGTCTTGATCGTAGAAGCAGGCCTTGACGACCCGGCCGCCGAAATAACGTCCGTTCAGATCCACCACAGCTGCGGGAAACAGAAGGCAACAGTCAAACCGTGTCAAGGTAAATCAACATATAAAGCTTGAAACCAGCCGTTTGCCAACAATTCGCTGTGAGGAAATTGGCCAATTTCACTTGCCAGGTCTGAAAATAATCATTTATTGATGAAAAATAATGAACGTTTTGTCATCTATCTATGCTAGCAACATATAGTGAGTTAGTTCAATTGCAGAAATTCAGTGGTTGTCATTTATATATTACAAAAAAATGCTCTACACCATAATTGAACTCAACTGTGCTTAGGCAGTTCTACTTTCTACCACTAGAGGGTGCCTGCATACCACTACATGTTGAGTCTACATTGAAATACTCTGACAAGATTCAAAAAGCTGCAGTTTCTTTCTAATTCTATTAGCTACCTCAACTGCTCTAAAGTCACAAGTAATACTTTTTTTTTTTTTGCCTGCCCTGCTTCTCCAACATTGTGATGTAAGCCCGATTCTGCGCGGTCCCACTGGGAGAATGGACTGGGTTGCTGGGCCACATCTGATATAACACCACAGGGAACCCAGTCTCACCTCGTTTCTGATCTGGGCCAACCCAATTACAAAGCAACAACCTTCACTCCACGATAGTTAGAGCAGTTACGCAATGGTAGTCGGAAAGTTATGCAATTCGATAATCAAATGAATATGATCTGTATTCGAAAAGGCTCAATGGGGTCTGAACCTTTGATGGCCGACTCCACTCTTTCAAACTCCAGAAATATTCGGACAGCTTCGTCATCGGGTACTTCGGCAATCTGTAGAAGAAGAGCACGTTAACAAGAGACTGCATTGAGTCCGATTCGACCCTTTCGACGCTCACCTCGAAGATGACGCATTTAATCACTTTGCCGTATTTCTCGCACTCTTCTTTGGTCTCCCCCTCCAAGTCCTCATCCACCTCTCCTCGGCCCACCATGTTCTGAACGCAGGGGCCGAAAGGATCATCAAATGGGTCGTCCTCGATGCTTTGCCGTGAAATTTCGTGACAAACGTACCCTCAGCAGGACCACTTTGGTGGGGGTCTTGAGGATCTCTGTGAGCGGGTTAGCGTCAGATTTCTTGGAATCCGCTAGAGTGGAGAAAACATTTAGCAACAACTCCATGGTGCAACCAAAAGGTTTATGACAAAAAAAAAATGTATTGTATCAAACTGTATTGTTAGTGTACAACTATAATTTAATCAGGAGAAATTTCTATGGACTGCGTGCGATATCAATTTTTATTCTTCATGTGTTGTAATACTTTTTTTTTTTTCCCCCCTCTCTCTCTAAAGGAAAACGTCACACAAAAGCAACAGTGAGTGCATATGGGGGTCAGTGACTTGACTACAAAAATTGTGTAGGCAATTGTATTTATTGTATTAATTTATTATGCATGTGTCTGTTATATAGGTCTAACCTGCTCCTCCGGAAGTCTCAGGACCAACTGTCAGCGGGGCCCCTGCTACTCAAGACGACACACCATAAAGCAGATGAAAGAAGACGTGACATGAACAAAGAGAATAATTGGGTTCAAATGAATCATTTGAATGTACCCGACGTGGTCTGTAATGCTTGCTACATTTTGGCCACAATCTTTTGCTATTTTACATATAGTGGCCAGTAGTATATTTGAATTACAATGTCTATCAACCTTAATGATGCTGCGGCCGTGCACATTCCAGCATGATTCCATTTGGAAGACGTGCGCGGGCGAGGACGCCGACACCTCCCTTTCAGGCGTGCGCTGCTTGCAGGGAACCGTGGACATTGTCAGCGTGCACCCGTCATAATTCAAAAACTATTTCTTTGGCTTGGTGCCGCAAAAATCTCGCTCGTTTCCAAAACCCGGAAACGTATTTTAGCGAGCGAAGTCCTGCGCGAGTGGGTGACATCAGTACGCTGGTGCACGTATAATGTTGCGTTCAAGTGTGCCATGGAAAATCGTTCACTCTTCCACTCCCGCACAGTCACAACTTTGATAGAAGTGCTTCAGAACGGAAACACGGCACCGTTTGATTTTACGTGAATCGGTGCTCGGAAGTACCGAATCGCTGCATACCACAAAAAGTACCGTCTTCGGTACCCATCCCTAATCTCAACAGCATGAAAATCCTTCTGGGATTGCCTTACGTTTTTCCGCCAGGTCCCCGATGATAATCTTGCCTCCTCGTTTGCTCGTCTTCTCCACAGACAGCGCGGTGCTGAGCCCCTGCTCGTGCTTGCCCAGGCCCTGACCCTCCTTGAAGCCGTACTTCTGCATGATTTTGTGTGCCACCGTGCCCCTGCAGGAACAGGTACACTCGCTTAAGGTGGGCGAACGCTCGCTTCGAAATTCAGCAAGTTAATGCGTCTGACTCACCCCATGTTAGCCAGGAAGGAACTGGATGGTCCGGGCGGGGAACGCGGCCGATCCGTGTCCTCGTACATGGGCGGGGGGATGGCGGCCTTTGAGCCTCTGGTAGGACGACCTTCATCCTCGTATGGGTATGGCGATGAGCCTTGTTCAGGAAAATCAGGGATGGGAAACTTAAATGATGTGACCTAGAGTGAGATGCTAGTCTTCCAAGAATCTTTTCTAAATCTTGCCAAAGTCTCCTAATGTAGAGATAGCATCAGCCATGTCTGCAATCTAGTGGTGAATGGTGATGTGATATGAACTTCAAACTATACAGTGGAACTCCACTATCATAACTTGGGAATAATGAAAATGTGCAAAAAATTGGTTATCGAAATGTAAATTTTTTTTTTTTTAAAAAGCTGGTAAACCTCCAATATTTTTGCACAAAAAAAATGGGGCTTTGTTCTCACTTTAAAAAAAATGCAGAGCCACAAATATTCAGGGAGCCGTTGCAATTTTTAATTCAAACTAGGGCTACTTGATTATGGGAAAAATAATCACAATTATGTTGGCAATAATTGAAAAAAAACTTCTTTTTTCTTTTTTTTTTGGTACGTAAGAAAATGTTTCCACGTTTAAAAATATTAGGACCAATTAAACCATAGAAACACTAATTATGTAAGTTCCTTTTGGGAAAAACAGAATTTATAATATTGATTTATGTTGGCAAAAACTTGAAGTTGGAGTGCAGCATGTGCACTGTGCAGTTGGACGATCATTTATGTTTTGGTACAAAACAAGAAAATGTTTAAAAGTAAAAAAACAAATAAAAAATGAAACACTATGCAAGTCCTTTTGGGTGAAATTAAATTGATTAGTTATTTTAAATTTTAAATGGTGCAAATGTATCAATTTAAACAACTAAAAAATATTAATAATCTTTGTGTAAGAGCTACTCAATTTTTTCACTTAAATACACGACTGAGACATTCTCATACACAAACATCTGAAATGCACGTATCAGGTGTGCACTGAAAGTCTTTCAGAAGTTGAATGTGAGAGAATCCTGAATGATGAACCTGACTCATATTCATACTCACCATCTCTGTCCACGAGTGATGAAGGCGGAGCAATGGCAGCACCACCCATGCCTGAGGAAACGGACACACAAAAATGAATTCTACTCAATTTCCACACAAATACGCAGTTTAGTGAATGATTTGTTTTAGTTGTATACATGATAGAAGACAAGCCACAAAAATGCTCACTTCGTTTTCGTCGCTCCTTCTCATAATCTTCTTCCTCGTCAGAATCCTCCTCTGCTGTTGGGAATCTCGAAAAGCCGCTTGGGGCTCCTCCTTCATGTCTGTCTTTCCTTTTCCTGATGTGAAAAGGGTTGAAATAGGTGTGAAGTGAAAAAAACTTGTGGATACATTTTGTATTATCACTAGATATGATTCGGTGTACTTTTCTCTGTCCTCAATCTCCTTCTGGCGCTCCTGCTCCCTCTGCCGCTGTCTATCCTCCCTGTGCCGCTTCATCACCTTCTCGTAATCGTTGGGAAACATGGGGTCGTACTCGTCGGCGAGTGGGATCAGCACATCTCCGGAGGAGAAGCCGATGGGTGTGGCCTCCTGTGATGGTTATTGTAGGTTCAATGGGGATGCTCACCACTTGAATAAAATGTGACGTAGACCTTGAGTCCAGCAGCAACATGTGGAGGCGTGTCTGGGATTTGTCTGTCTTCGCTGGGACCTCCTCGCTTTAGATCGATGACAGGAGCCAAAACGGTAGTCTGCTTCGTCCGATGGGTCTGCACACAAGAACATATTTAGCAACGCAGTCATAAACAGCAGAGGTACCTGAGCTTTAGTTTAGACTACACCAACAGATGTGCTTATTCGTACCTTGGCTTGGGTCAGAGCTGCCTTCTTCACTTTAAGCTGGGACTGCAGCAGCTTAAAGTTTTTGGACCATCCTTCAGTCTTGGTGTCACTTGCACCCACGCCGAGGTCATCGTACAGCGACATTGCTGTAACCTGAAAAAAAAAAAAAAAAAAAAAAGCTCTATTTCAGTATTTGGACACAATTTTCTCAAAGCAGAGCCTATGCATATTTCACAAGTGGTTGACACTAACTAACGGTCAGGGTTATAATAAAGCGGATTACCAGATGACTCTTCTTTTGTTGCCACACTATTTAAGTAATTTGAAATCTAAAAGGCCACGAGAAATGAGCTAACAGCTAACGTTAGCTAAACATAGCATACTACAGTGACCATTCATTGCCATGCAGCTGATATAGTATCAAAATACAGTTCATAATTAATGTTAAACCTACCAGTTTTAGACTTACGCTGATTTGAATTCGATGAAATTGTTTATTTTAGCTGCACATTGAACAAAAAGCCATGTTCGAGCAGAACGGAAGTAAAACCCAAGCGCGACAGTCGTGACGTTTTTTTTTCCTTTTTAATGTGTGTTGTTTTTGCTTTTTCTACTTGTCGCGCCACCTCGCGCCCGGATGACTCCAATTGACTCACGACGTATTATGCTGCATTTGTGGACAGTGGGAATTTAGAATTTTCCGACTTCATACCAGGAAGTGAGCACGGGAACTCATAAGTCCGAGTTGCGAGTAAACTAAAGTTATGAATGGGGTTTATCCATGCAATGACTTTGTGCAACAGCGATTTGGTATTGAAACAAGTAAATGTATTTTTTTTTTGTTATGAAGTAGAAACGACTGTACATCTGTTTTTTTTTTTATTTTAATTAATTGTAAGTGGTGACAGACACCGTGGATCGATGTACATGATTGGCTTCAACCGAAAGTTTTTCCAATTCAGATAATTTTCTCAAGAAAATGTATCTTTTGGTGTTGTTTTGAAAGTCAAGTCATCTTCATTTATATAGTGCTTTCAAACAGATGTTATTGATGACTATCTGGTTAACGCTATTCTTATCCTAGGAAAAACTTCAGAGTTGCGAAGTCGGGGGGGGGGGCTGTCACTGACCGGCTTAAATCTGACGTCACTTGACAATGGTGAGCCCCATGGAGACTGGACTGGAGACAGACCATGAATGACAAAACATGATCTGGAATGGCTGCGTTAACCACAACGACAAACAATTTATCGCATGCAGCAGCCATCTTTGTTGTTTACATTTGCCGCCAACACTACATATGCAACACTCGGAACTGGGAGAATCCAAGTCGGATATTTCCAACTTCCCACCTTCCACGAATGCAGCATTAGGAGGATCTGCTCTATCGTGGGTGAGTAAAAGTGAAAGTTAATAGAAGGATGGTTGCTTATTGGAAGCCAAACTCGTTTGTGATTTCCTGTCGAACTGGAGATATCAGATGGCTCTGGGCTCACCTTTGGTACTTTGCGTCATGGCGTGTATGCTGGGCGCGGTACGTTGCTCGGACGGCGGTAAGCACCAAAAATTAGCTAAGCTCCCACTTATATATTTTTATCGTTTGTTTTTTAAAAATTAATTTGTACGTATTTTATTTGTTAGGCTACTACCCATTCATAGTTTGTTGCGGTCCAAACGCACTGTAGCCCAATAACAAACGTGTGGAAAAAGTAGGCTACTCACTTGGTACTCAAGTAGACCACACGTGCTTTTAAAAAATAGTCGTAATAATGGTGTAAAAAAATAATGTCGAAGTAGCGAATCAACTCCTTAAAACTAAGCACAAATGTGAAAATATTTTTTTTATCATTGTTATTCAGTACGGCTTTTGGTAGTGATGAAATATAAAAAGACCAACAACAGCAAAAATCAGCGATACACTGAGATGTTTTTTTAAAAACTTATTTTTATCCAGAGACAGATTAGTTGAGGAGGCCGATAATCGACATTTGGAGTTTATATTCATTTGTAGTAAAAGTGAAAATCGTGTCAAAATTTTGACTGGCTAAATAGAGGGTGTGTGGAGTTTGCATGTTCTCCCTGTGCCTGTGTGGTTTTTCCCCGGGTGCTCCGGTTTAAATCCCACGTTCCAAAAAAACATGCATGGTAGGTTGATTGAGCCTATTAATCTAAATTGTGCCTCGGTGTGATTGTGAGTGTATGTTTGTTTGTCTGA